>NC_092645.1:59987477-60358727 GCF_039555335.1 Amphiura filiformis | reverse complement strand
AAATTTATATTTTAGAAAAATGTGAGTAACCAGATATTTGAAACACCTAGTAACGTGTGTCCAATGGTGCTCCCCATTATGGGTAGGTCACAGTTACACCACATTTCGCCATAATATATTCTAGAAACGCTTGCTGTTAGAATAAGAAAAATTTTAATTGTAATTATTGCACAGGTCACGGCGACCCTGTGACCTTTCCGGAAAAAGCCGAGTGGCAGGTTTTTCAAATAAATATTTTCTGTGTAAAAACTGTACCATCAGATAGGTAATGGATAATATGAATATTAACTGTACATCTATCACAACAATTTTTGATAACAACTTGCGTCACAATTGATCTAGTATAGAAGGTAGAGAATTTATTTCAATCTTATATACGCCATTTTTTTTTTTGGAATTAATTGAAAATTAATTCTGTAAAAACTGCATTTTTTTAATGTAATTTTCACATTAGACCCGACAAAAGATTACCGTTTTGTTGTTATGATAATCTAATCTTTTGATTTTGTAAATAAAATTAGGGGTCTAATGTGGATTTAGGATGCAAACTGGAACAATCCAATGCCTTGTCAAAATCATTTGCTTCAAAATGGAGTTCGGATGCACTTCGTAATACAACTTCCGCCACTGCGGGAAACCACATGCACAGCAGAGCACATGGCCGATATCAAAATCGATTTTATGTATTGTGTATATGTAGACCTATTCATAGAACCCTCGTATTAATTGTCTCTATGCGCTTGATAATTCAACAATATAAATAATGGTAGCTTTATTATAATACACATTAATGTTTTAAGCAGATAAAATTCCAAAATATGATGCAGCAATGAAGTTGCGATTTATTAATATTATAGGTATAAATTTTCACGATGACACTATCAAGTTCTTCGTGGTCGAGCGGTCTAAGGCGCTGGACGTATGGTATACGTGATACTAGCCAAAGCGGTGAGCCGTGAGTTCGAACCCCGCCTCTGCCGAACTTTAAAAGAATTAAAATTAAAGTTTTACTTTTTAAAAATTTCATATTGGGGAAATGTGACTGGGAGAATTTATGTATGGCGTGGAGTGGTGTGGGTCACAGTAAGGCTTTGCACTCCCAGCCTCTTGACTTGTAATGAGTACCGCAGAGTAGTTGCGAAGCTCCCCTGGTCGGGTAGTATCCCGGGGTTCTTGCCTAGTAGCTAATTAGCATGGACCGTTGAGCGTTTTTGTGTTGGGCAATGATAAAGACAGATTCCCTTCTAGAAACTAATGGCAAGTTTATATACATGTACTGAGTATACATTCAACGAAACGGTTACTTTTCATTTATGAGTATTACCTCGTTATGCTAATTAATCTTTATTAATTGAGCACCAGTGGTGTTCTATAAAATAGTATTGTTAATGTTATACGGACTGCAGTAGCCCTCTATAATTTTCTCTTGCCATGTAACATTTGCATTTAAATTGAGCTGTAAATGCATTTGTTTTCTAAGTCTACCTGAGACTAGTAACGAACTCAGATTCTACATGTATGTTGTGATCCTTTCCATAGTGTTTCTAGAATGTCCATGGTATTCCTTTTGTTTAGCTCGCAGCCCGAGACCGTTATCTTGAGCTATTGTGTTGATAATGGTCTCTGGGCAGCTAGCCACCTCTATTACTCTAGGTAATGGTGTGGGCAGGTGTGGGCAGCGAACCTTAAACAAAAGAAATACAATGGATAATCTGTGAATAGAAAAGGGCTAGACGTATATGAACAGATATCAAGCAGTCGAGAAATGCAAGGGTATTGTCTTTGCACAGTTCTTGGGTGAATTTTATGTTGTCATCCACGCTATTGATGTGTTCGAAGAACCCGTCGAGCTCGCTACGGTTGAGTATAACGAAAGTGTCGTCGACAAAACGCAACCAAACCCTCGGTTTTGTATCCGGGTACGACTTCAAGGCCTGTTGCTCGAAGCTTTCCATACACAAATTCACCACTATTGGTGAAACGGGGGAGCCCATAGCACAGCCATGTTGTTGTTTGAAGTATTTCCCCTTGTATGAGAAGTAGGTTGTGTTCAAACAAATTTCAACCAGTTCAACGATTTGTTCAACCTTCAAGTTTGTCCTTTCACTTAGTGTATTATCACTCTCCAAACACTCTTTCACAACTTTGAGGGCAAAGTCAGGTGGTATGCATGTGAAAAGAGCCGTTACATCGTAGGATGTTATAATTTCACTTTCGCTTTATATAACTTGAGATCTTTTATTTGGTTGACAAAGTCTTGCGTGTTCTTTATATGATGAGGTGACCGACCAACTAAAGGGCCAAGTATTTTGGCAGCGTGTTTGGCGAGGTTGTAAGTTACGGACCCAATGCTACTCACTATGGGCCTGACAGGAATTGGGTCAGGTTTGTGGATTTTTGGAAGCCCGTAAAACGCCGGTACCACATTTTAAAAGCATTACATTAGTATCACCCCGGCGGCCCCGTGCACTGGAAAACCAGAATTTGTTATTTAAAAAGAAACGGAAATACAAAAAAAAACAGATCCGCCTGTGTACATACAATGGGTAGCAAAATTGGTCTCGAATATTAATGAATTAAAAGAAACATACGTGATATAATGAACCATTGACCTGACGCCATGATGGAAGAATTTATTAGTCGTTTTATTCCATCTTTTTACCGTATGTCAAAATCCCACTTCTTGTTTAAATTATAATGACTTATATTTTGCATCTTCAATGTGCAGTCCATATGCACAAACGAATACTTATCTTTTCAATATTGAGCTTTTTGATTGAACAAGCAGGTCATATTGGTCTATTGTATTTGTTCATCTGTGTATGGAAAAAAGAAAAAACTCCACCGGTATGAAGGCGTAGTTATTTGAACTCAACGGATTACTTTTCCAAGTACTGTGATAATACAGATAATAGTCGTGTTCACACGGTCAGATATAACCGGTAATAGTGACTTATTACCAGTATTAAGTGACTTAAGTCCGACCATGTGAACACGACTAATATGTACTAATGGGTCGAGGCGATTGCATTGAAAAAACTAATAAATTATTCATAACAGTTACGTAAGTTAGTCGATAGTGTGGACACTCTTCACTTGCAAACCATCAAAAATCGTGATATTTTTGCGTTGGAAAAGAAACCACGTGAATAGAGTGCCCTCTTAAGGATGTCTTCTCTCTGGGCTCGTGTATTTAAAACTCCCGCCACATCACAATAAGGCTATTGAACAGTGTAGTGGTTGCATGGGGCTCACTCAAGCATATCGATATACCAGTCCCTTGCCTTTGTTGATAAACATTCAGGGCACCTCATCTATATGCATCAAATTTAAAAACTGAAATAAAAAAACAAAATCCATGTTATGACCCGCGGTGACCAGTGACGACCAGGCACTCTAGCAACAAAAGCAACATTTGGAATGGGTTTATGTGCAACTTTTAAATGGTGGTCTTTTTCATTCAAAGGGTCACCATGGCAACAATTTTTAGGCTATTAATACAAATGAGGCATCAAAATTTGCAGTGGGTTTCCTTTTGCTATTTCAAATAAAAATTTTGATTCATAGATTTCATAATAAAGGGGGGTTATTACTTTTGGTAGATGTTTACATAATATATCCGTTAATAAAACAAAGTCGAAATATTTCAAAAATAAAAAAAAAACGATTTCTTGCTCTGATTTCGCTTCAAGTATAACAATTGTCTCGTGTGCAAAATCCATGTTATTAATGTATATTTAGTTTATTGATTTCAAGTCGGGTAAAACATTGTCAGAATAAATCATTTTTAATATGGTTTGAAGCCACTGAAATCATAAAATTAATTTTACTTGAACCATAAAAGAAAGCTTTATTTCGTATTTGATTTTCCATGTTAAAGTGAAAGAGGTAGAAGCTTTCTTTCTTTATCGATATTGAGTTTTCCATTATAATATACCGTCGCCATGAAGTAATCATTTTCTAATTAGCTTCTAAATTAATACGTTCAAAAGTTCATAAATGAAAAATTGATTTTCCTTCCTATTAACGTGTCAGGCTGTATCAAAATAATTGATCTCCGTCTGTTTTCCATTGTGATTTTTTAAAAAGTTGTTGGTAACTTTGATTGTTTCCTGTAGCTGGACTGAAAACGGTTTTTTATTTTATTTGTTTTTGTCATTATTAGAGTCAGGATGGTAATATATCCTATCATTACCTATATTTATTGTCAAAGTAGTGGAGAAAAGGTTAGATGTGAAAGTTAATAGTGGCGTAGCTAGCATTTCGGAACCGGAGATACACAACTTGTAAAAATGCACCGTTATTTTGTTATGAACTGATGGACCCCAATTTTTTTTCTATTGTTGGGCAAAAAAATTTACAATTTTGAAGCATTTTTTACAATTTTTCCTCCATTTTTTTTTTTTTTTAATAATCCTTTTAGCCGCCACTTCTTCTTGTTTATTGTTGACCTCAATTTTTACCACCAACGCCTTTCGTGTACCGACGGCCTTGCATGAACCCACGGCCATGATTTGCGTGGGGGCACCGCCCTACCCCCCCCTCCTCCACACACAGACATACACGCCCCCACACTGGCTACGCCACTGAAAGTTGATAGTTTCAAGTAATTATAGATTGATTTACGTAAGATACTTAGTGAATTCATATTGCTTTAAAAATAATGAAAATATATATCAATTGGGCATAAATTTCATTGGCCTTTGGAGAGGTTTTACTAATGCTGAAAATTTTGAAATCAAGCTTAAGTTGCAGATCAAGCATATTATATACCCAAATCAAATAAATAAAATCATGGAAATAAAATCAATCGAAATGAAGCAATATGTTCATATTATACCCACCATAATCATCAGTTCTGTCATCAAACCATATTGTATCTCGCGTAGTTTAAATGATCTTTTAATAAGAAGACATAGGAATGCCCTTATAATTAGTTTACCATCTGAAATCAAAAATAATACTTAATCGTGCCTCTACTTTAATTAAAACGGCTGTGCGATGTCACAAACAGTTACAACCCCAGACCCTAGATCCATAGAGCAACTCAATTATTGGGCAATCTGCACCGGATACTACATCCACATGAATTTGGTTCTTCTGAAATCCAGATTAATAATTAAAGTAGCTTGCATATTACCTTTCCTCTTAGGACTGGCTACATGCAGTATTCAGTTCAGGGACCGTTCAATATTTGCGCTAAGGGAGGGAATTATAAGGAGGAATCTAAGTTTTTCGGGGGTCTTGAAGCCATAGGCCTGTGGGGTATTTTGACTTGTTTTACGTTTTAATGGGGAAAAAAGGAAAAACAAGGGGGGATTCCGAAAAATTTGAGCGGACGCGAGGGGGAAACGCGAAATATGTTGTCGATTTTTATGTGAAAACGGCAACTTCAGTGGTACCAGGCCACTCCTTGCTTGAGGTGGGGTTGTTGGGGCTGATGGAGAAAGGCGAATTTTGCCACCCCTTCATCGACAGCCCCTAAAGGTTGACCCAATATTTGTTTGAATGTTTTGAAAAAGTGAAGAGCGGCATTTTACTTGAACCATAAAAGAAAGCTTCATTTTCTATTTCTATAGCCAAATCACATCCGTGGACAGAGTGAAAAACGTGTACATTTCTTTAAAAGAGCTTGACAGCTTCAAAAATTGTGAGCCGATTGAAAAAAACGAATAAAGGTTTCTTTACATACTAAAATATATTCGATCAACTTTTCAGAAATTGGAGAAAACAGCATGGGCGGACAAAGTAAAAACAATGAAATTTGTCCTATTTGACTGAAAGTTTGTCAGCGTTGAGGTCCTTGGTCAAGATGTTTATCCTATCATTCATCATTGCCATGGCAACGCATATCAAAAATTGGTGTGAAAATAACAGTATTACTCATTTTAAAGGGCTAAATATAAATATTTTTTGTGTTGGCCTATAAGCATGCTACATAAATAAACATAAATAACATGCATGTTTTATTATTAAATTAGACACTATGTTCAACTTAACATACCATGTATTGCTGGTACATTTAGAGTTGGTTTGATTCTCTTGTTGTTCAGTTAAAAAATTCCTATTTTTGATCAATTTTGATCCTCTAATTTGGCCATAACGTGCTGTCACATCCAAGGTTTCTCAATAATTGTTCTAATTGATTGATTGTTCAATACATAATATGTGCCCGTACACTACGAATGAGCCGTAAACTCAGCAAATTGTATTCTGAGTTACAGTGTAATATGTGTGTGAAGGTCGTATTCATAGGTATCTCAATTTGGAGCCACAAGTATCTCATTTGAACCCCGTTTAAACCAATCAATAATAATAAGAATAATAAGCTTCTACCTATTTCTATAGAATCCTTAAATAATTGTAGTCTTTGTTTGCTTTGGCTAAATCCTGTCCAAGTGGTGGGTTGCAAGGCATTGTATTTTGTCCAGGTATGTATTACCAACAATTAACAATGAGAGGACATTGGTGATGATTTGAAATGACCGTCAATTATGACTGTTTGATTTTATTACCAGCAATGTGGTTAAAGAGACGCATGTATAGAACTGAAAAGGTACCATTTTGTTGAAGGAACAGAGTTCATCACGCCATAACCCCGATTCTGGATATCGTTTGAATTCAAATGATGTGCCATTTAAAACTTATGACATATATTTTCTAAACGCGGAATAAAACAAAATTGACCGGGCCGACTTTACGGCTGATTCGTCGTGTCCAGTCACATTTACTAAATGAGATTGATCACTGCTAATTTTCAGAATATCTTAATATAGTACTTTTTGTCTTGATCAAGATTAGAGCCAGAAGGTTTCCTTCAGACAATGCTGTTTTACTTGGAATATTTAATATACTAAATGAGATTGATCACTGTTAATTTTCAGAATATCTTAATATAGTACTTTTTGTTTTGATCAAAATAAATAGTTTGCAATAAGTGCAATATTAGCCAAAATTTTGACTTTCATCGCTTGGAGGGCGCAGAATCGATGCCGCATTAGTCAATTTGGCGCCCCCCCTAAGGGTGGCACCGGGGCATGTTGCCCCCTCTGCCCCCCCCCCCCCCACCCCCCCCCGTAATTACGCCACTGACGGCCACCGTGCTGGTATTAAAGATAAAGTCAGACATGCATGGTGTGAAGTTTGAAACCTTGGCATTTACGTTATTGGCAAGACGCACTATATCATTATTGGGGATTCCAGTACTGACGTTGTGAACTTGTGACGTACTTGTCTTTGAGAAGAAATTGATCCTTGTTTCCACTGATCTATCATATCCATAATACATATGAAATTCTCTTAGGATCCATGTCTAGGACGTGACTTTAGATGCAAACGAGGGAGCACACAAGGAGCAAAGCTTGTTTACCGACTACCTCAGTGGAGTAAGTTACATGTTTACTTTCAATTAATTAGAATTGCGTGTGCGGGGTTTTGGGGCGTGATAAAATTATGTATATCGTTTCTTCACAATTTGAAACATGTAGATACAAAGTACCAACCTTTCGAAACAGATTTCAAAAGACCACATGTTTAATTGAATTTTTCTACTGTTTTTGCTATACACAGCATATGCAACGATTCCTTCCTTAAAGGATCACTGGGTCATTCATTCATTTGACAGCTCCTCATCATTAATGTTATGTTTTACTATTATTTGAATTGTACCTAATTTTCTTACAAGCAGCGTGTAAAGTAGCACTGTTCAAGGTTAATATGAACATGATGAAAGGTGTCTAAACCAATATACTAATATTTATTTCCAACCGATATTAGTTGAAAGCGCAACCCATTATACACTACTACTTTATTCAGTACGTGCTATTTACAAAATATCAATGTTCAAGTAAAAATCCCGGGTAAAAATATGTTCTCGAAAATCCTCTATTTGAGTTAAAAAATGAGATAAAACCAAAAGTATGGCTTATGGAATGCAGCAAATCAGTGGTATTTTTGAATGCTAGTGCTGCGTTCTTCTTTCACGCCTTTTATTTTTTCATATCACTCCTTCTTGTGGCTTAGATTCTTTGTTTTCATTAACCCTAGAACTACGATGAGGCGTTGCCCCCCCCAAGATTTTTATCAGTAATAAAAAAACGCACGCGTTTACGCCCAAACGACCTGAGCTAATCGTAGATCCATCCTTTGCGCTCATTTTGATTTTTTTTACCCCATCACATTACCCGGGGGTAGACCCAGCCATCAAAGATGACCATAGAGTAGGTTGGTGAGGCCCACCATTTGTTTCTACAGTAAAATCAATGTTATGATTTATTTATTTACATAGCCAGAATTTCCCAAATTGCATTGGCGCCCTCACATTATGACGTCATAGTAACATTATGTGGGGGATGTTTGCACTTATTTTGGTGTCACTGGATAGAAGAGACCCATAACTATACATTGGTACCATCTTGCAAGATCAAACAATACATTTTTGGTGTTATCTTGGGGAGACTTTCGCCCTGCAGTGGGCTGAATACGCTGATGATGATGATGATTTTACCCATTTCCATATATACAATGATTAAGATCAAGGAATCTGTAACGTATAAAGTAAAACTGATATTTTACTTCATTTGCCTTCAATGAATGCTTTAAATCAGAGCAATGACCATGATGACCTTTGTTGCTTTTGGATAAATGATCCACATCACCTGATCACTCGTCTCAGGTGCGTAAGTATAAAGCTGTAGTAAAGTGTCTATTGCACGTGACACAGTAAACAATGATAGAACATGATAATAAGAAGAGTCTCATATACAACGGTTAAATGGTTTGTACGGCTTGATTTTCAAAACAATACAGGTGGTTTTGCTGCAAGGAAATATTTTTACGAGTGAGCTTTGGATCGCGATCGGTGAAAGTTAGTGGTACAAAGTACTGTAGTATTGTATCATA
The DNA here is from genome assembly GCF_039555335.1 of Amphiura filiformis. NCBI lineage: Eukaryota > Metazoa > Echinodermata > Ophiuroidea > Amphilepidida > Amphiuridae > Amphiura > Amphiura filiformis. Next base: position 60,349,826 of record NC_092645.1, on the reverse strand, counting down.
TTTTAGAAACATTGTCTCAATGTTTTCAAAGGAAAAAATAAAAGGTTAATTTAACTCTCTCTGGCGTTTGATCCCATCACGTGACGTATTAAAACAGATGAATCTGTAATACTATCGTGATAATCCTACAAAGTTATTATGTATCTGAAGGAGTTTTAAGTTGAAATTCTACATCAGTCTCTGGACACACGGTTGAATTGACATTTCAACCGTACGCGGGATCAGTCTGTTTTGCTCTAAATACAACGATCCAGTTCATCGGCCTGAAGATTTATTCGCTCTTTATAAGCTATATAGTAAGGTCTAAGTAGTGACGAATGCTGGTCCATCTTCAACACAATATTAATGGTTCCAACAGGATTCGCTTGAGGTACATAACTTGATTGATAATTATTGGGTAATTAGTGGTAGATGTGAGCTCCCGCGTAAACAATGTAATGATTGCACAAGCAAAACAGGAACTTTTAAACAAAGAAAGAGAAAATGGAAATGTATCATCTTTATGAAATCATCGTATATTAAATTAAAATAGCATGATACGTAAATAAAGCAAACAAAACCAAACAAGAACGTAAACGTAAAATATTTATAAATTATTCCTCTGGCCAAAACATGTTTTATAAATGAGTTGGTCCGGGTCATTGACCTTTAAGGTTGATGCAACATTAATTTTGAAAAAAATGTATAATATTCCTATTCCAGTAAAATAATACTCGTCTTCTTTGCGATTTCATTATTTGAAGTGCAATACATACGATCGTTGTGAATGACACTGGGTCAGTTCCAATCCAACTTTCTGGAGAGTAAATATCCAATCACGTGTTAAAAAAGAATAGGTACAACTACCAAACTGGGTACAACTTCTAGACTTGAGTCCAGTCCTCGTTTAAGAAGCTTAGGGCTAGGGTTTAGATTTGGGGTAGGGCAGTTTTGTAGTGACAGCTGTAGTGAGACTTGTCGAGTTGCACCCTATTTGTTAATCGCTCCCATTTATCATAATTATCACAATTTAATATTGTTGCAAGTTGTGATGTTATTTTCCTCTATCAACACTGTTATTATGCATTAATTGCATAGAACTTGTAACCAAAACACATCGACTAGGAATTGTCACGTTCTTTATCCCTTCTATATTGCTTCTTATTGCTAATATCAATAATATTGGGAATAAATTACTTCAAATTATACACTTGAAACAAAGTGACTTATCACAAAGCGCACTATTACCTGTTTGCGTAAACTGAAGTAGTGTTATTATCACGATGATTGTTGTGTTTGGTGTTACTATTATTATATAGCACACTGTTACCTGAATCAAGCAAACTGCTTATTGTCATCGCAGAATCCGTGTCAATATTTGATTAACCTTTAGAAGTTATTTATGTTTTATGTCAATAAAATTCCTTTTAAAAAGGAATGGGCGCCCAATGTGAGCTTGGTCGTGATGTGGTGAATTTCATGGTGTTTAGATTTGGTATTATTATCTCTTGCAAACCCGGTGACACCTCATTATAGAAATCAGACCTGTTGATAGGTTGTAAGAGGGGATAGCCTTTTCCAGGCACAAATTGCGCCATATATAAAGAAAGTTTTGCTACTTTGCAATACAATAAAAACTTAAATGCAAAATGAGATCCTGTAGGTGGCTCCCGAGGGGCTTAAAAACTAAATGCAAATGAGGTTTTTAAAAATATTGTTTTCAGAGTCAAGACGCAGGTATCATTATTAAGCCTCATATCATTTATTTATTGTCGAATAAGTGCAGAGTAGGTTAGATATGAATATTAAATGTTAGACCAAAGTACCTCAAAGCACATGTACTATACACCTGATCCGTGAACTTGTCTTTTTTAAAGACAAATTCTTGTTTAAAGGTAGTTCTTGTTTCTGTTGAAAAGACAATATTGATGTCTAAGATCTTAATTAAGACTTCCCCTATGGACAATGGATCTATTCCCTGATCAGACTATTGACTATTAATATTATAAAACTTCGAACAGTGGTGATGATTTCATTGCCGTCTTGTTGTTGATAAGAAGAAAATTTGACCCAGCATTAATTCAAAAGAAAATATCATATTTTCATCAAAATGTACCAACTTTTAATGTGTTTGGTATCAATCTGGACTGGAATTGAATCATTCGCCAGATTCCGTTGATTACAGCAAAATTCACCCACAAATAAAAATCATATTATTGGGTCACCATATTGTAAGTTTGGCAACTGTAGTTTGACAATAACCACTATATGGATTTATGGTAATTAACAAACAAAGGCCATCGGTTTAACCCCAATACATTTGTACATTCATTGAATGACTTTGAAACTTTGCGTACAAAAACTCATACTCTGCAACTTAGGTCAAATTTTGCACTATGATTGTTTAAGTGAGGTTATTGGACTATGCCATTGAGATTAGGCTATTGTGGTCCATAGTGTTGGTCACCGTCTATCGGGTTCTAAGAGGCGGTAAACTGTTTTTTAAACCAGTTTAAAAGCCTTACAAAGGTACAAAGGTCACGGTTTATTTGGTCCATTAATTTTGTATTTTAAACAAAGAATATACGCACACCATTTTATCCCGTGCATATCAGAAAACAATAATAAAATAAAATCCAAGCATATTGTGGTTTTATTTCTGAGCAAGGGCATAATTTTAGCAAAACAATTGCGGAGTAAATCTAGCAAGAGTGAAATTAGAATCATTTCACAAAGTCATGCCTATATGGTGCACCCTCCGTAGAGGGCGCCCCAAGAAGGGGGCAGTGATTTATACTGATTTATACTGTGCTACGAACGCCTAGACGTTGATCCACAAGCCTCAGCACACTTTACAGTACTGGGGCTGATTACTTAAGAAATAAAGGGTAATGCATGATCCTTTACACGAAAATAATGTGTCCGAGGCAGTAAAACGTAAATAATGGGTGAGGCGCAGCCGAACCCATTATTTAAACGTTTTACTGCCGAGGACACATTATTTGCGTGTAAAGGATAATGCTGCACCATTTATTTCTATTCTATTACCACAAAATAGTGTGATTTAAAGAGAAAATATCAAATTTTTTGCCCAAATATTTCAAGTTGTTTACCTCAAGGTGGAGCGCATTACGTAGCCAAAGCGTATGCACATTCCAATAACACAACCTAACATTCCATTCTCCCCTATAAGCAGGTATGCACATACAATAACACACCCCTGACATTCCATTCTCCCCTACATAAGCAGGTGTGCTGTGCGCTCTGCTGTGGGCTGTGATGATAGAAGAACATAAAGTTCGTTGCCCTTGACACTTTATCGCTAATTAATGGTCTGTCACGTGACGCGTTTCAACAAATCACAGTGCGCGATTTTGAATAATGGGTCGTGGGGTAATAGAATAAGACATAACAAGGCATTAAAACAGCTTTTATCACTGTGGAAATATTGACGGGTTGACGCCTAGAAAACCTCCATTTTGAAGCTGCCCCGTTTTATAATTCTTGGAATGTGAGGCATTCCATGTGCGGTTGTACACACCTACCATTAAGTAATCCCCCCTTAATGAATGACTATTCATACACTCCTAGATAGAGAGAACCAATCAGAGCACGCGTTAGTAAATTACTAGCCGTAGCCGTACGTAAATATTGTATAATTCATGAATTGCACGCGCGGGCGCACACTCCTAAATGTTTCCGGGTTTCCGGCATCTTGGGACCATTGCAACAAAATGAGGTGTCATAATGAGCAGAAATAAATTCTGCTTCAACTGCATATCCCAAATTTGACATGTGATTAACCGATTTAGAATAATAGGCATTCATTTAGGGGGTATTTACTTATTGATAGGTGTTTTAGATGGAATGAAGGACAGTTCATGAAATTAAACTGCGAAGTTGTGAGATTTAACGGAGCGACAAAGACGATGGGGCAATCTAGAGCTGGTTAGGTAGTACTCTACGATTGGCCAAAGGCTGAATTTGGAGGGATGAGGGTTATTCCCCAGGGAGATCTATGATGCGAATTGCACTCCTCTGGACTGCAGTTTGGTACTCAAAGTTAACCCCAGCGTTTATTGAATCGTACATTCTGTGCGCCTAGAGGTTTATTAAACATTAATAGAGAGATTGCGATGTTACATATACATGATGCGTGGGCCGTGCATTTATACGACGTTCAAAACGACGTTAAATATTGCTAGTCTCGGTTCCAAGCTGGATTGTGCTCATTCGTCACGAAGGAGAACAAGGCGGCTGAAACAAAGACTAACATCTAAATGGTCACCGATTTTTCTGCCTACTTCTATACAGCATGATTTTGATTTTGACTAAAAACAAAGGTTAATATGCTGCTTAAAATTGATTGTATTTCAGTGCTTCTAAACTAGTATAGCTGTTGGTCGATGCAGCTAAAAACTCGATTTTCATTATCTAAATCAATATATTATTAAAAAACAACACTTATACTTGGAAAACTTGCTTGATTTATTGGTGTTAATGAGTTATGTACGCTTTACAAAAGTGTTGTTGTTTCAGACCTCTTTACAACATAACTTAAGAACTTAGAATTCTTCTACATGCTCGCTATGAAATGATCATTGCAAGTTTTGCCAAAGCTCACTACCATCCGCACGATGCTGCGAACTACTAAATCGCAACAGTTTATTTAGATGCTAACCTTAAAACCTACATTTTGGTCAAAAATGTGCTTGGATAGGTGGTTTCAACAGATTTACCACATTCGCCTTGCTATAACATTGAATTTACGATAAATCTGTTGACCTAATGACGAAAAGTGTTTTAAGGTGAAGTGTTAGCTTTCATTTGATATTTAAAAAAATTCTGATTGGATGAAGGTTTCGACAAAAACCAATCACAGAGGACCAATTTCCAGCCAAAACTCCACAGCTCTTGCGATGCTGTGCACTCAACCGTGTAGTGTAATCAAAGACTGTGTGGAGACAATTCACTGCTTACTTGAGAGCTTTTGGACGAAAATGTGTGCTCAGGTGTATCGAGGTGGAAATCGTTTTGTATAGAAACCTTTCCATATGAATGGACAAATTTCGTGCATTTTCAACGATGTCTCAAAACTGTCTAAATACGTGACCTCGCTTCGATACAAGAGAGTGGTTTTGAATAGATCGACGGGCGTACGATCACGACGTCTGGAAATCGCAATCTCTCTAATACTTCACTTTTGACGCATGAGTGCTGACGTGTTGGTCTGGAGCAGGCTTTCCGCATCATGACGTCAGTCGAAAATCACAGAAAACGTTTCAAAGTTGTATAAAAGGATAAGGGTATGTAAATCGTAAATAACCTTAATAACACGTTTGAATACTTGCTGCAAAACATTCTGGCATAATGTTAAAGTGTTGATAAAATATTTTACAAAAACGTTTGCCAAACAATATTTGCAATCACATTATTAAGAGCGTACTACACCCATATATTGGTTTGATTGGTCTAAAAAAATATTTTTTCATTTATAGCGAGGCGATATATGCACGGATCATGTAAAATAAAAATAAATAAAAATAAATAAATAAAAAAGGTGCTTTTAAACCATTGTATAGTAAGTCATTTTAGCCCTATATATTTTTGTTTACCGTATCCTGGTAACTCAGATGCGTGTTTCATAACAAACCATAATTTATTCTTTTCAACATGTTCAAATAGGGTACATGAATAGAATACATTAAATCCTTTGTTATACTCTCTATAGAAAATCTAGTGGTGCTTGCAAAATATATAACACTGAATGAATTAAATAAACACTTACACAATGGATGCATAGTCATTAGTCAATTTGATACTATAATGTGTTGTTAGAAGAAGAAAAGGCTATTAGGTCACCGTATGTCAGGTTATAGGTCAATTGGTTCAGGTCAAATTTAAGCATCAATTTTGAATACACATGTGAGAGTCTGTGATACAAAATGTATCATAATGAGGAATAATTTTGATATTCTGTCTTTAACTGGAAATATATCGAGAAGTGCAAGGTGGATATACTAATATACCTTGGGATGTAAATGGTGAGTACAATTTAGAATGCCTAGTTGAGATGGATTTCACAAATAAATATAAAATAGTTACCAAAATCACAAAAGTTAAGCTTACGGAAAACTACCCAATATGGTGGTATAGGTTACAAGAAATACAATATTTTTCAACATTGCTGTAGTATGGTTGTGGTAACCTGTTACCTGTGGCTTAATTAAGTTTCAGTGAAATAATGTCGCAAGTTAAAAATACAAAATATAGCTCAACATTGAAAATAGAAGCATTTTAACCAGTTCCTTTTTGATAGTTGTGGAGCACTAAGTTCATGAAGTCATAAAAGAAATCAGGAACCACTTATGCCCATTTTACATATGAACTTTATTTCCCTAACGTGTTAGCAACACATATCCAAAATTTTAACGAAATCCGTTGATAGTAAGCTTTCCAAAATGAAGTGAATTTAAATCATCAGTGATGTACCACCTTTTGGCTTCTACTTTCAAAAGCATGTAAGCTACGTTGATATGATACCGATGCCACCAATAAAACGAGAAGATTTGCCCCTTCATTTTGCATACCACTTTGTCCAATTTTTTTGTTGTAATTTCTTCACAAAATGCAAAAAAATGCAAAAAAAAATCAATGGGTGTAGTACCCCCTTAAAACATTTTAAAATACTGTTGTAGTCATGAAGTGTTATTATGTAAAACGTTTGAAAACGTAATCATGGCCTCTATATAACATTTATATGTAGTTAAAATAACCTGTTTGTAACGTTTTAAAGACATTTTTGTGTTTGCTGATATTGTTCTTGGTAAATCTAGAAATAATGAACTAATAATGTTGTTTTTGCTAACAACATTGCATGCAACAACGTAACCTGAACCACTCAGATCAGATAAACTGACTTTTGACGCATGGTAAATTTTGGTATAAATAATTATTGCGTCATATTTGTTTCATAAACTCAAGAAAACACATTATGATACAATAAAAGTCATAAATTACATGGGCACGTAGACTTAAAGCAGATAATAATTAATGATAACTATTCAAATAAAATAAAAATATTTCTATCTTCAAACAATTTTCATTACCTCAAATGTGCAGTATCTGCCCAATGCGCACATCAAAGTCCTCTATCGCCAAGCTTCACTAACGTCAAATGGCAATTGTCATTCATACACGGAACAGATAACTGTGAGGTAGTACGCTATCAACATTACGACGTGCATCAGTATAGTTTAGATACTAACGCGTATAACATTTCATGTATTATACACCACCAAGCCGGATATTTTTCCCTACTACTACCAGTAATCAGTATATTGTCGAAAACGTTTCGGAGTTGCCATTGTTTTTAATATTAGATTCGTTCCAATCCTTTGGATACATCTTTACAGATTTTCTAATTCATGGAGCCATTTGTATACTGAAGGTAAGATGCTCTGAATAAAATTTGTAATCCCTCTACTTGTTACGTTAATGATTGGTATTACATTGCACTATCATTTTTGATTATTTAATACACACCTATGACGTCGCGCTATTGTTTTACCGCTCCATTATTTTCCACGAATGGAGCGATGATCACAATAACACGCCATTCGTAAATGCCTTTCTCTTTTCTCTGAAAAGCAAATACTTTTCAGGGAAAAAGTACTGGCATTTACGAATGTAGTGTTAATATCAATTGCACTTTTGAAAAGCAAGTATTTGCGAAAAGTGCGGTATTGTTATCATCACTTCATTCATGCAAAACAATGATACGAAAAACAAGAAGAAAATGATTTTCATTAATACAATAAATTGAGGAAGCGGATAGCAACATTTGCACAGTATTGTCATGGGACCTGAGAGCACATCAGACATATCGAATTGCATGCTGAATACGAGGATTGTCCCTATATCTAATAATAATAATAATTTTGATTTTGTGAAATTCGCGATATAATACAAATTATTAAAATTTCATATTTTTATATTTTTCCAAATTTAACAGTCCTCGAAGTAAACTTTATAAATCTAATGATATGTAATTAAACTATAGGCCTATGTAGCTGGGATGAAAAGCCGACTCAATTGAAAATTTGACCTTTCATATAGAACTTAAACATTTGTTTCCAAAAAGACCTACATTTTTAGTGTTTTGAGGAAAAAATCTATATCTTTAATAATGAAGGTCACAATTTTCATATGATTGACGGCTGTTCAACCCAACTTCCTACTATTTACTGCATATCGTTAGATTTATACAATTTACTTTGAGGACTGTTAAATTTCAAAAATATCAATTTTTAATAATTTGCCTTAAAATGTGTATTGTATCGCGAATTTAATAAAATCTAAATTATTTGATATCAGAAGGATGTGTCTGATTTGCTCTTAGGTGCCACAAACAAAATACGTAAAAACGTCGCTATCCGAGCCCTTACAATGCAATCTGTGAAAAGTAAGTCAAGATCAAAACGGGCAGGTTTAATTGTTGGCTAAGTACGTTGTACTTATTATGCAAGATGTGTTTTACCCTCACTTAGGCTTTACTTCGTAGGCCTTTACTTTTATTTATTTGGACCTTTCTTTCTACGCTTACTGTTTTTATAACATTTTTGTTCCTTCTTTATATTTTTATACGTTTTCACTGGCTTAGGCCCTACATATAATTTGTCATATTTTGGGCAACATTGCTACATATACATATACATATACATATCTGATGTTTCAACTGATGGTATTTTGGCATGCTTGAATATTTACTTACATCGATCAGTAGGCCTATCCGATACCGTAAAACGGGTAACTTTGGGCACTTTTCAGAGTTTTTAAACCACTGCTTCCAAACAAAACCAAATATATTTCTAATTATCTCTTTTTTATGACGTTAGGGTTCCCTTCTACATGTTGAAGTTGAAAAAGATTTTTGAATAATTTTGAAAGGGTGCCCTAGGGGTTGAAAATAGCCTGACCAAAGTTACCCCGCATTTGGGGCAACTTTGGTCAGAGTATTACATTCCATGAAGAAAAGAAAATGAAAAAAATTGATCTTCGCTGTATATGGGCAAGGTTTTTTTTTTGTGACACTTGTCCCCATGCAAAATTAAGCAAGCACGCATCCTTGCTCACAAATATCGATTTTTATTTTGTCTGAAAAAATGTAAAAAATGCTCATTTTGGTCAAAATGCCAATATTTTCGTAACTTTCAAAGAAATTGGACATGAGCGACTTCTTCCAAATATATTTCTTAACAAATTGAGACCAAATATGACTAAAAACAATATTGCTGTACGGAAATATGACCAAAAAAAAATATATTTGAACGACCAAAGTTACCCCGCTTACCGAAGTTACCCCCATTTTACGGTAATTAACTATTACAATGTTAGGGACGCTCCATTTGATTTCGGAAGGGGACTGGAAGTTGAGGTGGCTTTTATTTCGCGTCGAAGGCGGCGAAGTTTGTTTTGTTTTTTGCCGACAAAGTTCAAGGACAATAATAGGCCTAGGTAAAATGTGTTGTAGTACATTTAAAATTTTCGTACCTTTTCGTACCTGATTTTGGTCCTTCTGCTGCGAATCAACGATATATATCCTCGGAATGATTCCATCACAAAATTATCCAAGATAAACAATAGTGTCCATAATTGCATGGTTGTTCCAAAATCGTAAACTCGATTCACAGAGAAGAGTATCATTGCTCAGGTATAGCGATAGGTGTAGTTTTCTTGAGGTTGACAACTGTAATGACCATTTCATATGAGCCTATACATGCTATATGACCTTTTTGCCATTTTTCCTTATTATGCAAAATAGATACCTAAACGCAACTACTTCAACAGTTAATACATTAGAAGTGGGCATAAAGAACTATTGATGGTCTAATCACTTGAATGATTTTACGAATCTACGTTTATTCAATTTGTGTAACAAACATTTTAAATCTTTATAATTCAAGAAGGTGGTTACGGATGATTTGAACTAAACACCTGGATCGTGATATGATGGGTATTTCTATAGAAATTTTACATAAAGCTGAGTCGGACTATTTTTGCACTCGCACCTAAATTTAGTACGATCATTATATTAGTGTATTGTCCGGCATCAATGAGTAATTGATCAATTTGTAAAGAGCAACCTATTTCAATAACACTCCATTCGTGAAAAATAATGGAGCGGTAAAACAATAGCGCGACGTCATAGGTGTGTATTAAGTCGGTTAATGGCCGCGGATTAGAACGTGAGTGGGTAAGAATGGCTTCGCGCCCGCGGCTCAGCCATTCTTACCCACTCACGTTCTAATCCTTGGCCATTATCCTATACATATACACCATTTAACTTCTGAGAGATTCGTTGGATTATATATGAACAAATGTACTGTAATTTGACTTTTCTGAAAAGCACACGATCGTGAAAAATGTTTTTATAGGCGATGAGAGTCTAAACAACTGTTTTATTCATCAGTCAATACTATAAACCAAATAACTAAGCATTAGTTATTTACAACTAACCAAATGTCTGCATTTAATTGCAAAATATATTCTAGGGCATGTTATTACTTTTCCGCATCTTTCTGGTGCTTTTTTAGTCTAACCCCGAAAGGACGACCTGTCTCACCAATGTACGACTTGTCGCACCCTTTGCAGCCTATCTCGTAACCACCCCACTAGTCTTGATGGTATCCACTTTGTGATTTTATCATTTTGAAACAACTGCTGATTAAAAACCTCATTTATGTCCAAATTAATTTCAACGAATCATTGTTTTGCACTGTTGGATTGTTGCATGGGTGACTGAGGATCAGAAACAAAAAAGGTGAAGAAAAAAAAACACAATTAAATCAATCATAATATTGATATCGAGAACGTTTTGTACATTACATGTGTGTGATGTTGAAAAGTGCAACTTTTTTAAAGGCATCATTTTTGGAAAATGTGATTATTTTGACCAAATAAATTGTTTTTGGAAATGAGACAAATTTAAGATGGTTGGAAAACGGTTCCTTTATTCACACCTTTTTCAAATCAACAAAATTAAGTCAAGTTATAGAAAGAAATGTTTTGCAATTTTAGGAGAAGTTGTCTTTTGAACCCAGTGTATTGATGTCCAAAAGTGGTAAAAGCAGACTCCAATTCAACTCAAATTAAAAGTTTAACCAAACTTGTTAACGTATCGCACACATCGTTATCAGAAGGATCCTGATACTGTGACGTGACATTGTGAAGTATATATTAATTCGCCGTAAAAGTGATGATGTAACAGGATTAATTACCATAACAATAGATGAATACATTTTTGAATATATCGCCCTGCATTACAACGATCCTATGCATTGGACCATAGATGTCAAAGAACAGGGATAAGGACCTGGATCGCAATGTCATGTTGATCACTCGCACCTGTAAAATTAGAATATTTCAAAAGAGTGGTATTGTATTCACTCTATGATTGCAGACAGACACAGGTGATTAGTGCAACCTGCTTGTAGTTCAGGGCGATATATCAAACAAATGTATTAATCTATTTCTATGGTAGTTAATCCGATTATTACGTCACTTCTATGGCGAATAGCCAAGTCAAACTATAAAATAACCGATCATTATTGCAACAGAATCCATTTTACATGATGTTATCTCTTAATAGCTCGATAGCTTTTAGATTTAGATTTAGACAAAAAACTAGAAAAAACTTACAAGACAAAAGACAAAGAAGTTAAAGTAAGTATTATAGTGGACAAACGGAGATCGAAATTTGTCGTCTGCAGTCGAAATCCGTGTTTATATTTACTACCTGTAATATATGTAATTTAATCTATTGTGTAAATAAAAAGTAAAATCCTTTGCACCATTTGCATCATTTGTTATTTACAAAATTTATCGAACTATGGTTTCACAAGGACGGTATTTGGTTTTTCGGTTTGAGCAACTCGTTCGGTTTTTCAAATAGTTAACGTTCTTGATTTATTATATTATACCTATTTTAATTCTACTGTAATTCTTACAAACAAGAATTTCACAAGGAACGCAAAGCGTTTCCTTTTCATTTTGCTTCTAAAATGTTTGTTTTGTTTTGCTTGCGTAATGCACAAGTATACTACAATTAATTTATTTGAAGGGACATTTCGTGATCCACAGCCTCACCCCCACCCCACCCCATTTGTTCAAAAACAAATTGAGATTTTTAAACCTTTTGCAGATAAACGGGATCAACTAAACTTGGATGCTAGGATCACAAAACTCCTTTAAGTGGGATCTCATATTTCCACTCTAAATACTGTACCTCAAACCAATCAAGTTATGCAACTGAGACTAATCAGTTTGATTTATGTTGCGTTGAAGATATCACCAGTCGTCACTACGTATTATAAAGACCGTTGCGTATTACGGATTCCAGTGACATTGTGGTCCTTGTTTCCACTGATCTATCATATATAGGTGAACTTTTCATAGTATCCATATTATGTCTAGGAATTGAATTTAGATACACCCCCGGATTCACATGGCAAACGAGGGATACACCCCCGGATTCACATGGCAAACGAGGGATCACACAAGGAGTAAGCCTTGTTTACCGAGTACCTCAGTAGAGTAAGATACATGTTTACTTTAGAATTGTGTGTGCAGGGTTTGTAGGCGTGATAAAAATATCCGCATAATCATATCGTTTCTTCAGAATTTGAATGAAGTCAAAACGGGACGATACAAAGTACCAACCTCTTGAAACAGATTTCACAAACTATATTTTAATTGAATTTTTAAAGCAGCATCCATGCATTGTTATTTTTACTAAAGCACATGCAACGGCTCCTTCCTTAAAGCACCCCATTTGACAGCTCCTCATCATTGGATCATGTGATCATTTGTATTAATATTTTAATTTTAGCTAATTCTCTTACAAGTAGCGTGCAAAGGTTAATAAAGACAATGAAAGGCAGTATCAGTAGAAACCAATATCTTATTCCTAATCATTTTTACCAATACTATGCTACATTTTTCAGGCTATTAACAGAAATCAATGTTCAAGTAAAAATATATTCTGAGACATCTGTTATTTGAGTTGAATACGAAGGTGAAACCAACAAACAAAATATATTGCTTATATAACAAAAGCTTAACAGTGGTATTTCAATGCTGGTGCTGCGTTTTTCTTTCACCCCTTTTCATTAATTTCCTGTTTTTTACTTATCCTTTTCATATTTCTTCTATTTCCTTTTAGTATTTTTATTTTTCCAACATAAACGTGAAATCTTAATATCCTTTACACGTACTAGTTTTCATAAATTATGCAAGCGGTAATTTCTGAAGGACAGTATTTACATTTCGATCTCTTTTTGTTTACCTGGAAAAAAGTTGCTGTACAAAAGAATATTGACCCTAATTTTGAAAATTCGAGAAAATATCAGTGTATTTGCTTTCGGAATTTTTGACATAATGCAAAGTTTCTTTAAACAGTTCCATCAATGTATCAAAACATGAATGAAGTAAGGAAATACTCATACCTATTAAATTAGTTATTTATTATTTTTTATAAAACTAGTTAGGCCTATACATCTTTTGGTTATGACCTAAATAATACAAAAACAATTTTAAAATATCTTACCGACATAGCCTATGTTCCACATGAGGACACCCCAATTTTGGTCCTCGACCTAGGGCACTTAAGGTGTCATTCAATTAAGCAGTCTCCGTACTCGGTTAACGTCTGAATTTGGGCTCCATGTGCGAATGTATCCGTAAGATAACACTACAGCACCAAAACAGTGACTCTCAATGACTTTGCGCAAGTACGAAAGACTGGAAATAGGTCAATAGTTGACATATATTATCAAGGCCGGGTTTCTGCAACATAGTTTGCATGCGTCCCAGACAGGCGTGCTTGAGAGACGAATGGAAAACATTAGGTACTACTAGCAATACGATGTTAGTAATGATCGGTAGCAGTTCGTACAAACGTGTCTTTAGGAGGATCGATACGATAAGTTACAGACATATTCAATATAATAGAATTGCAGAAATGGCATCAGCTGGCCATCTTACAAGATCAAGCCCAATAATCTGTGGTGCATCTTGGGGAGGCTTTCGCCCTGCAGTGTTCTGAATACGGCTGGTGATGATGATTTTGCCCGTTTTCAATACACAATATTAATATCCTTCTGATACATGTTAACTTTGTAATATTATCAGAATAGTATTACCGATTCACCTATTTCACACGCCGCATGATGGAAGCAATTTTTGAACAATTGCGCTAGATATACCTTACATTTATTTTCATTTGAAGATTTAATTTTGAAAACACTAAAGGCAACGTTACCAAATTATGATAACTAAAGTACTTTGTACAATGATAAGTTTCCAACATTTTCCAGATTAGGCTCGGTTGGATGAAGACCGGCCAGTTGCTATTAAACGCGAGTATTTATCTACATTGCACCCAAACGTGGTAAGCCGACTTGATATGGACTGGCTCAAACAAAATTAAATGTCAGCCAAATGATTTCTTTGAATGTTTCCTAATCTGAATGATTAATGATATTGTGAACTTGTAATGTACTTGGCTGTTAGATGAAATCGGTACCTACTTTTGAATTGTACTTTTCTGCATCCATCATATCAATAATACAGCACTCATCTCATTTAAGATGTCAATTCCTGTTGCAACTTTCGGATTTGCATAAAAGTAACTCTAGTCATGCCAGTTGCATAGCAATTATTTATTTATACAAACATATTGCTGCATAAGAGCACTGTTTAAATATCAAAATGAAGTAATAATTACACATTTTAATGAAAACTATGGCATCTGCAGTTTCCCGTGTACATAGACAGCACGAATATTTTCCGCAACGCTGTGAGTATTGTGTAGGTCAAGACCCAGCGTAAAAGGGCGAGAAGCTTTTACGCTTCTCGCCCAAAAAGCTCCCACCTCGGCTTACTTTTTGAAAGATGGTCCTATTTCTAAATGGTGCTGATTTAACTTTATCATTTCCAGAAATGTTATGTATCTTTCATGTGCAGATGCAATATTAATGTGTAAGCTTTATGGATCGACCAGACAATACTACGAAGTTTTAACATTTTAAAAAATGTATCTTAAGGAGTTACTTTCCTGTTGTAAAAACTGTTATACTATCGTGATAATCCTATAAAGTTATTTTGTATCTGAAGGAGTTTTAAGTTGAAATTGTACATCAGTGACACATGGGTGAATTGACATTTCAACCGTACGCGGGATCATTCTGTTTTGCTCTAAATACAACGAACCAGTTCATCGGCCTGAAGATTTATTCGCTCTTTATAAGCTATATATTCAGCTGCATGTTAGCCCTGGTTATAGACAAAATCAAACGTATGCTGAATTAAAGAAGACACAAGAACCGAAGACCGTTAAACATCTTGCGTATCGCCCTCATGTGGCCGACACTAGCGATATGTACGCACGTATAAACGCCCGTATAAACGCACGGACCACGCAAGCCATGGAACATCGCAATCCGTCTAGATTATTGGTTGAATTATTTATTGCTTTCGAATGAAGTATACATTGTATTTAGGGCAGAAGGAACAGAATGCACACCCTCCATTGACCTTCATTTTATTTCGCGCATTATATTCCCCTCGCATCAAGGATTGCACCCACCAATTTTAGGCCCGATCGGACAAAGTTTGAAATCCACGACCTTTGACCTTGACCTCCGATGACCTTTAAAACCACCCGGTCAACATACTTTTCTCGATACATATCCGAAATGTCGGATCGATGCGACGAAACGCATAGCCGGACAGAAAGCAACACAGACACACACACAGACACACCCCGCTCATTATAGTAGTATAGATTTTTGGCAATGAATAAAAAGATACACATTTCACAGATATCATACGTTATGGCTTTAACTTCGTGATTTATATGTGTTTTCAAACTCTCTTGTTTCAGAGGTCAATAACTTCAAATATTCACGTGTAATCCTGGATTTATGGTCAGATACGTCTTTTGATCTCTACCACTAGAAACGAGGTTAAAAATCAGAATCTCATGCCTTGGAAAAGAACAGCAAAATCATGGAGGATTTCTCAAGGGTATGATTTGAATCCTCTATTTCCCTGTGAATTGTCTATACGGAATAAACAACATTGAAGTGGGATGTTGTACAGAATAACCGGTGCCCTATATTTAATACAATGTAATAATATTACGTACATATTAATTATTAAGTTCTTGTACATCCATACCTCATCCCCTTTTATGTAAAGCTAAAACAAAAGGAAAACAAAGTCACATCAACTCGTCAAGTTACCTCTTAGCTGTCTCATGGGTACTAAAGTGGTGTTAGTATTTTATTATATTCCCCGTCCTACATCATAACAACAATATCAAAGAAGACACAGTAGGTGAAATGAAGTGTTCAGATAAGTACAATGAATAATTCATGAGACAATTTTTGAAATGGGAGAAAATAAAGTTTGATTATTTATTTGAATAGTCGTTTTCTTTGAAAATGTGTTAATATCCCCAAAGGGCTAAGGATGGACTTAGCGGATTAACCTTCACAGATTACTTTGGATAAGAACGCCATAATGTGAAAAGGTTTAAAGCTAATACTAAATTATTTGCATTTTATAAGCCTTTTACATTGATCAATTCCTTGGTCAACTATAACGCAAGGCTGTGTTCCCGTTTGGTCCATATCAATTCCGTGGTCAACTATAACGCAAGGCTGTGTTCCTGTTTGGTCCATATCAATTCCGTTGATGGTCAACTGTAACGCAAGGCTGATGTGTTCCCGTTTGGTCCATATCAATTGCGCGGTCAACTGTAACGCAAGGCTGTGTTCCCGTTTGGTCCATATCAATTCCGTGGTCAACTGTAACGCAAGGCTGTGTTCCCGTTTGTTCCATATAAATTCCTTGGTCAACTATAACGCAAGGCTGTGTTCCCGTTAGGTCCATATCAATTCCGTGGTCAACTGTAACGCAAGGCTGTGATCCCGTTTGGTCCATATTAATTCTTCCTTGGTCAACTGTAACGCAAGGCTGTGTTCCCGTTTGGTCCATATCAATTCCGTGGTCAACTGTAACGCAAGGCTGTGTTCCCGTTTGGTCCATGTCAATTCCGTGGTCAACTATAACGCAAGGCTGTGTTCCCGTTTGGTCCATATCAATTCCGTGGTCAACTGTAACGCAAGGTTGTGTTCCCGTTTGGTCCATATCAATTCCGTTGATGGTCAACTGTAACGCAAGGCTGATGTGTTCCCGTTTGGTCCATATCAATTCCGCGGTCAACTGTAACGCAAGGCTGTGTTCCCGTTTGGTCCATATCAATTCCGTGGTCAACTGTAACGCAAGGCTGTGTTCCCGTTTGGTCCATATAAATTCCTTGGTCAACTATAACGCAAGGCTGTGTTCCCGTTAGGTCCATATCAATTCCGTGGTCAACTGTAACGCAAGGCTGTGATCCCGTTTGGTCCATATTAATTCTTCCTTGGTCAACTGTAACGCAAGGCTGTGTTCCCGTTTGGTCCATATCAATTCCGTGGTCAACTGTAACGCAAGGCTGTGTTCCCGTTTGGTCTATGTCAATTCCATGGTCAACTGTAACGCAAGGCTGATGTGTTCCCGTTTGGTCCATATCAATTCCGTGGTCAACTGTAACGCAAGACTGTGTTCCCGTTTGGTCCATGTCAATTCCATGGTCAACTGTAACGCAAGGCTGATGTGTTCCCGTTTGGTCCATATCAATTCCTTGGTCAACTATAACGCAAGGCCGTGTTCCCGTTTGGTCCATATCAATTTCGTGGTCAACTGTAACGCAAGGCTGTGTTTACGTTTGGTCCATATCAATTCCGTGGTCAACTGTAACGCAAAACTGTGTTCCCGATTGGTCCATATAAATTCCTTGGTCAACTGTAACGCAAGGCTGTGTTCCCGTTAGGTTGGTCCATATCAATTCCGTGGTCAACTGTAACGGCAAGGCTGTGTTCCCGTTAGGTTGGTCTATATCATTTTCTTGGTCAACTATAACCATAACGCAAGGCTGTGTTCCCGTTCGGTTGGTCCATATCAATTCCTTGGTCAACTATAACGCAAGGCTGTGTTCCCGTTCGGTTGGCCCATAGAAAATAGAGTATTAAGGGTACGATGTATTGTTGGTCGAAGCAGCAACAAAAAAATCTTGCGAATGGTAGTGAGCTTTAGCAAAAATTGCATTGCTCAATTCATAGCGAGCGTGTAGAAGAATTCAAATATCACAGATATACTTTTGTAGGTCCTGTGGTTCTTGAGTTATGTTGTAAAGATGGCTGAAACAACAACACTTTTGTAAAACGTACATAACTCATTAACAACAATAAATTAAGCTGGTTTTCAAAGTACTCAGTATATGATTTGTAGAATGAACTTTTGCATAACACCAAAGTGTTATTTTTCAATAATATATTGATTCAGATAATGAAAATCGGCTGCTTCGACCAACAATACCTCGTATAACCTTAAACTGGATTTTTTACATTACATCTATTAACCTACACGGAAATTATATGGTGTGTTCTATTGGCATCAAACTGTGCCAACATTTCTCCTGTTTGAAATTTAAAAAAATGTCGCAACATTATTCATAAATTGCATGGGCACGTAGACTTAAAGCAGATAATAATTAATGATAACTATTAAGAAAAAATAATTTTAGGGACAAGAAAACTAAAATAGAATATTTCTAAACTCAAACAATTCTCATTATCTCAAATGCGCAGCTTCTGCGCAATGCACTTATCAAAGTCCTCTATCGCTAAGCTTTACTAACAACGAATGGCAATTGCCATTCATACACAGACCAGATAACTGTGAGGTAGTACGCTATCAACATTACGACGTGCATCAGTATAGTTTAGATACTAACGTTTCATATAGGCTATACGCCAAAGCAGGTTATTTTTCCCTGCTACTATCAGTAATAAAAAGTGTTTCGGAGTTGCCATTGTTTTTAATATTGGATTCGTTGTAAACCTTTGGATACATCTTTGCAGATTTTCTAATTCATGGAGCCATTTGTATACTGAAGGTAAGATGCTCTAGCAAATAAAACTTGTAATCCCTCTACTTGTTTACGTTGATTGTATCATTTTTTATTCTACATAATTCAACTTACGAGAGAACCATTGGATTATGTGACAAGTTTACTGTTATTTGACTTTTCGGAAAAGTTATGGGTCATGTTCAGTCGACACTTAAACCAAATAACTTATTCCTCAGAATGTCCAACTGACAAAATGTTTACATTTAAGTGCAAAATATGTTCTAGGACTTATTATTTGAGATGAAAATTAATATTAAGGGTGCAAGTATGATTATTTTGACGGGAACATTTTGGACATTATTTTCACTATAAGTTTTGAAGTAACAATAACAAGTATATGAAAGAGTACATTTTTTGAAAGGAAATGATGAAATGAATTCAACTGTATCTTCGAAATTGGGAGAGAATTACAAAATTTACAAAAAATTCAAAGAGTCGAACATGTAGTTCCAGTTTCTCACGATTTTGTAATTTTGCTTATTTTTTTTCCTGCAAAAAATACGAATTTGCCACTGGCATGTTACAGTGGTATCTCAACGATCATGCTTTTCCGTCCTTTTATCTGTCCTTTTGTTTTTATCTTTGTAATTCAATATGTTTGTAGTTTTATTTCTATCCAACCTGTTCAATGTTTTACTTTTTCCTGTTTGGGATTTTGATTATTTACATGATTATAAATTGTAGTGGAATGTCAGTTATCACCCGATATTTTTCATTCATTAAAAGCAACCTATAATTTACTATCAATAACTAGCAATTTACTGTTTGTTATTCACACGACTGTACTTACTTCATTGCTACTTTCTATCTGTTGTAGAGGTCTAGTTATTATTATATACCTCATCTAAAGATTCCCGCCATCTGATTGGTTAAAAAGAGCGGACATAGTTTTGACTATGCCCGCAAAAGTAACTATTCCCCGGACATAGTTCTGCGTGTGCGTTGTTCCCACCGTAAAATGATATTACGCGCGCGTTAATATTTTCTCGCGTTATAATTACGCGGAAATTGCAGATTATAATCTGTGCCGTTCGCATTGAAACTGTTCATTTCTCTTCCCAAAATCGATGCTTTTAACAAACCAGATGACAAGAATCTTAAGATTTGGTATATAAAACAAATATTGACTGCTTATTATTCGGGGCATGGTTAAAATTAAAGGCCCGCGGTGATCTCAAAACCATGACTATGCCCTCGGCTACGCCTCGGGGCATAGTCATGGTTTGAGATCACCTTGGGACTATAATTTTAACCATGCCCCTCATAGCAGTCAATATTTGTATACTATATTTTTGAAACTACGGTTAAAGGCCGATGCATATTCCATATTCGACAAACATTTGTTAAAAAAATAAAAAATAATAATAATTGAAACCGACGAACGAATATTTGTTGAAATATTTTTAAAGCCTGAACAAGGCTTTAAAGAGGTTTCTTGTTGAGTATATCTCAAGTCAATCAGGTTATGTACTCCAAACAAATCCTGCTTGAACCAATAATATAATTGCGTTAAGATGGACCCGCATCGTCACTACTCAATAGCTTAAAAAGAGCGAAAACCTTAATCTTCGGGCCGATGAACTAGATCGTTGTATTTAGAGCAAAACAGAATGATCCCGTGTATGGTTGATATATCAATTCACCCGTCTCCAGAGACTAATACACAATTCGACCCATGATAGATGTTAACTTTGTAGTATCGCCGCGGTAGTATTACCGAGTCGCCTATTTAAGCGCTTCATGTGATGGAAACAATGTTTAAACAGCTAATACTTAATATATTTTCCTTTATATTTTCCCATATGGAGATTACATTTAAAACCATATAAAGACAATGTATAAATTATAGACTAAAGTGCAATCAATTTTTCATTCGTCACACTAATTTGATTGAGCAATAAATTCTGGGTGGCAAACTAAATCAATATTCTACAGGAAAGTCCCAGCATGGAGTCAAAGGTTATACGGGGTCAAATTTCAAAATTGATCGAATCTTGTTTTAGACCCCACCAGCATACTCCTTCGTCATAACAATTCAGAAAAGTATAGTTCAATCAACCTGTGACGTACGGTTCTTGAGTTATTAGCTTATAATGTCACAGATCAAATTTGACCACCACAGGGGTCAACATCGTAAAAATGCTCCGATTTTAACCGAAAATCTCTCAAATTGGTCCTCTTGCAAAACCATTTAAAATAAAGAAATTCGCGCTATATAGGATGTTTTGTTACATATGTTACGTAGCAAAATTATGTCAAGGTCAATTGAGTTCAAAGGGGGATTGACCCCTCACCGCGTTACCTAGGTAACGTAACATTTAAGTTTATTTTGAAATGATTTTAAAAGAGGAACAATTTGAGACATATTTGGTTTAATCGAATCATATTTATCCCTGTGGAGGTCAAAACTTGGCCACTGACCTTTTTACTAATAGCTCAAGAAACTAACACGACATGTAGGTCGAACTGAATTTTTTCTAAATCCATATGACCAGAGGAATACGTATAACCTTTGACCCCATGCTGGGACCCCTTAATATTTTGGCCACCTAGAAGTTATAGAAACCACCTATAATACTTTTTATAACTCAACATGTCACTTGCTTCCCAGATGGGAGTTGGCTCCTTTGAGTGTTGTATCCAACACATTTACACATACGCAATGTACAATATATTTGTGTTTAGATCAAGCTCATTTGTCAGGAATCCTGGCAGGTCAATATCCTAGTGAAACTCTGTAGACTAAATATTAGTCTCAGGTAATTTGGAATCAAGCTGTGTACATCATTACTCAGTGGTATCTGAGACTAAATCAGTCTCAGGGACCGGGTATACTATTGCGTACTGTGACACGTGCAATGGATACTTTCCGATAAATTTTATACTCTAGTCGCCTGAGACGAGCGATCCCGTTTTAACCAGTGATGTGAATCATTCTTGTTCAGCCAATCGGTCCGGACGAACACACGTTTGTGTCCTTATGGGACCAAGCTCACACAAATATGTTTTTAGTTTTTAGTCTCCGGTAACTCTTTATTATTTTACAAATCAATGGATACTTTCCGGTAGATTTATACTCTAGTCGTTGAGACGAACATCTAGTGACGTGGATCATTCTTGCTTAACCAGTCTTCCGGGCGAGCACACGTCTGTGTCCTAATGGGACCAGGCTCAAGCAAATTTATTCCTCAAACCAAGCTTATATAAGTATGCTGACCTGTCTATATAGAGAAGAAATAAACAGAATTGAAAAAAACTAACATTTACAAGAAAGGCCATTCCCAACCAATCAAGTGAACAATTTTGCACTTAATAGCCCTTGGCTCGAGATAATAACAAATTAGACATTCTTATTCCATATGCAAAGAAAAAACAACATCAAAAACGATTGCGGTCATTCCAGTTAAACTCATTATTTTGACATTATTATCTGTTCCAATTGACACCTCATACATATAATAGTCCTGGGAAGGATTATGCAAATGTGGAGGGGCCGGGGGAGGGGGCATGGAAAATTTACACTACAACCCTTATGTTGATCAAAGTAAAATGCTAATACCTATTACAACACATCCAAATGTCTAGGGAAATTAATTAGGTGTTGCCGGAGCTGTAATAGATAAATAATTACCTAAAGCGAAAGTCATTTACTGTATTGAAGAAGGTCGTCTGGTGTACTGACTACATGTATGTGGGTCACATTTGCCCCTGGCCTGTATGACCTGAGACTATATGTGACCGTACAGCACGAATGAGCCGTAAATGTCCTCAATTGTATTCTGAGTTACAGTGTAAAATGGGCATGAAGGTCATATTCATAGGTATTTCAATTTGGTGCTACGTGTATCTCATTAAATGAGGTACACGTAGCACCCAATTGAGGTACCTATGAATACGACCTTCATGCCCATTTTACACTGTAACTCAGAATACAATTGAGGACATTTACGGCTCATTCGTGCTGTACGGTCACATATTAGACTGAGGTGTGACAAACCGTTGAACTGGTTTCATCTGAGACTAACGATTTTACAGATAAAGAATTCCTTCGGCAATCAAAGGTGTCAAGAAGAACTTGCAATGTATCCCCTAATAATAATAATAATAATAATAATAATAATAATAATAATAATAATAATAATAATAATAATAATAATAATAATAATAATAATAATAATAATAATAATAATAATAATAATAATAATAATAATGACAATGACGTTTGAATGCAGATTGCATGCGAGAATGTAAGCGATAACACTGCGGCTGCAAACGGCGACTTCCTGAATAACTTTGCTCAAGTGCGAAAGACGGGAAATAGGACGATAGTTGACTATCAAGGACACATTTCTTCAGCAGAGTTTGTGGGCGTCCCGGGGCAGGCGTGCTTGAGTGGGACAACGCCAGTTGATACGATGTTAGCATGTTATTAATGATCAGAAGCAATTCGTGCAAACATGTCTTTAAGAGCGATACTGTAAAAGGATGCAGACAACACGATGTGAATTGATTGAGGCTGACATGATGGTCTTTAAAATCCTCTTCTGACACCGTTGAAAACTAGTGCGACGCGAGCACGTAACATAGCCTTCTAGATATACAGTGCTATTCTCTATCGTGAATTAGATTCTTCACCTTATCAATGGAAACTATCAGCGCCTTAGAACAGACACGTGAACATATTCGGCTTGAATAACTTTCAGACTTGACATCTTGACATGAGTACTGCAAATATACCCCCCCCCCCCATTCCCCCGGATCAATGTTGGTAGTTGTTTATTTGGCTATGCACCCGTAGAGACATCCAACATTGATTGGTGGGGAAGGGGGAGGGCTGCAGTAGTAGGAACGGGTTCAGACTTTACACCAAATAATGCTAAAGTATGTTAAGTATAACTAAAATACGTGTTAAAACAATCCTACTTTTACACAAGTGTTCGAACGATGGCCGGGATTGTAGCTCCCGTAGCCTGTCCTGGAGGCGCTCCCATTGTGGCGGTGACGCGTATGTAGGGCTGTTGTTTTTAGCATCTCTGTTACCCAAAGACTCCGTTTGTATGTGTTTAGAGTGTTGGTCCAAAAGTCTGTTGCTCACTCAAGGACCTAATATCATGAATATTGTTTACATTTTGCTCTCACCGAATACCCCTAACAGCTGAACAGTGGGAGTGACAAGGTGTCAGGCCTGCGGGATGCTCCCGCGAAATCAAATACTCAAATCGATCATCGCCAATTCGCGAAATAAAGTACCCCGCGAAATTAAAGTGTTTTACAGTATTAAGCCGTTTTTGCCCATTGCAGATTTGCTCCCATCTGATAATATCCTGCCTATTTATTTCATTGCGTTGGAGTGCTCTTTATCAACGACAAACTTTTATGTTTCATTTCCCTTTCTTTTCTTTCTTTTCTTAACATTTTGTTTTTGTCTTACACTCTATATTTTTACTTTCGTTCTTAATATTTTTCTTTGTCTTACTTCCCTTTTTTATTGATTTCTTTATCTGTATACAATATTGTATATTATGGCTACCTATATAATGTATTACTTAAAAATTAAAAATCCTTTGCACTCGATCGATATTTAGTAAATTTATCCAAACTGTGATTTTACAAGGACAATATTTATTTTTTCAGTTTAAACTACTCGTTATGTTTATGATCAGTGAACGTTCTTGTTTTCTTTTAATTCATCTATATGGGGATTTCAAAAAGACGATATTCGCGTTTACAACTGTATTCATTGCATTATTTTGGAACTTATTCACTGTTTACCTCATATCAATCACGTTATGCAACTCAAACAAATCATGTTGGATATGGACTCGCATTCGTCGCTAGCTCATAAGAGCGAATAAATCTTCAGACCGATGAGCTGGATCGTTTTAATACAGAATGATCCCACGTACCGTTGAGAGACTGATACACGATGCCACCTTAGAGAGATACATATAATATCAGCACGATATTATTACCGATTCACCGATATTTACGCCAGAGAGAGTCCGAGAGAGAGAGTTTATTAAATTTAACCATTCCTGTTTTTAGTCCTGGCCCTGTCCGACAGACCCGTATACATTTTTCAAAGAGGAAAGTTTGAAAGTTGATTCGAGTAGGGTATGCAATCAGACAGCCTCGATTTAGTGGGGATAGACACCTCAATCACCCCTCTAGGTCAAGTAGTTTCAGAGTTATTGTCATTTTACCTGGTGCATAAGTACATTTTGGCGGCCATTTTGAAAAATTGCCATATACATAGTTTGCCCGAGTTTGGAATTTTCCACCTAGTAGAATTTGGAAGACCTATGCATACCCTACTCGAATCAACTTTCAAACTTTCCTCTTTGAAAAATGTATACGGGTCTGTAGGAGAGGGCCAGGACTATTTCCTGTTGATGTTTAATTTTCAAAATAAGAAAACAATGATTCAAACTTACATGTACTTTGTACCACTAATTTTTACTGATCCAAAGCTCACTCCTTGTTCCTTGCAGCAATATTTCCACTATTGTTTTAAAAATCAAGTCGTGGAAATAATTAAACTAGTTTCATTATTTCTACAGACCATGGTTAGATTTAGTTTTTGATAAGACCTGGTCAACCCATTTGTTACTCCTGTTCAGAATCACAAAATATTTGGACGACTTTTTCGTAATGAGTCATTCTTCTTTGTGTCAATTTTACTAATCTAGTTCAAGAATCGGATAGCAACGTTTGCACAGTATTTTTGTGGGAACTGAGAGCACACCAGACACACCAAATTGCATTTTGAATACAAGGAATATCCTTCTGATATCAAATAATTTTGATATTTTTAAATATGCGATATAATACAAATTTTACGGCAAATTATTAGAAATTGATATTTTTTATGTTTTTTACTGTATATTACACTCTTCGAAGTAAATTTTATAAATCTAATGATATGTACTTAATGTGTATGTAGCTGCGATGAAAAGCCGACCATTAATTGAAAATTTTGGCCTTTCATATTGAAGATATATATTTTTTCCCAAAAGGACTTGATTTTTTTGGTGTTTTGGGAAAAAAATCTATATCAATACGAAAGGACAAAATTTTCATAGGATGAACGGCTTTTCATCCCAGCTACACATCATTAAGATCATTAAGTACATATCATTAAGATTATTTTATGCAATTTACTTCGAGGACTGTTGAATATAAATTTTTAATCATTTGCCATAAAATGTGTATCATATTTATCGCAAATTAAAAAAAATCAAAATATTTAACATCAGAAGGACATACTCCGTTTTCAAAATGCAATTCGATTTGTCTGATGTGTTTTCGGGTCACACAAAAAATACGTAAAAACGTCGCTATCCGAGCCCTTAATGTAACTGACTTCAAATTTGAGCCACATACTGCCACTGGCTCTATGAAAACTAGCAAAACAGTAAAATAATACCAATGATGATAATAACAATACAAATGTAGTGCATTGTTATCCGTCAATCAGAAAAAGGTCACAGTGCAAAAACAATAAATTATATGGCCAGTATGGGGCTCGAACCCATGACATTCGCGTTATTAGCACGACGCTCTAACCAACTGAGCTAACCGGCCAGGTACTATTACCCGAGAGTATTATTTGAAATCATATGTCGAGGGTTGAGAGCCAGAAAGCCTCAACTCACAATTCATGCTCCCACAAAATGAGCATATCGCCGGAGCACTATAGAAGATACAGTCCATTAATCATCATGACAAAATTCAATAGAAAACAAAAGACATTGTTGAGGAATATTGATTTTTGAAGACCAAAGCAATGAGCCAATTTTATGCTCATTTTATGAGATATGGTCACAGTTAGTTAAGGCTTTCTGGTTCTGAACCCTAGATGTATCTGCATAGTGCTCAAACATGGTATAAACCAATAGACTGCACTGCAGCATCTATTCAGCTATTGTGTACAATTTGAGCGCTGAGATATTGGAAAATGTTACCAATCAATATTCATAAGAGTGTACATTCAAGGTCCAGTTTTTGAAATTGGGTGTCTTGTGTTTGGCAGGTATAAATACATCTGACTGGGCGTTTTAATTACGTAACGCATAAACATGAAAAAGAGTATAAAAAAGCATGCATTTTTTAAAATAAATGAAGCGTCTTAAGTCATGTGGGTGATAAAGAGGTGCACATCGATAGCTAAAGCCTCCTTTAAAGACCCGCACAAACACACCTTTGGCAATGTTTGGGAAACGTGAGAACAATGGTACCACTTTCACAAATGATGCGCTTACACACGACTTTATTGTGGTCACTTATTGATACTGGCCTGCTGTGTAAAGCGTCAATATGCTGCCGGTGCATTGATGAATTTAATGACGCAACCCCTTTGCTCAAAACAATGGTACCCCTTTTATGAATAGCCTGTTGGCAAATAAAATAGGCATCAAAGGAACAATGCGCTACGTAATCTATTGCCCTTTTCTTTGTTAAACCTCCTTGGTACAAACCGACTTGCAGCTCAAGCAAAATTAAAAAGACATCCAAATTATTATTTTACGGCGATCCGTATCAGAACAGTCCCAGAACAATGTCAAATATAGGATGTAAGACCTTTGACCTTGGATGTACAACAGCATGTTATGATTAATGGGAAACTGTACACATCAATAAAACACCATTTATATCAAAAAGGCAATGGCTGATATAACTTAAATCCATATAAATTGCTAGAGTTAGTTCTTCTCTTGGATTTGGATAAAGCTTTTAGATTATCGACAATTGCGTTTTGTAATAAAACGAACCAGAAATTTATCACCCATTCCCTCATTTCAAATCTTTAGTTTTGGTTTCTCTTTTGTTCAGAAACCAAAAATCAAGGGATTAAAAAGTAGAGCAGATCTGGTCTGCAATCATAAAGTATACAATAGCCTATTGTGCTAACATAATTATTATCATGATTGATATCGGAAATCTATCCTCGCGGACGACAATTGATGCTCTCTGTGGTGGCATATTACACTCCGAGTTCTAGGCCTAGAAATCATATACACAAGCGCGTATATTGAGGGGTGGGGTGGGGTGGGATGGGGCCTTTGTTTGTTTGTATGAAACATATACGATTCATGGAGATGATTTGCTTATGAATTTGTTTATTATTCCCGTTCAGCACAACTCATACCTCTTACCTAGGCTCCCATCTCCCCCACTTATATAACCTCCTCTCCCCAAGTGTCTCCTTCTCCCCTCCTCGCGTCCCCTATATTCGATATCTCCTCTATCTCGAGCTCTCCTCCCCCTTCCCTTTTCACTTCCAATGCTCTCTCCCATCTGTTTCCCTTTCTCCCTGCCCTTACATCCCCCTACACACACTCTCTCTTTTCCCCAAAACTCTCTTTCCCCCTCTATCTTCTCTCTTTCCCCCTCTATCTTCTATTTTAATTTCCAGTAAAAATTGCTTATATTGCAAGTCATATATAATAGCCTTCCATTGATTCTGGTACATGGGATTAAGGACATGGATCGATTTTGTTTATAACACTTTAGTCGCCGCTTTTGAAATGTCGCGAGTTTGTTTATAACAACCCAGTCGCCGCTTTTGTAATGTCGAATGCAAATATTTCGATGGTCTATATTTTTTCACAGGTGAAATAGCTTAGGCTTATTCGATTTTGTAAACCACGTCTTTCAATGTAGATTACCATGCTCGATTTCTCGCCTCGTGAATATTGCACTGTGAAATTTAAACATTTCTTTTGTATACTTAGAGTAGGTAACTTCAAATCAAATAATTTTCTTCTTCACACCACTTATATGAAACTGAAACGAAAACCGAAACTGCCTGACACAAATGTTCAGTTTTTAACAAAAGGTAGAAACAATGAGTTCGATATCTTGTGAGTCAAGTGGTTAGGCAGGATAATAGGAAACCACGTGACCAAAACCAAAACCAAAACTAAAACTAAACATTTGAAATGACCGATTGTACGGTATATGGCTGGCCTTGTGATTTTCCTGGTAGGCTAGGGGTATTAGGAGATAATGAGATTAACCCAGTGCAGCCATTGTCATAGCAGGGTATTGTTATGCAATACTCATGTCCATATTAAAATTATAAGAATTACGGGCCCTGGAAGAAACCTGCCTCCAGTCTAAAATCAAAACCATAAAGGGGTAAATTATAAAAGAAAATATCCAAAATATGTCTCACCTTGTGAAACTAATTTAAAAGAATCTTGATACAAAACAAAAACACTACTTTCTTCAACATGTCTAAGGAAAGTATAAGTGTTTCACAAAATATACCACTTATATATTCTGAATTAGAATAGTAGTATAGCTATATATGGTCATGTTGAACACTTTAGTTTGATTCCGTGAAATCAAACCGCACGAATATCCTCTCAGATCTCTCATGCAAGTGTGCATACATTAATATACAACATAGAATCCGAACTTGGATCCATGTCTCGGTTATCTAAATTAAGAAACCTAATACTACTCATATCTCTCGAAACTTAGTAGTATTACTTCAGACATGCATATAAAATTGTCTTTATTAAAATAAACCATCCAAATATTTAAGGCTCTAAAGCCAATTTTGTTTCGAAATCCTTCAAAACTTTCAAATTCAGAAGGAATAATGATATTCGCTGGCGAAGTGATGTAATCAACGCACTGAATGGTCTATTGTTCTATTGTGTCCGATTTGAGCGCTGACATATTGGAAAATGTTGCCAATCAATATTCATGAGAGTCTAAATTCAACGTCCAATTTTCGAAATTGGGTGAATTGTGCTTGGCAGGTGTAAAATACATCTGACTGGGCGTTTTAAATACGTAACGCATAAAGGCATTGACATCATCGAATGGCTGCCTATAGTGCTGTTAGTGTTAGGACTATGTGGGGGCTGTGTTTAGTTTCTATAATTATTATACATGTAAGGCCTACATTTATTTGTCATTCCTTTCTTTTCCTTTCTCTGTACTTATTCTTTCCTTGCTAAAGTATCACTCCCTCTTCGTTTCTCCCTTCCCTTCTCCATCTCCTCTTACTTTTTGTCCCCCTCATTCCTATCATTTTCCTTACCTTTCTATTTATTTACTTCTATTTATTTATTTCTCTTCATTTCCTCCTCTTTCTCTCTTCCTCCAGTCCCCCTCTCATTCTTCATATCCCTCCTCCACCTCTTCCTCTCTCATCCCCTCCCAAGACCTCTCACAGAAGTGCTGCCCCCCCCCCCCTTCGGTACGCCACTGTTTGTGCCATTCTCTTTTCGTTCCAATAGGCGCTTTCACGCGACTTTCGTTTGATCACTTATTGACAGTAGCCTGCTAGGTAAAGCGTTAATACACTGTCAGGTCAGCTTACTGATTTAATGGCGGAAGCCCTTTGTCCCGAACAAAAGGTACCTTTCGATGAATAGCTTGTCAGATTTCAAATCGGCACAAGAGAACAATGCGTTACATAATCTATTGCTTCTCCATCTTTAATAGCTCCATGGATGTAATAATCGGATTAAATACCATAGCAATAGGGTAAAACAATTTTTGAATATACCGCACTCCACTCGTACGTTCACGCGGTACCTCTGCATTGAACCATATCATGCTGATCACTCGCACCTGTAAGATTTGTATCTTTGAAAAGAACTGTTTTGTATTCAATCTATGATTGCAGACATGCACAGGTGATGAGTGCAACCTGCTTGTAGTGGAGCGCGATATTTTCCAAAATTGTTTTACCCTATTACTATGGTAATTAATCCGATTATTACATCACGTCGCCAGCGAATATTGAGAACTTGTGATGTACTTGTTTGTGAGATGAAATCGGTACATATAGTTTTGAATTGTACTTTTTTGTATCCATCATATCCATAATTTCATTTTAATTCTCTTAATGCTCAATTTATATGTATCTAGGAATTGAATTTAAATGTACCCCGGAAACAAATAGTAAGCGAATGAGTAAACAGGAGTAATATACCTGTTTACTTTAAATGCATATAAAGCAGTTGGCCGCACCACTGACTGGTGAAGCGGGCATTAATAAGAATCGAATCAACCGATAAAGCAAATCGTAATCTTTTTTGTTATTTTGGTGGTCATGTTCAACGCCGAACAGGGTATTATGGGGCTTTCGCAGATGCGGCGTATGGGATGTATGGGGATCTTCCGGATCTGCGAACTGTTAGAAAATCAGAAATGAGCAATGGTCTTTTACAGCTAAAATTATCAAAGTCAATGGTCTTTCACATGCGCGTATTTGGGGGAGCTTTGGGGCGCCAGCCCCCGGGGTAAAAGCAGGGGGCGGCAAAAAGAATTAGTAAATAAAAAAGGGCGGACAAATTTCATAAAGCATAAGAAATTTTGAAAAATTGTCACTTTTTCAAACGACCGAAAAAAAAAAATTGGGTCAACCTTTTGGGGTTGTTGAGGAAGGGCGGCAAAATTGAAATTTCTTCAGCCCCCGGGGTTGGGGCGGCCACGGTACGCCACTGTTTCAACTCTGTTTTGGTAAAATAATTGTTTACTTCGCTTACCGGGAGCACTTTCGAGGAATTTCCTCGTCATCAGCCGATGTTGTTAGCTCTGATGTTTTTCTTGGAGACGACTAGAGACCAACCTGATTAGGTGACCACTCTATGACAAGAAAAACATCAGAGCTAACAACATCGGCTGATGAGGAGAAAGTTCCTCGAAAGCGCTCCCGGTAAGCGAAATAAGCAGGTAATGTTGAAGTTTAATTTAATTTATTTTATATAAATCACCAATTCTATATAAATTGTAATTATCTCTCTGGTGTGCGCGTATTTCTCCCATCGTGTAAGTAGTGACGAATGCGGGTCCATCTTTAACACAATATAAATGGTCCTATTCGTATGCCTCTGATCGGTTGTCAGAGGCATACTGACATCCAGCTCATTCCCTTGCCGGGTGGTAGTACCATATAGCCCCCAGATCCTGTCTGGGTGACCAACAGTGACCGAGCTACTTAACATCAACGTAGCACTCGTCAACCCGCAACAGTGGCCAGCGTGACGAGTTAGGGCCACAACCCCCAACTAATATGGCAGCACAAAGTATGAAACGGCCCTCAGTCCCCAGCAGCTCTCAAGTCTTTGACCACGGGAGCGGTTATGGTGAGGCGAGAGTAGAGGGTGCTAAGAATCACTGGGAAAGGACAGGCTCCATAAAGGAATTGACTATTTGCACATATAATGTGCGAACCTTCCTTGGCGAACCAAAACTTCATGAGTTGGAAAAAGAACTTGATCATATCACATGGGATATCCTCGGCCTATGCGAAGTTAGACGTCGTGGGGAAAATCAGTGGACACATGCTTTACACAAGGCTTCCTAATACGATAAGACTTGGCATCAAATGTTGTAAGCTACAAAAACCAGTCGGACAGAGTAGCACAAGTCATCATCAAAATCTCCAAAAGACAGACCTTGAAAATCATTCAAGCGTATTTGCCAACAGCCAGCTACCCAGATGAAGATGTAGATGCAGTATACGAAGAAATTAACGAACTGCTCAACCAAGACAAAGCAAATCACACAATCATTATGGGAGACTTTAATGCTAAAGTAGGAAAGAAAACAAACTCAAATGAAACCATGCTAGGAAAATATGGTGTGGGAGAGCGAAATGAAAGGGGAGACAGGCTTCTAGAATTCACCGAAAGCAAGAACTTAAAAATCATGAATACCTTCTACAAGAAATAAGAATCTCGTAAGTGGACATGGCGAAGCCCAAATGGATTGTATCGAAATGAAATTGACTTCATCTTGACAAGCGAACCAAAAATGTGAAAGATGTCTCAGTTCTAAACCGCTTCAACACTGGAAGTGATCACAGGCTAGTAAGAGCAAGGATCTCCATCAACTTGAAACTGGAAAGATACAAACTCGTGCAAAAAAGAAGGATGCAGGTCAATCTGGATAAGCTACAACAGAACAAAGAAGAATTCCAGATGATGCTGCAAAACAAGTTTGATCTCCTGAAGGATGAAGCAGAAGACCTAGATGTAAATGATGTCTGTGAAAGACTTAAAAACACAATCCTAGATTGTGCTTTGGAGACAGCAGGGAAAAAAGACCCACAGAAGATAGACAAGATTTCAAAGGAAACTTTTGAAATGATGAAAAAGAGACGGAAAATGAAGAACACGATTGGAATCCAACATATCGAGTATACAGAATTATGCAAAACCATAAGGAAGCGAATGACAAATAAAATCCGAGCACACAACACAAAGATGATCCAGAAAACTCTTGAAGATAACAAAAGCTACAAGAAAACAAAACAAGGACTTGCCACTGGAAAATCTCAAATAATAGCACTGAAGGGGGAAGACGGAAACATAATCTCAGACAGAGAATTAGTCATCAAGCGGGTAGAAGAGTTCTACCAAGATCTCTACTCCAGCAAAGTCCAAATAACTCCACCAATTATAGACGTTGAAAGTGCAGAAGAGAATATACCACCAATTGAAATTGACAAATGTCTCAATGACATGAAAAGGGGTAAAGCACCAGGAGAAGATGGAGTGTTAGTCGACATTCTAAAGGATGTAGGCAGCGCAGTAAAGGCAGAGCTTGCAAAGCTATTCACACTATGTATCCAGACTAACCAGACACCGGACAGTTGGAATAATGCCCTTATAATTCTCATCCTCAAGAAAGGGGACATCAAAGACTTGGAGAACTACAGACCAATCAGCTTACTCTCAAACACATACAAACTTTTCACCAAAGTTCTTACAAATCGGATTACCAACATCCTTGACTTCAACCAACCCAGGGAACAGGCGGGGTTCCGGAGCGGTTATTCAACCATGGATCACCTTCATGTCATCAACCAAATTGTCGAAAAGATGGGTGAATATAGACAGCCACTATGCCTTGGATTCATTGACTACGAAAAAGCTTTTGATAGCATTGAGATCCAGGCAGTCATCACAGCCCTCAAACAGCAAGGCGTCCATCCTGGATACATCCAGATAATAGATACTATCTACAGCAAGGGCACTTCAACAATCCGCCTCCACAAGGACAGTGATAAGATATCTATCCAACGAGGGGTGCGACAAGGCGATACCATTTCACCTAAAATGTTTAATGCGGCACTTCAAGAAATTATACGTCACCTAGACTGGGAAAGTATAAGGGCATTATTAGCATAAACGGAGACAACCTGAGTCACCTTCGCTTCGCAGATGACATAGTCATAATAACAGACAATGCTAAAGACCTAAGAGAAATGATCAATGATCTCAACTAGAGAAGCAATCAAGTGGGACTAAAGATAAACATGAAAAAGACAAAAGTCATGTTCAACCAGTTCGCCACAGAACAGCTGGTCATGGTAGGGAACACGGAAATAGTAAAGGTGGACCAATATGTGTACTTAGGACAACTAATCAACATGACTCACAATCACATGGATTAAGTAAAGAGGAGGACTAGGGCTGGTTGGTGTGCATTTGGCAAGCTCAATGACATCATGAGAAGTAAGATGCCAACTTGTCTGAAACGAAAGGTTTTCAACCAATGTGTACTACCAGCCATGACCTATGGAGCTGAAACATGGTCACTTACTAAGAGGATGGAGGAAAAACTGAAAACTGCACAGCATAGCATGGAAAGATGAAGAAGTGGCATTGGGCTGGCCATCTTGCAAGATCAACAGATAATAGATGGACAAAGAATGTCACAGAATGGAGGCCTTGGCTGGGCTCAAGACACCAAGGCAGACAGAAAGTCAGATGGAGGGATGAGATAGCAAGTTTCATAGGGATCAGGTGGATGGCAAAAGCAAATGACAGGAAACTTTGGTGCCAACTTGGGGAGGCTTTCACTCTGCAGTGGGCTGAATACGGCTGATGATGATGATGATGAAATGGTCCTATTCGTCTCATTGTACTGTTCCGCCATGATACAAGGAGAGGTCCTATTCGTTTGAGTTGTATAACTATAATTATTGACATGTGAAAATAGTGGGTCGATGTGAAATCTCACTTGAATCATATGCAATGTAACGATTGCTCTTACGCAAAACAGCAACTATAAAACAAGGAAAGAGAAAATGAACAAGTTTCGTCTTCGTGAAATCACCGTATACATAAAAGTAGTTTTTAGTACAAATTATTAATTAACAATAATACGTATGCAAAACAGGAAAAGAGCGTTAAGACAGTTTATTTCTGCAGGGTAATAATTATTGATCTCATAGAAAATGAGTCAAGGAAGCCACTGGGCATATTTATATTTTCATGTATATTATTATTAGTGAAATTACCACATCGCAATACAAATTTGTTTCGTATGGATGGTTTGACCCATCCACACTCGTCAGTTGCAATGTGTAAAATGACAAAGAATATGTCTTGAGTTTTGATGCGCGCGCAAGAGGAATTAACGCAACCGCGTATCTTAAAGTTGCGCAACACAATACGCGTCTTAAGTGCGTATCCATGTCTGGGCCTACTTATTGCTAAACATGCTAAAAGAGCGACTTATTTATAGTTACACAGTAAATGTTTTTTTCTATGCCTGCAGCCACTTGCTAGTTCGTTTCTGTGGTTCAAGGTTGACATTTGTGGTTTAGTTATAATAAAGTATTTCTCAGTAATGCATAGATTGCATTTTTTGCTGCTGGTAGAGTACGATTTACTTTGAGCAATAATTCTCCATTTGATGGAATATGATACTTTCTTATCATTAAGGTTCCAGATGTAGTTGCTCAGAGCGGTGGCGTAT
Source organism: Amphiura filiformis (assembly GCF_039555335.1). Lineage (NCBI taxonomy): Eukaryota > Metazoa > Echinodermata > Ophiuroidea > Amphilepidida > Amphiuridae > Amphiura > Amphiura filiformis. Next base: position 60,314,032 of record NC_092645.1, on the reverse strand, counting down.
CTTTGATTTACATTAGAAGGCCCATTTAAAACAAGATTCAATGTCCATAACAGTACGGAGTGCGCGTCTGTGCATTATACATAATCAATGCATGATCCGGTATTTTTGCTCTGATTGGTATACAAATATTGACTGCTATGAGGGGCATGGTTAAGATTATAGGCCCAAGGTGATCTCAAAACCATGCTATGACCCGAGGCGCAGCCGAGGGTCATAGCATGGTTTTGAGATCACCGCGGGCCTATAATCTTAACCATGTCCCGAATATAAGCTAATATAATAAAGCAGTCAATATTTGTTTTATATACTGAATGGATACGTGGATGTTGCGATTGCGCAGTTTGATCGTGACGCACGTGACCGGTCCATAGTTCATTTCCATGGACCGGTCCATAGTTCATTTTGCGGGCATAGTTAATTCAATGACTGCACTTTCAACCAATCAGATGACAGGAATCTATATGAGGTATATAATTCTCGCTATCTTGTTTCAACAACGAAAACAAGCTAAAATCGTCTAATTCACACGATTCTTTCATTCTGAATATTCATTTGTCATTGCCACTCAACTTCACAAGAAGATCGGGGATTTTCTCTGTTGATACCCACAATAAAACTAAAGAATAAAGCGAGCACCAAAACTAAAGAATAAAGCTGCCTCCAACATAAAAAGGGGGTTTGCGCATAAGTTCCAGGCATGACGAATTTTAAGCGATCACGCGTGTCGCGTGTACTCTACTGGACTGTGGATTCATCACGGATTAATAACGCTTGGCTCTTGTACAAAGGTACAGCAAGAGTTGTTGAAAAATGTATGAATGTGTTGTACTGTAGAATTTGTGTGGTAAAGGCGATTGTAAATGCGACGTTAAAGGCATAATATACTACAAAAAACACCATCTGAACGTCTTACGTCGTTCCAAAAATAAGACAGGCAGCCAACCCATTACGTTATATCCTACGGCTTTAGGGGTAAATTGATATTCCGTATTCGGACAGAAGATAAATTCACCAAAATAACATTCGTGAACAACGCGATTTGTTATGAAGTGTAGCCTATAGATGAGTTGACCTCAATGCCTATCAATAAAGACAAGGGACTGAACAAGGGACTAAAGTCGCCCATCAACCCTACAGCCACAATGAACCCAGTGAGATTGGGGAAGAAGTTAGATTCAGGTAAACCAAGATTACTGAGAGTCACTTTGGATTGTAGCGAGACCAAGAAGCAAGTCATCAAGAAAGCAAAGACTTTGAAAGACAGTGGCGATCATGGTGGTGAAGACCTGTCCAACGTGTACATATCACCAGATCAGACACCAAAGGAAAGGGAGGTTAGTAGAAAGTTACGTGAGGAACTAAAAACCAGAAGAAATAATGGAGAAGAAGTTGTGATCAGAAATGGAAGAGTGGTGGAAGAGAGAAAACGTTCCTTTCGTGAAAAAAGAGGGGACCATCTCTCCAGCTTGCCAGGAGCAACTGGTGGGAGGTAGAATGAATTGTGCTACAAGATATAGCATAGCACCTGCACCAGCACCGACACAATGCACCGTAAAAACCCAGCAGACGTCAAGTGGACTTTCTGCAAGAAAGGGAGATATCAATCCGAATGAAAATACCCGCAGTCGTCAAGTGGACCAACTGCAAGCAGGGGAGATATTTTTGCAAGCACCAAGACTACCGTAGCTGATAGTCGGGAAGCACCCAGCCTGTGTCAGAGAGACTACACGCAAGAAGGGGAAACCCAACAACAAGAGATGTAAAGCACAATGTCACCGATTCTGCACCCACAATCATGCACAGTAAAGAAACTGTAAAGAATAGTGCTGAAACAAGCATAGATAATGATACAAATGTAAAGCAACATGAAGATTGCAATTCAAGTAAAACTCTACCCAAGTTTTTCATCAACTGTTACCACACCAACGCAGGTTGTATCATGAATAAACGGGGAGAGTTCCAAGATACCATTGACGAGTTGAAACCAAAGATTATCGGCGTAACCGAGTCCTGGTGTGACAGCTCAGTTTTGGATGGCGAAGTCAACCTTGACAATTATACTCTTTTTAGAAAGGACAAAGTATCCGCCGGTGGAGGAGGAGTACTAATGTACGTGCATGACTCAATGCAAGCTACAGCTTGCCAACCATTAAATGACTCCAAGTTCGAGACCTCAGTTTGGTGCGAGATAAAAGTAAACAACAAAGACAGTCTTCTTGTTGGAGTTTGCTACCGCAGTCCAAATAGCAGTGAAGACAACAACGAGTTGTTTCTTACGCAGTTAAAGAAGATTGAAGAGGTCAAGTACAGTCACATCCTCCTGTTTGGAGATTTTAACTTTCCCGAAAAAAAATAATCTTCAGAAAATCACTACATTCAGGAAGTTTGCCCAAAGAATGGAAGACTGCCAGAGTGACTCCCATTTTCAAGAAAGGATCCAAAAAGAGTGCAGGAAATTACAGGCCAGTGAGCCCCACGTGTATACCATGCAAGATAATGGAAACCATACTCAAGAAGAAGATGCAGAAACATGTAGATAAACACGGTGCATTATCAGAGGGACAGCACGGTTTTGTGAAAGGAAAGTCATGCCTTACAAATTTACTTGAGACACTTGAAGAAGTTACTGAGAATCTAGACCAGGGAGTCGGAATTGACATCATCTTTTTGGATTATGCAAAAGCTTTCGACTCGGTGCCACATAAGAGACTAATCAACAAGTTAAAAGCGTATGGCTTCAATGGAAAAGTTTTGAACTGGATAGAAGATTTCTTAATGGGAAGATCACAAACAGTCACCGTAAGGAATGCTACTTCAAACCAGGCAGATGTGCTTAGTGGATTTCATCAAGGATCAGTGCTGGGACCGCTGCTATTCATCTTGTACATCAACGACTTGCCACAACATGTGAACTCCAGTATACAAATGTTTGCTGATGACACCAAGATTTTCACCACTGTTGACACCCCAGAGAGTGCAGATAAACTACAAAGTGACATAGACAAGCTTCAGATATGGTCGACAAAATGGCTCCTTAGATTCAACGCAGGGAAATGCAAAACTATGCATTTTGGAAACCCCAACCCAGACGTTGATTACATAATGGACGGTGTTACACTTGAAGCCATACAGGAAAAGAAAGACCTGGGTGTTTATCTCACTAGTGACTGCAAAAGATATCACCACTCTGGAAAAAGTCCAAAGGAGAGCTACTAAGTTGGTCCCAGAGATTAGAGACATGACATATGAGGAAAGACTTCAAAAGCTGAAGCTGTATACATTGGAGCAGAGAAGACTGAGGGCGACTTAATTGAAACATTCAAGATTCTAAATCAATTTGAGAGAGTGGATCAAGAAAGTTTCTTCAAGCTAGCAACCATAGACACAAGAGGACACTGTCAGAAGCTGTTCAAACCGAGGCTACACAAAGCACTCAGGAGCAGACAAGATTTCTACTCACAGAGAGTCGTTAATCATCTTAAAGGCGTAAGCCTACTCTCTCCCACCAAACTGTAAGTGTAAGTCACGAAGGAGACCGAGACTAGGAAAAATTGGAATCGTAATGATACATGCGAATACTGCCAGGCAATGCCGTCAGAAGCCAACTCTTCTATAGACCACTTGACATGTGACTTCATTGCCCGGCAGTATACGCGCGAATTATGGCAACTTCCATTGTTCTTTGCCGCATCGTAGTTTGCTCAGGGCACGTGTATTTTAAATCGCCCACCACATTTCATATCGTACAATAAAGCCATTGAACAGTGTAGCGGTTCGTTCAAGCATATCGATAGACCAGTCCCTCGCATTTGTTGATAAACAATGATTATGGCTATCTTGCAAGCTCCATGACGTATATGAAACGCTCCATGACGTATATGAAATGTGGTGGGCGATTTAAAATGCATGTGCCCTGTAACAAACTACGATACGTACGCACACTGCAGGGCAAAGAACAATGGAAATTGCCATAAATCCCGCGCATACTGCCGGGCAATGACGTCACATGTCAAGTTGTCTATACTGCAATATACATCGATTTTGATGGATATCCATTCCGTATAATATGTGCGGCAATAACCGGTATTGGTCTGTTTATAGTGGCGACCAATAAGGTATGTACGTAATCATTTTACGCTGCATACCGGATAATCTGGCTCACTATAAACACACTCCATGACGTTTATAATTTGATTACATATAGTAACTACAAATCAAACAGAATAAGAATTTTATCCTTGCATAAAAACATCCATTTTGTAAAGTGCAATGAATAATGCAAAGAATATTATTTGTTATTTATACAATAGATTGTTGGAATCTGTGATGTAACGAGCAGATAAGAATACTCTGTGAATTACGCAAAGGAAAGGTCGAGTATTGCGTAGTATTATCAGTAAATTTGTGATGTAGATTGCTAATTACATTTGCAAGGAAAATAAGATTTCGGTTAGACTGGTGCATCTATCACAAACAGTGATCACTGTCCTTGTCACTGTCGGACAAGGTAGAGCTGTAATATTTTTTGAGATTATTGTGTTACACAATAGAATGTCTTTGGTTTAAGGATATGAAATGATATGACATTCATCAATACCTCTCTTCTTCCTTTTCTTGTAAATTTATAAACTACATAAATATGGACTCAAATTGTAAAATATTTCTTAAATTACTCGAATCAGCATGTACTTATCTCAGCTATAGAAACTGTGTTTAAACATGCACGCTAAAATTAATCTCATCACCAATGCATGCATGCAAATTTAATATGCTGGGGAAGTGATGTAATAATCGGATTAACTACCATAGCAATAGGTGAAAACAATTTTTGAATATACCGCGCTGCACTTGTACGTTCACGCGGTACATCTGCATTGAACCATATCATGCTGATCACTCGCACCTGTTAGAATAGTGTCTTTGAAAAGACCGGTATTGTATTCAATCTATGATTGCAGACATACACAAGTGATGAATGCAACCTCCTTGTAGTGCAGCGCGATGTATTCAAAAATAATATTATGTTCACCTATTCGCCGTGGAAGTGACGTAATTAATCGAATTAACTACCATAGCAATAGATTAATACAATTTTGAATATATCGCCCTGCACTACAACGTTCCCTTGGTCTCTATGCATTGAACCATAGATGTCAAAGAACAAGGATCGTATCGTAATTCTATAGTGCAGGGCGATCTATTCAAAAATTGTATTCATCTATTGCTATGGAGGTTAATCCGATTATTGCGTCACTTCTACGGCGAATTGCTATAGTAGTAGTTAATCCGATTATAACATCACTTCGCCAACGTATTCCAGAAAAATATAGCAATAATGTTTTGGAATTAAAAAAATATTATCTTGTTTTGCCAAATGAAACATAGTTTAATCCTAATCCTTTAGTTAGTTCTAACCGGCAGTAAAAGTCAAATTTTAATATTTTGACTATTTGAGGTTAATGGGTTTAAAAAAATGCAATTTTGTATGTTTTCGTACAATATTATTGTAGTCACAAAACTCTAAGACTTCTAAGGCACAAGTGTAGGCATTCAAAGTCTTGATTATAGGCTACGAGTGAGCTCGTGTTTCCATGAGAATGTATAACTTAGTGTTTGTATAAGTCTTTTGGCTTGATTGTCACAGCATACGAAAAACACCCTAAAAACCCTTGTTTTCAAACATTGACCAAACATTAAAATTTAACTTCCATTGCCAGTTAGAACTAAATAAAGGATTAGGATGTATCTGCGTTTCATTTGGCAAAATAGGATAATATTTTTTGATTAAAAAAATTAGTGCTGTATTTTTCTGGAATAGGGAATAATAGTTAAGTGTCATGTGTCATTTGGTAAAGATACTTCTAAGGCTATAGGTCATTATAGGTCAGATTGAGGTTAAATTTAGGCAGCCGTTTTGAAGAATATGTCATATCATAATCAACATCAATTTTCATATTTTGTCTAATTTGTCTTTTATTGGATACATATTGCAATGGCATATGATGGAAAAAATATCATACCTTGGGATTTAAATGTTGAGTACAATTTAGTTTGCCTAGTTGAAATAATTGATTGGACAAACAAAGGTAAAATAGTTACCCAAATCAGAAAAGTGAAGCTTACAAAAGAATACATAATCTGGTGGTATAGGTGACGAGAAAATGGTATTTGTTTTTCAATATTGCTATAGTTTGGTCATGGAAACTGTTTTGTCCTATGGTTTAATTAGGTTTCAGTGAAATAATGTCGCTAGTTAAAAATGCAAAATAAAGCTCAACATTGAAAATAAAAGCATTTTAACCAATTCGTTTTCGATTCGAAAATTACCAAGTTCATCAAGCCATAAAAGAAATCAGGAACTACTTATCCCCATTTTACATATCAACATATTATATCTCTAATGCGTAAAAACGTGTATCCAAATTTTAACGATATCCGTTGATAGTCAACTTTCCAAAATGAAGTGAATTTAAAAACAGACATGGTGCTTGAATGCAGTAAATTTTCAAACACTAGCAACAAAGGTTTCCCGTTGGCTCAGAATAAAATGAGTACTAAAATAAGATTGCTTAGACCTTTACCTTTAAGATTCGCTGTGAATTTTACTCCTACGACATCTATTTTTAAATTTAAGATAGATTTTGTAAAAACTTGTAAGACGATTGCAAATGCGACATTCAACAAGGCATGATATCCCGGGCATAATTTACAAAAAATACACCACCTGAACGTGTCAAATTGATCAAAAAAAAAAAAAAAGAAGAGTTTAATATTTGTGTATAAATGAACATTTGATGATTATTGTGTTATACTATAGAATGTCTTTGGTTTAAGACGATTGTAAAGGTGACATTCAACAAAGTATAATATCCCGGGCATAATATACTAAAAATATACCATCTAAGCGTGTTAAATCGATCCCAAAATAGGACAGACAGCCAACCTATTACGTTATATGCTGCCCTTTGGAGGTAAATTGATATTCCGTATCGAGACATAATAAAAGTCTCCTGATTGATAACCTTCGTGGACAAGACGACGCGATTTGTTATGAAGAATATACAGCCTGTCTACAAAAAATTGTGCAAGTAAAAAGCGCCCTCTTTGGCACAAATTAAATACAGTTATAACATGATGCTTACAACAACGTCAAGGGCGTAATATTAGCTCTCAGATGCCGATTGTTCTGTTCAATTTGCTTGTTTTAATCTCGAGATATGCTTAGTTAACAACGAAAGGGTAAAATCACAATTGTGCACTTTTACTAGGGAAGAGGGCTGTACATGTAAATCAATAATAGCATCAAGTTTATCAGGAATTCCTTCGTGAAATCAAAAGAATACATCAATTACACAACAATAAAAAATTGCTTTTACTGTTTTTACTGTTTTATCACGATACAGGTATAATAATTCAATTTTTTCACTTAAAACAGATTAAAAGATAAATAAATACTTCACATTCTACTACGAAATTAAATACATGTGCATGATAAAATCATTGACATTATTACTTGGTGGGAGAGAAATTAGACAAAATAATGCGCGTGCCCTGATGTTGATGCGTCTAATGTACGAGTCCCGAAGGGGGAGCGCATTAGACGCATCAACATTAGCAATCACTAGTTTACATGTACAGCCCTCTTCCCTAGTAAAAGTGGCACAATTGTGATTGTACCTTTTCGTTGTTAACTCGAGATTTCGAGATTAGAATAGGCAAATTGAACAGAACAAATGCCATCTAAGAGCTAAGACTGCGCCCTTGACGTTGATGTAAGCATCATGTCACAACGGTATTTTCTAATTGCCAAAGAGGGCGCTTTTCACTTGCACAATTTTTTTTGAGACAGGCTGTATACAGGGGCGTAACCAGATTTCTTAGTGGGGGAACATAACATTTTGGCCCGCTATTATCGGTGGCGGGTTAATTTTTTGAATGATTGCAAAATGTTGATTTTTCACATTTTGGCTCATGAACGATAAAAGTGAATTTTGGTCGGAAACAGGTCCTTCCTGATTTTCTCTTCCCATTCTATGTCAGGGAGGAACATAAAACGTTAAAAAGCACTACTAGTCTATGTTCAATCTTATCTGAGCCCCCCAGAAGTGGTTGTTACCAAGATATTGATATATTCGGCTTTGCTGGGAATTTCATGTTCACTGGGGTGAGCAATGTATTACCCTTGAGTGGCTGGCACTGATCTATTGCCAGCTATTTGTAGTTCGTGATTAATGGAGCACACTGCAAAGAGTTACAGTTATTAATGTTTTGATTGCAAAAACTTCATCTAAATCTCTGTGTGAAAACATTATTTCTTCAGTTAAGTGAAAGGAGGCAGTACGTGCCTTATTATTACAATGAATTTGTGACCTTCTTGCACATAGCTATCGAATTGGGTCGTGATTAGCACAACCCGAATTGTGGTGGTAGTTCTACCCAATTATTGCAGCATCTGATTTTTGTAATGATTAGGTTTACAAACATCTTGGAATATTGATCATGTTCGGGTTAATCCGAAATGACAGATACCGTACTTGTAGTTTATTCTCCACTGTGTGTAACCAAATTATATTTGGTTACAGAGTGACAAGTTTAGTATTTGCTTTAATTTGTGTTATCATTACTTATTGTATTCAATGTTCCAAACCGACTAGAATTTTGCTCTTTCAAGTAAAACAGTTCTGTAAGACAGAAATGACATTTTTTTTAATATGGCGGGTTTTTTAATGACAATATAAAAAAACAACTTTTTTACATAACTGAATTCAAAAACATCCGGGCTACTTTCTTGTAGTACTCATCATCACATATCACGGCATGTGAATACCCCTTCCTTCGCCAGATTGATTTGACATGTTTTGGGAGTTATTATGGAGTAAACACGTTTTAAGAAATAAGGTCACAAGAAGGTAAAAATATTCCAAACTTCTGTCCATGACTGTGTAACAGATTGCAGTATTTAAAAAAAGATTTTAAAACGATTGAGACATACCATGTAAAAGTCAAATAACTTATTAGATACTGTGTATAACAGTTTAATTACAGAAACAACATTATGCTTAAAGAATATCAAATGCTACATTAATTCATTGGACCAATGAGAGGCTGCCTTACTTGTTACTCAGAAATTTTACCATCGCGTTTATTGGTCGGAGAAGTAAAACTCCTGATTAGCGATGAAACTATGAAGCTCATGTATGTACGTAAGAGTATGATATCATTTTGCATATAAATTTCCATTTCACCCGAAAGATATCTCGGTTAATGAACTTTGTATCAACGCTATCAAATTCTTCCGGGAATAGACGATATCTACAAAACGTACATTTCATCTACATTTTAAAAGCCCATATTGCACAATATACACGTCGGCATACTAGTGTTATACCTTCCATATTACTTAGCTATCTGAATTGTGATGAGCAAGTGTGTATTCCCACATTGATCCGACTATGTCGCTATTTGTTTTTATTTTATTGTTGTTGACCTTCTGAGATTGTTTCCAATCATTTATCACTTTATATGGCAACTTCTTCTCACATAATTGATCCCGATTCTAAATTCAACGATGTCCCATGTATTCCACCACGAATGAACTGTAATCATTTGGTAATGTAGACAGAGCTTGTTTTGAGATATAGTATGTTAAAACTCTCTCTCAAAAAAAAGCAAACAAAACCCCAACTCTTTTACTGATATTACTACCTGGCAAACAAGCAACATTTAATACAACAATGTAAAGCTTATTTTGAGGCGAAGTTACTCAAAAAGTGAAAATGCTGACCTGACAATTTAAGGTTGTTGCAACAGTTTAATTTTGTTTTCATACTACTCCAAATTCAGCTTCTGGCGAACGCCTCTTTTTATATACATCTAATAATTTGCGATTTCTTTATTTAGATTGTCTAATTGCGGTGCATGACAAAGTGTTCACTGCCAGTTCCGATGAAACTTATCAACAGATGAAATATGCCATTTAACATAGTAATTACAATGAAATTAAATAATTATTGCCCTTAGTTAAGTATGTTTTCTTCTAGCACATTTCAATATGCTTATTAATTGTTAGTTACTTGTAACCCAAAACCCATTGACTCGGAAATAAGCTCAATTCAAATCATACTCTTGAAAAATCACCTGTCTGCAAAGGCAATCGCGTTTACACTGATTTACGATAACACTTCTAAAGACTACATTGTAAATTATTTAAGCAGTGTTATCGCAAATGCGTATAAATATTTGATTAAGCTTTAAATTTTAAACATAACAGAGCCCTACTTTATTTACGCAACAGTCACCTCTGTTTCTTAGTATTTCCGCTATCGTTTATTGAATTGTACAATCTGCACCTAGAGGTTCATTCAAAATTAATAATTGAGTTTTAATACATGATGTCTTGATTTAGTGCAAGCTCCACCGTATCGTGAGGTCAGTGCAAGATTGTTCTTCGGTAATGCTGAGTTGACGTCAGAAGTCAACTCATCTATAATAGTCAATGCATGAGGATTTGGTCACGCTTGCTGGTCTTTCGTCTAAAAGGTTATTGAACTTCGCTATTGGAGTTGAGACCACTGTGGCTCACAGGAATGTCTGGGATAATTTTGAACTACAATTTATGCAGTTCATACTTCTTTATTAATGAGTACCTTTGTTTCGTCTCGCGGCAGGAAACACGACATAGTTAATCAGTTATTATTGCTTGCGAATGCAGTATACGTTGCATTCGGGACTTAATAGAGTTTGGAAAGAAAACACCCTAATCCCAAATATTATAGTATAATGTGACCTGCATATGATACCAAAGAACGGTTTACTAACTCTTTGTTTAGCTTTATTAAGGTATTGGTCAAGTTTCCCTCTACACGTCTCAGCGGTAACATAATACCTAATCATACTTATATACTTACGTTAGTGACCGTCCCAGCCAATGAGCTCATTTATGTCTTTCTGTGCCAGAGAGCACGCCACAGTTTATTGGTTGCAGTTAACCGCTTATTGCTTGCGAATGAAGTATAGGCAATATTGTATTTAGGGCAATAGAGTTTGGAAACGAAATACAAAGGATTTTAGTAAATGACCCGTATAATACCGAACAACGTTTTATTAACTCGTGATTTGTATACGTTTTAAACCTCTCTTGTTTTAGAGGTCAATAACTTGTTCTTTACATATGTGATTCAGGATTTGTGATGGGATATGTTATTAGACACCAAGATCTCAAACATCCCCATCGGGCAGGGCACAGTTCCTTTACCTCAATAAATTTCTATATTCTTAAAATGACCTTTCCATGTCATGCTTACGTTGGGTATACAAAAACTCATCCTCCCACAATTTTAAGTCAACTTGGTGAATGGAGCTGAGACCACTGTGGTGCATAGTAAAATTTCTACCATTAAATACGAGGTCCGGTTAAGAATAATATCAAAATCATAAAGTCAACAAAATCATGGATGTTTACCAAAATATCAAAATCACAAAATCAACCAAATCATGGATGATTACCTAGGGTATAATTCCAATCCTCTATTTCCCCATGTCGCTCAGGACGCTTTGCACAATTCGAAGTAAACCTTGTCTCACTCGATCTACTAGTATGTATTTAATAGAACACGCAAATATTACAGGATCCGTTTTGATGTGTACAAGGTATATTTTTTTCAAATGCAACATTCGATATTGCATGGTTTTGCAGGAGCAGTGTTGGGCAGCATTTTTATGTTTTAGGAACCCCTTCATTTACCAAAGATTGTATGGTTTTATTGGATTATTCAGAAAGTTGATTTCTGTATTGGTGGCGAATGGTGTAAATGAAGTTCATGATGACAAGCCAAAAAATGAAAAATTGTCAAATTATATGTAGCTCATGTGTGAAAAGTAAAATTTAGCGCTCACTTGTCCAAATTCGGAAGGGTTACCAAAGTTTATGCTACCTGCGCATCCAACATACTGCCTGGCCCGGCAGTGTTTACTGGGCAGGCAGTCACACCGAACTGTTCAATGCAAGATCATTGTAAGTACTGCAATTACGATAGTCTTGCACTGAATTAACACTAATTTTTGTTGAGTGCATCGTAAGTGAGACTAACGACGGTTTTGTTGAGTGAAAGATCATCGGAAGTTCTATATACGATGGTCTTCCACTCAGCAAAATATTAAAACAAACTAAAATGCAGTTACGATAATTTATTTTATTAATTTGAAATTAATTATTCAATTTTAATACATGACATACACTTTCAATATAGTAAGTTTCTGAATATATTTTAAATATTCATCAACTTCCAAAACTCGCCAAAATGTCACTTACGATGAGCTTGCACTTTGCCCACGAATTGTAACAAAAATCTACAAATTACGTTTTTCTTCTATTGCATTTTTATGTGACAGTCTTGTCCATAATCACTGAAAACCACTGGGTAAAACCTTTGATACAGCATGTAAAAACGTTATTTACATGGATGTTGTACTACATATGACAAAATAACCAGTACCCTATGTTTCTTACAATGTGATACTTCATATTGAGAATATATCTAGTGAGCATGATCACTAGTACATCTATGCTACATCTCCTTTACACTGAAAAGTCCGCCATCGATCATGTGACTTTTCTAAATTATTTTTCGTACGAATTTATCCCGGCCAGCAAAGTATCACCATCACCAATTGTTACTTCTTGACGATCACATGGGCTCCAATGTGTTGTTGGTATTCTATTTGTATTCTCCATCCTACACCGAAACAATAAAAATGAAATACACTAATAAGGATGCGATCTCAAGGTTTAATATCAAGGAAAACGTAATCGGTGAAATTAAAGTTATAAGTACAATGAGTAATATTCATGCTATAGTTATTGAATATACATGTCGGCAACAAGTCTAAAGAATCGATAGATACGTACTCAATGCTAAACCATACATTCTGCAAACGTTCCTTGACCAAGGCGCCAAACAATAAATATTTAAAAGTTAAATTAAATTTCATGGAATATTCATTCAACTGAGTAATATATGCTTTATATTCATTTTATTCCATGTCCTACAAGGGAGAGAGTTACACCACTTACTAATGTGTTTCATCCGGAACTATAAAAAAAACGCGCATCTTTACGCCAAATGACTTCATCTAATCGTAGATCCATCCTTTGCGCTCATTGTAGTGATAGCACCAGTTGGAGCCCATCGTAGGTTTCTACAATAAAATCCATGATTTTACTGTTGTAAAATTATTGCAAGAGATATCGACTTTTTACTTGGTAGTTAAGTTGAATCGTAGGTTTCTACAATAAAATCCATGATTTTACTGTTGTAAAATTATTGCAAGAGATATCGACTTTTTACTTGGTAGTTAAGTTGAAATGGTCATTTCCTTTCATATTTAGGTGAAAATCGTATGTTCATAGAAGCGGAAAATCAATTTTCCCTGTAAAGCGATATTATGTCTTAGCGATATTATGTGGGGAATGTTTGTACTTATTTTGGTATCACTGAATATAAGAGGCCTATCGCTATACATTGGTAACAAATTAGGGGTGTGTAACAAACACCCCCCCCTTCGTAGTCCGTGTTACCAAATATATGGCTCAATAGGACGAGGCTTAATTATAAAGAGGTGTTTTTTTTTAATTAAGAATTTGGCTCTCCCCAAAGAGCTTGTTCCGGGAATTTAAGGATAGACTTAATGGATTATCTTTCCTAGTTAGTTGGCTCGGGTTCAGGGATATGGTTAGCCCGGTGTTACGGATACCAAACATGAAAAGGTTAAAAGTTAAGATGTGTTTATTTGGATACCTTTATTACCTTTCATAATCCAGATTAGAAGTGGTAAACAATTACGAAGTTTTCATAAACATGAAATGATAGTGTCAAAAGTATCTACAATAGTCTGATTTGCATTAGATTATCATATTATTTCACTGTGCTGTAACATTTTTAATTTTTTGTAAGAAACTTTTATCAATATACATTTATACGTTTCAGTCAATGATATCACTGCGTTAAGGTCATTGACGTCTTCAGTGACAGTGTTTTCAGTCTAGATACACCGTTTTATAGCCTCGCTCGAGATCGCGCACCCTATGGCAATATCTGATTGGATGAAAGTGTATGCTAACGACACATACGATGACATCACTTCGTAACCATATTTACTATATGTACAAGGTCACAACATGCATCAGCTAAAGTGGGTCAAATCGTGTCACATATTACGTATTAATATAGCAACCGTGTCTTTATAAACCAATTAACTTTGAATATACCTGTGCAGGGCTGAATTGTGTATTCGGGTCAAAATAATGAACATTTATAAATCAGATCAACAAGACCAAGAAACCATGCTGAACGATGTGACATTTCCAATGAAGTGTCTTCGTTTTATCGACTATCATTTTGTTTGTTTTTTGTTTGCTTGGTTGTTTGGTTGTTTGTTTGATTTGCTTTCTTTTTGTCTGTTTGATCATTTTAATTTCTTTTACTAACGTCGAGGATGACAATGCTTTGAACTAGTCATTGTAACCACGTGTATAACTTACATCAACCTGCTGAGACAGTGCAGGTGTTCTATATAAATGAAATGATGAGGGACAGTTCATCCATACATGAGACAGAAGGTCATCGGAATCAATAATACAAGTTGTACTGCTAAAGGTTGATGGTCAAGCTAGTCACAAGGTGTAAGGCCATTGTGATGAATAAATCAATGCAACATGACCGAAAGGCTGACATGGTTGCTCACTTTATTGTATTTCTTGTGAGTGGCCATATTATATCCTTGATCGTTGTCTTCAAATCCGTTTCTTTCCTTTTTTTTTCTCTATTAGCCAGCATCCTTATAAAAGCACGCATATGGAACGATCAGAATGACACATATTTTGAAATTTCAGCCAATCACCCATCCTCCCATACCCGAGGCAAGTCTTTCCGTAGCTAATATCTGATCTCGTGTCAGAAAATAGAACTTCCAAACAAGCAATTTTCTGTACAAATTATTTTATCAAACTGAACCAAGTACCGATCTACAATGATTATAATATTAATCATATAGGCCATGGGCCATTTTGATCATAATACTTCATCTCTATTTTCATTAAGCATTGCAAATAATGATATATAATGTAAATGAATATTGCCGGTGTCGACTGCTAGGGTACGTACGTTAACCATGGTTTGCGAATTCGGCAGCCTCTCTCGCGCGATAATAAAAGTACTTGTATTCAACATTGAGTCATTTTGTCACGTTATTTGATCGGTACATCCCCGATAATCCCTTTAATATCAAGAAGAAGGTCTTATAGCAAATTAGTGAAAATGACCTGATATCAGCTATCATTCTTGATGATAATTACCGCTACTTGTCCATAGAAAATCTGAACGACACTGACCTTTTCAATTGTGACGATGCAGTTTATCGACCAAAAAACATCATTGAACTGTAAATTTGGCAGGTGAATTGTATGAAATCAGTTAAGACAAATGATTTATATACAATTTTAGACAATATGACCAACACATGTTTGGTTTAAATGAATGGTTTAAAGGGAGGTAATACGATGTTTGTGAAAATATGTACTCTACGATACAATATGGTATAAATTTAACATTTTCATTTATATCAGTTCTTTTTTGTTTAATTTTTTATTATTAATAATAAAAGAGCTAATATAGTAACAAATACCCCGATGTGCATAAAGTATGTTAATGACTATATTTTATAAATTCCAATTCCTAAATTTGCAAGAAAGACCACTGGAGGTTGCCATTATGTCTGGGCGCTAGTATGTCTTGATATTGACCTCTATACATGTATAGTATAATAGCACTATGAGTTTCCTGTCTAATTTTCATTAGCAAGACAGTTGATCTCGACTACTTGTAGCTCAAAATGTCGAATAAAGACTATTATACAATTAACGGCTCTCAATAAACTGATAAATGGTTTCTACAAATGTTAAAATTTTGTACAATTCCAAGAAAAATGTATATAGGCGTTAGACGTTTCACCCGCACTGCACTAGTACATCGGACTGGCAACCCACCACATCTGACTGTTTCTTTTATAGGTGACAGGAAGCGCCATAGAGGGCGTGATGAGTGGTCTAAAATATTACCAGTGGGGGCCGGCCAAGAAAAATGTATATAGGCGTTAGACGTTTCACCCGCACTGCACTAGTACATCGGACTGGCAACCCACCACATCTGACTGTTTCTTTTATAGGTGACAGGAAGCGCCATAGAGGGCATGATGAGTGGTCTAAAATATTACCAGGGGGGCCGGCCAAGATTGGCTCAATTTTGACGTTGTCATTGGTTTTACACGTAAACACAAAAATGTCTCAAATTATTCCAAAACTGTACGTATGTTATGTTACTGTCACACTACACCGAATAGGTCTTCCGTACAAGAAACGGATGGCATTTTAGTAAATCCGTTGTTGTTCGTCAATTATCGTTTTATGTTCTTTTTATGTCCTGCTATCATCCGCCAAATGCGTTTCGTGTTAGGTGATGTTCGTTAAGTCCGTCGGCAAGTTTGTGCATGCACAAAACTTGAAACGGAGTGTACCGAATACACATGTTCGGTATTTATCCGATGTGTGTTCGTATGGTGCTGCATATTGCCGGAGTTTGTTCGCTCTCCTTTCGTTCATGTTCGTTCTTTGTTCGTTGCACTCGGCCCGTGTTCGTTGCAAATACGTTCCTGTGAGGCCTTCACCACTGAATAGCATATTTTTGCATTCGGTGATGTACGTTGACCCAAACCGTCTTAGTGTCACACTACACCGGATCGGTCTTCCGTATAAGAAACGGATGGTATTTTAGCAAATTCGTTAGTGTTCGTCAATGTTCGTTTTATGTTCTTCATATGTCCTGTTATTATCCGCCAAATGCGTTTCGTGTTAGGTGATGTTTGTTTAGTCCGTCGACAATACGTTTCAAGTTTTGTGCATGCACAAAACTTGAAACGGAGTGTGCCGAATACACATGTTCGGAAGTTGTCCGATGTGTGTTCGTACTGTTCTGTATATATACCCTGGGTTTGTTCGTTATTCTTTCGTTTATATACCGCGGGTGTTTGCAAGGTTTCGCAGGCGCTTGTGCCGGATGTAGGCCTATGGCGAACATGTGCATCGATCATGGGGGGACTTTCTGAAGGGTGTGTGACGCAATATCATATTTCCCCCAGTACTTTAGTGACTGACAAGTAGAAAAAAGGGGGAAAGGAGAGAAAAAAAGAAAAGAAAGTGAGAAAAATTGAAGAGAGAAGAGAAGAGAAAAAGTTAAATTGCACGTAATTTAGTAGTAGGCCTATGCATGTAAGTTCTGAAGGGTAGAGGACGCAATAAAAAATTCCTACCAGTTTTAGTGATTGACAAGAAAAAGAAAGAAGAGAAAACATGGAAAAGGTTAAATTGTATACGTTATTGAGTAGGCCCAGGATAGTAGTACTAGTAAGCCTAAGTATAGGCCTGTGATTATTATAGACAGTGCTTAAATGTGGTTCCTAGGCCCAAAAGCCTGTGAAAATTACTGCCGGCCAGTCCATATGAAGGGCCCGTGATATTTTGTCACCAAAGTCAGTATTTAAGACGGACTTATAGGTCTATTCCTGACTTTAACATATCAATCCACGCATGCTTTACCTGAAATTACGAGTCTGAAGTCTTATATCTAAGTGTCAGTGGATCAGTGTAACATTTTAAATTTTGCAAATTCAAATCGGGCCTTTTTTGTTTTTTGTTTAAGGCAATAATAGTGTAAAAATGATGCACTAAAAACAATTTTCCAAATTTTCCATTTTCAAAACTAAATTTATACACAATAGGCCTAGACCTAATAATGTAAATAGGCCCTACAGTCCCCGTGCAAATGGCTTCAATTGGACCTTTATTTTCAAAAATGGACAAGTCTTCCTTTTTGCTTCTGCTATGGACATCCACGTGTTATTTTTAAAACAATTGTTTATATTATACAATAATGGTGAAAACTTTTTAATGGCTTCAATTAGGCTTTCGTTTCACCAATTTGCGGCTGTTTCAAACTAAAATAGTACCCAATAATAGTGCTAAAATTGATCCAAAAAATGACAAATGGCTTCAATTGGACCTTCATTGTCCAAAGGTTTCTCACCTCTATTGCCCCCGGACGCGGTTGCCCTGATATATCAGATTTGTAGCCCTTTTGTACTTATCGTCAAAATTTACCCCCTTGACTCCTTGAGTTGTCTTTCCCCACTTTGTTCACCCTCTGAAAAAGTGCTTGCTACGTCACTGCCTCTAAGGGGTCAAAAACCCTCTCAAACACCTTCTCCTCCCCCACTTTTCTGATAGGGTGGACGTCCCTGTTGGTGCCACATGCGACGGATTCGCCGGTCATTTGTCGGACGTTGAACGATTGAATATAAAACGCCTGCAGGATTATTAGCGGCCACAACGCATAGAGAGACGAACGGGAATCGGACCCCCAAATCCGGACATTTGTCGGACGTTGACCCCCAAATCCGGTCATTTGTCGGACGTTGAACGATCGAAAATAAGACGCCTGCAGGATTATTAGCGGCCACAACGCATAGAGAAACGAACGGGAATCGGACCCACAAATCCGGTCATTTGTCGGACGTTGAACGATCGGATATAAGACGCCTGCAGGATTATTAGCGGCCACAACGCATAGAGCGACGAACGGGAATCGGACCCAAAATCCCACCGAATCTTCTGCCGGACTGGTGATTTTTCCACCGAATAAAATATTTTTGTATTCGGTGATGTACGTTGATCCAGTCCGTCGTAGTGTGACAGACCTATTATTAAGCACTATTTTATCAGTCTAAATCCGTTGAGGTTCGCCAGTGAACCTCATTGTAAGTACTGTTTTTTGATTTTTATGTATGAATAACGCACGATATGTTACGATATATACTGAAAATTTCCCTACGTGTGTCAATGAGTTTACGTGGTGTAGTGGTTACGGATCTCGACTCCCACGCAAAGGGTCCCGAGATCGATTCCCATCCCCGGCGATGGATAAAAAATTTTCTTCTTCTTTTTTCTTTGAATTTAAAATTATTTATTTTCATGTGAAAATGTATATATTGCACTGGGAAATTTATTTTGTGCATTTTTTTTCTGTAATGGGGCTCCGGGAAAAATATAAATTGCGTCCATCGTGCAGGCAGTGTTGCCGTCATATTGTCTGTTTTGTTTACGCTTTTGGCTGTTGCCACATTGAATAATGTAGTCCACCATCGTCTGAATATTACTGAGTAAATAAACCCCTCGTCATATTCCCTCAACAATATTTTTTTTAAATTAGAGCCCTTTGTCCAAATCATCAGTAGTTTCAACATGTATCTACAAGTTTTCTACTTGTGAAAATAAATCACAAGTGTGGCCACCTATGCCATAGTTATTTGGACCATATATTAACTCTAATAAAATCGAAGACGTTCGATTGGGATAGAAGTGTGAATTCCACATAGGTTTAAATTTTGTCCGTCTGAAACATCTGTATAGATTTGTGTTATTACCTTTATAAATAATATGCGATCTTGACACCTTTTTGAGGATTTCAAGTGTCATATTGTGAATTTGTATACCCTCTGCGGCAGTCACCATTTTTCGGTTGTTATGGTAACATCCTCGTACTTTTTGTCACTACGTATTTTTATTGTGTTAAAATGAATATGATTTCCATGGTATTATACCTTATTGGAATGAGAGTATTTCCACGATTCGTTGTGAAATAAAGTGGATTCAGGAACATAGTGGATGGCATTTTAATGTCTGTCTAACAGTAGCCAAACTTCAAACACCGGCAAAAAGCCAAATTTGTTGAATGGCTCATTTTTTAAGCATATCAAGTCATTTTTTTAGATATGAAGATGTTTGGTATATGAGGATATTATAACGAACATGATAATAGAAACCTTTCAGGGTACAATGTCGACAACAGTAACGAGCTTATTTACTTTGAAATTCACATTTTGATGTTATTGGCATGAAAGCTGTTTACATTTATGTCATGATATAAACAAATCTAAAAATTTAAATTAATAATTCATTAACTAATACGACGCGTCATACTATTGGGTTAGGACTAATACGACGCGTCGTAGCTGTTAGTGAAATCTACCCTCATACATTATGACATCTTTACATATTCTATAAAGTTTATTATTCCTAAGATTGTTTTACCGGCAAAAGTGTTTTGTATTTTTCTAATTATATACAATCAACTAATTCAAAGGACAGCGTATAATAATTATGTGGAGCGAAATTTGAACAGCTGAAAGATTATTCGCTGTGTGCACCAAATCCGCGTAACGTACTAGTTTAGTACGTATCTTACTACTAGTATTTTTGGGAGCTGCTCTGAAACGTTACTGGCGAGTAACTACTTATTTGGTATCTTCGTCAATGGGCAATATTATGTTGACACCACCTGTATTTCGGGTGATAATGTGTTTTTCTCAGCAACCTGGATCTCATCGCCTAATGATATCAGCGTTTCTCAAGTGTTTGTCATTCTGAATAGTTATACTTTTAAGAAGTAGATGTATCAAAGACAGCTATACAGTGCTAAAAACCAATAATGGTAGAGCTAGACTATAATGTTGAAATGTCTGAAAGAATATACTACTTTTTACTTAAAATATTTGCTTGTAACAACCGTTTTCTTCAAAACGGACTTTTTTGGTGACATTTGAAAAAACGAAACCATTTAAATTTTGATCCATGTATAAATATTAAATCCGGAGAGGGATGACAACCCGGGATGGCAATTAATGCTCCTGTCACACTTCCCTGCGACTTGCCGCTGCGGCAAGCGGCATGACGTATCAGCCAATGACAAGCCTTGATTGTGTCCTTTTGTCTGCAATGCGCGCGCGTCACGCAGCTATAATAGGCAAGCGTCATGAAAGTATGAAAACCAACATAAGAGAGTGTAACATTGTTGCCATCGCCTAAAGATCAGTAACCACAAACGGAATAACCAACGAACAACCATGACTATTCTGCTGCCGAACAATCAACTGTGAATAATATAAATTGAATACTTTTATCCAAAAACGTGAAAGATGACATTTGATTAAACAACTGTCATTTCCCCATTTGAAACGATAATCGCATTACGTTTCTGGATAAATGTCAGAGATATAAAATGATCAATTTGACAGACATTTCCTTATATTCCACTATTGTCCTATGGCTTGACTAGATCCTTTTGGTTATACTTTAATACCTAAAATAATGACCATAATCTTGTTAATGAAAAATCATTTTCCGCTAAAGCTGTTCCAGTGAGCACTATACTTAAGGGTAATTGGCTTAAAAGTATCTCAATTATCAAAATTGTTCGATGCCCGTACCAAATGAAAAGATAACCATTGTCCGTTTAAGCTTTTTCCCTCCCATAATCACGCACATATGCGGAAACGGCACCCCTTATATCAAGCCTTGGATCTCCTTTATAAAACTCATACCATTCCTCTTGTGTGTCAGCTTTCTTTATCGCAATATTTGGTCACGGTCATGCTCCCCTCCAACCAGCATTAAAGAAAAGAAATAAAACTGTTATGCTTGCATGCACATGGAGACGTCACAAAAGATTTACAAAAAAAGAAGTAGCAAAGAGGAAAGATGCCAAACCTTCATCTTCTAGTAGTCATAATTTACACAGTTTAATTACAATAATCAATATAAAATGAATACCAGGTACAAATACAAATATTTTTCATCTTAATTCTCTCTTTACTAAGCAAGATATGACTTTGGTTTTAACTGAGATAGTCTGTATTATATATCGGGATGTCACTGTCAACTACAAACCAATGTATTATTTACTTCTGGCTACTTGATGATTGAAAATTTATAATAGTCACGGTACAGACCCTTCAATATGACGCGACAAATTTCGAGTGAACTTTTAGCCGCAGGATAGCGTTGCGTAGGCAACACCATCAAAGCACAAAGATAGTCCGAAATTATTAAGATTGTAGAAGATGATTTACTTTGGAAAGAAGAGGAAATAGTGTGTATGTTTATCAAGCAGGAGGGCTCATGTTTATCTTATTATGTTTGATGACATGGAGATGAATTTCAATTTCCTTACCAACACAAAAAAAGAAGAAAAATCATTTGATTTAAGCCCTCTGGGTATCGCCCTAGTCTGCAGGATGGTGGGTGGCTGCTATAACTAAACCTGACGATTTCGTTTTAAGATAGGTCGCTTAGCGATTACAATGCACCACGTTTGGTTTGAAAGGCATAATGAAAAGCGGTGTATCGTTCGTTAGTTTTGCAAAAATATCACCCTAATCTTGGCGATTGCGAGTCCATTTTGAGGATATCGATTGCTGTGGATAAATTGTTGCACTATTGAAATCATTTACGTCCCGACGTTGATTATTGAGAAAGGTTCAAATTAATTAGCAAAATAACAAATCATTTGGCGCTTTTGAATTTCGTCAGTGCAGTTCACGTGATTTTCTCCCAATCGCAAAAGTGATGTCGCTTTTGAAGAAGCGATAACTATCGATCGATTGGTTCAACGATGTGAAATTGAGAGTAATAGTTAGGCAGGCTAAAGGCTAATTATATTAGATGGGGACAGAGTGGACAAAATTATCAATTTGGGCACGTGGCTTCCTTATATAGTAGTGATCAATTCAAATTCAATAAAACTGATTACCCAACCGACCAACGCTGCCGGATATTTTAGTGCATTCATGAGAACCTATTGGTGGTACATGATTGGTCCACATAGTTTTTAGCATGCTTTGGATGCACGTGACTCAAAGTGGATTACGAACTGGGGTATGGGCAAACTTAAAGTACAGGTAACTGGAGAGGGGAAGCAACGAGTTACCCCAAATCACAGCGGCAGGTAGTCAGTGGGCCGCCGAGTGCTAATATGTATTTATTTTTGAAGGTTCATGTTTGTTTTAAATTTTGGGACTTTTTTTCCAAAATTTGATATTTTTGGTGATATTTCAAAAAAGCGACATGCCAAAGACATATCTTTGGGCACATACTTTGTTAATACAGTTCTTTTCCATATACCTACGTTACCATTCGCTTTTGTGATTTACTAATATTATACATTTTGTATCACGGGATATAATGCAAATTTTATAACAAAAATTTGATATTTTTAAATTTTTGATACATAACAGTCCTCGAAGTAATCTAAATCTAATAATATGTATGTAGATGAGGTGAAAAGCCGACAATCAATTGAAAAATTTGACCTTCCATATTGAAGAAATACAACCCCCCCACCCAAAAAATTTTAAAAAAAGACCTACTTTTTTGGCGTTTGGGGGGAAAATCTTTGTTTTTAAGCCCAAAACAATGAGAAATTTTTACCTTGCTTAACCTTAAACAATTGAGTTTTTATGTTTTTTAAATGTTAATTAAATGAGATGACTCACTAAAATGATTTATATGATTATTTGAAGACCAGTTGTACAATGATTCATATGATCATATTAGTAAGGTGACTTGGTTGGATTTTTTTCTGTCAGCAAATGACAAAAACACACTAATCTACTAT
Source organism: Amphiura filiformis (assembly GCF_039555335.1). Taxonomy (NCBI): domain Eukaryota; kingdom Metazoa; phylum Echinodermata; class Ophiuroidea; order Amphilepidida; family Amphiuridae; genus Amphiura; species Amphiura filiformis. The sequence goes on along the minus strand of NC_092645.1, from coordinate 60,290,474 downwards.
TTTTTACTTGTCAGCAATGTTTTGTTATACAAATTGGATTATAAATGAAATTCTCAAAATGTATAGGTGTAATTATTTATAAGCCAACGCATGTCATCGGAAAGGTCCAAAAAGCGTGCGAGATACTAACATTAAGAAAATTTCATCAACCTACTGTAAATAAGCTTTATTATGGACACTGACTATTGGACACTTACTGGATATTTACAATCATAATGATATGCACTGTGATGCAAGCGAACTGATTCTGATGTCCATATAAAACAAAGGCCAAATGAATTAACAGTATTATGTACTTTCAGTTCATTGGTTAATGATTGCCATTGGGTCGTTATTCCTCACCAAAAATTCCTCCTGAAGATCGTCTATGTACTTTTTGTGAGCTTCACGAGGTTGAAGATGAATTCCATTTTGTTATGCGTTGTTCGCTTTATAATAACTTGCGAGTTAATTTGTTTGATAAATTTAGTGATATTTGATTTAAATTCAATGTTTGTTAATAACAAATTAATAACAAATTTCATTTAATTAATATGAGTGCTAACGATCATGATACAGTTCATGTAGTTGCTAATTATGTTAAATCTGCATTTGATCTACGATCATTAATAAATTGATTTAGCTTTTCAAGTGTTTTCATTTCTTAGTTCACATAGAGCGATTTCTTTTGATGACACACTGAAACTTTTTCAATTTTTTGCTTCTCGTATTTTTAAGTAATTCGTTTTCAGTGTTACGTTATTATTGTGCTAGTTTATAATAGTAATTTTCTTATTTTCATTGTGTCTTTATCTTTCACTAAAAATGGGTATTAGTTGTAGTATTTAGTGTTGTTTTGTATTTTACCATACCTGTTATATGGTGATTCTGATTCTGTTTATATCATTACTACCCATCAGCCTGCGCCGTGTCGTAGTGCGCGTACACCAGGCGGTAGCTGACTCTTACAGTCGCCGATTTAATTATGTGGTGGACCCCTAAATGTTATGTGTGTCCTGGCAAAACACAGTATTATGTTGATTAAATAAATGTATTTCCTACTTTAAATAGTAATAGAATATATTTATGTGAGTGATATAAAACAAATATGACTAGTGGCAAATGGTGGTCATAGACCACAAACCTAGCTGGGCGTGTTGGTCTTGTGGAGGTATCTGACCCCTACAAAATGTTCCAAAAATGTTTGTTCCCCTGGTCATGAGGTCTGTTGTCACTGTGTTTGAGTCCCGTACTCCTTACAATTTTACGATTTGATCCCAGATGACCTTTGACCTGACCCCTGCAAAATGTTCCAAATATGTTCCCCTGTCATCAACATTGTTGTCACAGAGTTTGAGTCCAGAAAATATGTTTCTGAGATTTGACCTCTGCATGACCTTTGCCACGACCCCTGCAAAATGTTCCTCTGGTCATGAGATTTATTGTCACTGAGTTTGAGCCTCATATCCCTTACAGATATTCAGAAAATGAAATTATAAGATTTGACCCAGATAACCTTTGACCTGACCCTGCGAAGTGTTCCAAAAATGTTGCTCTGGTTATCAAGTTTGTTGTCACCAAGTTTGAGCCCTGTACCCCTTACAGGTGTCTGGAAAATGCACTTCTAAAATTTGACATCTGTATGACCTTTGACATGACCCCTGCAAAATGTTGGTCATGAGATCTGTTTTCACCGAGTTTGAGCGCCATACCCATTACATATGTCCAGATAATGCAATTGTAAGATTTCACCCCTTAATGACCTTTGACCCCAATTCCGTATACAAGTTATAGGCGTGTGGTATAGCCGATGCATATATGCAAATGACATCATTGTACTATATAATATGTGACAGAAGAAGCATTTTTTAAGATATTTGGTTAAATACCAGAAATGCCCCTTTAATGACCTTTGATCCCAATTCTGTTTAGACACTATGGGCATTGGATATAGCCGACACATATATGCAAGTTACGTAATTTTAGGGTGGAACATGTAGGAGGAGAAGCATTTTAAAGTTTGTTGCCAGAAGAAGAAAGAAAGAACTAGATCTGGTTACAGATCTGGACCTAGCCGGAGCCGGAAATGCCAGTCTTAAAGTTTATGGACATCTCACAGTCACACCATTAATGGTTCATCACTGTTGCATGTAGGGGCTTTATCCGTCTTCCATAGGCTGAGATATAGCTACTTTTCAGCAATTTTAAACATTTTTGTGCAAATTTGACGTTTTGACCTCCTTAATGACCTTTGACCCCAATACAAAAAAAACCTCATATACACCACGAAAATGCATTGTTACAGTTTAAATAAAAAAAATCTACTATGCTTAGTTATGGAGATAAAAATTCTTGAAGTTATTTAGCTTAAAACCGGAAATGACGTCTAAATGACCTTTGACCAAAAAATAAAAATACCGTGCACACATCGGGTAACACTAATGCATATATGAAGTTTATGCAACTCTGGTCTGGTTACGTTTTGAGATAAAAAAAAATGAACATATTTGATGATTTTTGTTTTTGACCGGAAGCGACCCCTTAATGACCTTTGACCCCAAAACTGTAGACACCCCAAAGACCCTAGATGGTAGCAATGCATGTGTGCTAATGACAACACTCTGCTATGTAATTTGTAAAAACAGTGATTTTTTGAATATTTTTAGCTTTCAGACCGGAAATGACCCCCTTAATGACGTTTGACCCAAATTCTGTGAATAATTTATAGGCACTGGATATAGCCGATGCATATGTGTAAGTGACGTCATTGTAGGATGTAACATGTAGGAGAAGAAGCATTTTGAAGATATTTGTTTTTATACCGGAAATGACCCCTTAATGACCTTTGACCCCAAATTTGTGAATATCCTATATACACTGGATATAGCCGATGCATATGTGCAAGTGACGTCATTGTAGGATGTAACATGTAGGAGAAGAAGCATTTTGAAATTTGTTGCCAGAAGAAAGAAAGAAAGAAAGAAGAAGAAAGATCCGATAGCATCACAAGACCTAGCCGGTGTCCCGGCTAGGTAACTAGTGGCAAATGGTGGTCATAGACCACAAACCTAGCTGGGGCATGTTGGTGTTTTGGAGGTATCTGACCCCTGAGAGATGTTCCAAAAATGTTCCCCTGGTCATGAGGTTTATTGTCGCATAGTTTGAGTCCCGTACCCATTACAGATGTCCAGAAAATGCATTTCAAGAATTTGACCTCTGCATGACCTCTGACCTGACCATTGCAAAATGTTCCCCTGGTCATGAGATTTGTTGTCACTGAGTTTGAGCCCCATACCCCTTACAGATATCCAGAAAATGAAATTATAAGATTTGACCCCAGTTAACCTTTGACCTGACACCTGCAAAGTGTTTCAAAATGTTCCTCTGATCATTAAGTTTGTTGTCACCAAGTTTGAGCCCGTGCCCCCTTACAGTATTCGAGGAAATGCATTTCTAAAATTTGACCTTTGCATGACCTTTGACCTGACCCCTGTAAAATGTTCACCTGGTCATGAGATTTGTTGTCATCGAGCTTGAGCCCCATACTCCTTACAGATGTCGAGATAATGCAATTGTAATATTTTACCCCCTTAATGACCTTTGACCCCAATTCCGTGTGCAAGTTATGGGCACTGGGTAAAGCCGATGCACATGTGTGAATGATGTCATTGTGCTATGTAATATGTGGCAGAAGAAGCATTTTGAAGGTATTTGGTTATATACCGGAAATTCCCCGTTAATCACCTTTGACCCCAATTCTGTTTACACCCTATGGGTACTGGGTATAGCCGATGCTTATGTGCAAGTGACGCCATTGCAGAATGTTACATGTACGAGAAGAAGCATTTTTAGCTGAAATCACGTTTTTGGCCAATTTGACCCCTGTGTAACCTTTAACCTACTAAAAGTCGGGTGACGTATATGGTCGTGGTCAATGATGGTTGTGACCAAGTTAGGGCAAAATCGGTCAAAGCATGTCTGCGCTAGAGCAAAAAATGTGCAGTTTGTTGCCAGAAGAAAGAATGGATAGCATTACAGTACCTAGCTGGGGGTTTAAACCCCCAGCTAGGTAAAGAAAGAAGAATCGGATAGTAAAACAGTACCTAGCTCGGGGGGTTGAAAAACCCCCAGCTAGGTAAATAGTCTTGAATTTGCATTCCGTCTCGTGGAATGCAACAATCTAACTTTCACTTCATGATTATATTTTGACCATCACACTCATAGACAGGTGATATTTGTATATGTCAAAATAGGTACACTTGAAATTAAAAACAGCAGCAACCCAGCAAACACAAAACGTTGTCAGAAAACGTTTCAATATCGGATTATGTTAAAGGTATATAACATTTTCATAACATTCAAAAACAGTTTTTGAAAACTTACTGCAAAATATTCTATCATAATGTTATTTAGGTGCTGACGAAATATTTGGCAAAAATGTTTGCAAAAACAATTTATAATAACATGTTGATAACATTTTAAAAATGTTGTTGTTGTTTGTTTCCATACAAAAAAACGTTAAAAAACTTTTTCATGACCTTTATAACGACATTTAATGTTATTAAAACGTTTTTACCAAAACCAGAACCCAAAATATTACCCATTTGAAACGTTTTTAAAAACTTTTTTTTAGTGTTTGCTGGGAATACCGTAGAATTCAATCTTCAAGCATATGCCTCTAATGAGTGGAGAGGTTTTGTTGCAAAGGGGGTTAAAGGTAGACACCTCCATAAAAACATTACAATAGATTGGTCTTACAATAATTTATGTTTGGACAGCCAACTGTATCAGTAATATAGTTGCTCAAATTCCAAATAATGTTGCTCGTCTCTTTCGTCAAAAAAGCACTAAATTACAGGCATAATGCTTCTAGGTGGAATTCTACGGTTTATCAATGACATTTGTTTATAATTTGCATTCCTTACTGTGGCATCGACTATATTCTCAGTCAATATATGTTGCCGCAAACAAAAAATGGACAAAACCGGAACCGAATCGATGACCCCTTGTTGACGTTTGTAATACCGCTGTTGGCTACTACTTATTGAAATAATTTCATGATCTGCATTAAAAAATGTTAGAGTGCAATCATCTTTGCTAGGCAATCATCTTTGCTGTATTGGATATTTTTCTATTTTATGGAAACAAAATTGCGCCCAAATACCTCTAGGCACTTGTCGTTGTCGTCTTTAAAGGATAAAGGATAAACAAAATTGAATTTAATAAACGAATGATTAATTTAATGATAATATTTTATAGGCAATATAGACAATTCATTTACGAAAGTGCAAGGACACTGCAGGACAAGTAGTAATTTGGAATCTGAAGAATCTGATAGCATCGTTTGCACAGTATTTTGTGAGACCTTCAGACACTCCAAATTTGCATTCTGAATACTAGGAATGTCCTTCTGATAATGTATTTTTAATTCGCGATATGATACATATTTTATGGCAAATTATTATAAATTATCAATAAAATTGATATTTTTGATATTTAGCAGTCCTCAAAGTAAACTTTAGAAATCTAATGATACATTTTTTCAAAAAAGACTTAAATTATTTGATATCAAAAGGACATTCCTCGTATTCAGAGTGCAATTTGGTGTGTCTGATGTGCTCTCAGGTCCTACAAACAATAGAGTACAAACGTTGCTATCCGATCCCATGAAGTTACAAAATAATTTTGCTATCTATCTTCGGTTTGACACTCTAAATGATGTAATTGTAGGAGCAGCAACAATATGAAAGCTATCTACCCAATTCCAATGGCACGGACTCTAAATTTGACCTCAAGTTCTAGAGTAATAAGATAGCGCTGTTCTTAGGCACGTAATTATTAAACAGGGCGTGATAAAGGAAGATTATTCTCCCGACAAAATTAGTTTTGAGGTTTAATAAAGCTTGAGATTTAAAGTTTGTTGACATAAAATCGATTACGTGAGACTCTTGTAATGAACTGATTAAATATTGCGTTGGATGAATATCTTTGGCCGCTTAATAACGTGTTGTTGTAGACAATTATAGCTACACGTTGAAATTGAACAAAGCAGCAACCCAGCAAACACAAAAGTTTTCAATATTATTCGCAAAAGCTTAGAAACGGTTGCCAGAAAACATTTCGGGGTATATTAAAGGAGGATTTCGTGATCCTAGCATTCTCTTTTTATGACATTTGTCAATAGATATCCACGAAAAAAGCGTATTCTCAAAATTTCACTTGATTCCGATTTTGCGTTTCCGAGTTAAGCATGATTATGTGTATTAGACAGCTCCATAGGCCACTGTTGTAATTTCGTTCTGGTATACCAGAACAAAATTCAAATTTGACGATATTTTGCTAAACGAATATAATCTGCAAGAAATTGTTGGTACATAAACATTATGGAGCCAGAGGTTTCCAGTGCTATAAAAATCTCAACTTTTTTTGAGAAAAGTGGGGGGATGAGGCTGTGGATCACGAAATGCCCTTTTAAAAGTGTGAAACATTTTCATAACATTAAAAAACATTTCTTGAAAACTTGGTGCAAAGTATTTTAACATAAAAATATTTAGATGCTGACGAGATATTTGGTAAAAAATGTTTGCAAAAACATTTTGTAATAACATTTTGACATTTAAAAAATATTGTTGCAGTGTTTTTTCATACAAAACATTTAATATTATTAAAACGTTTTTACCAAAAACAAAAACCCAAAATATAACCCTTTTGAAACGTTTTGAAAACGGTTTTGTGTTTGCTAGGAGTACCGTAGAATTCCGTCTTCAAGCACATGCCTCTAATGAGAGGGGGATTTTTTGGGGGTGGACAAAAGGAACGAAAGGTAGACACCTCCATAATAACATTACAATAGATTGGTCTTACAATAATAAATGTTTGGACAGCCAACTGTATCAGTAATATAGTGGCTCAAATTCCAAATAATGTTGTTCGTCTCTTTCGTCAAAAAAAACAACACTAAATTAGATTAGAGGCATATGCTTCTAGGTGGAATTCTACTGTTTAATAATGAAATTTGTTTATAATTTGCACTTCTTACTATGGCATCGACCCTATATACTTAGTCAGTGGGAGTGGTCTATTACGTAGACAGATAATCTGATTGGACAATCGCATAATTTTGGGTGTCGTCTATCAGGCTGTAGACGTCATCATGAGTGTTGATAACGCGTAACACGCTCATAGAGGTGCGCGTATGTAACGCGTTGTATGCGTAGACGCAAGGCGGAATACTCGCACGCGCTAGCAGTACGCGCAACAAAAGATGTGAAGTTGTAAACAAGTTTCGTTCATTTTAGAAAAAGGGGAGTTAGGAATATTTATTTTGACTATCCTCTACCTATGATAGACGACAGGCAGGTCCAATATTTTTATCGTAGTGGATACCGGCTGCGCCGGCATGGCATCCACTACTCAAAATATTGGACGGCCTGTCGTCTATCACACGGTAGAGGATAGTCAAAATAAAAATTCCTATCGTTTTTCCTCTAAATGTATCGAACGTCCTTGATATATGTTGCCGCAAACAAAACCTGGACGAAAACGGAACCGAATCGATGACCCCTTGTTGACGTTTGTAATACCGCTGTTGGCTACTACTTATTGAAATAATTTCATGATCTGCATTAAAAAATGTTAGAGTGCAATCATCTTTGCTGTATTGGATATTTTTCTATTTTATGGAAACAAAATTGCGACCAAATACCTCTAGGCACTTGTCGTCTTTAAATGACAAGGATAAACGAAATTGAGTTTGATAAACGAATGATTAATTTAATGATAGTATTTTATAGGCAATATAGACAATTCATTTACGAAAGTGCAAGGACACTGCAGGACATGTGTAATATCGCATTTAAGGAATCGGATAGCAACGTTTGCACAGTAATTTTATGGGACATGAGAGCACATCGGACACATCAAATTGCATTCTGAATACAAGGAATATCCTTCTCATATCTAATTATATGCACTTACAGTGTATGCAGATGGGACAAGAGCCGTCCATCATTATCAAATTTAACCTTTCGTATTGAAATTATACATTTTGTTTTCAAAAAGACTTAACTTATTTGATATCAGAAGACATTCCTCGTATTCACTCGGTCGGACATCCGGGAACATTGTCCCCTTCGTCCCCTTTGCACAAGCGCGCGCATAGCAACCAGCTCGAGAAAGGGGAACTGCACATGCGCTGCACATGCACACACTGGTTTTACAAGGCTATTTCCCCTTTGTGATGTCAGCCCGACCAAGAGAATTCAGAATACAATTTGGTGTGTGTGATGTGCTCTCAGGTCCTACAAAAACACTGTGCAAACGTTGCTATCCAATCCCTTAAAGCTACAAAATAATTGTGTTATCTATCTTGAGTTTAAACTGACACTCTAAATGATATAATTTTAGGAGCAGCAACAATATGAAAGCTATCTACTCTATTCCAATGGCACGGACTCAAAATTTGACCTCAAGTGTTAGTGTAATAAGATTGCGCTGTTCTTAGGCACGTAATTATTAAACAGGGCGTGATAAAGGAAGATTATTCTCCCGACAAAATTAGTTTTGAGGTTTAATAAAGCTTGAGATTTAAAGTTTGTTGACGTAAAATCGATTACGTGAGACTCTTGTAATGAATAGATTAAATATTGCGTTGGATGAATATCTTTGGCCGCTTAATAACGTGTTGTTGTAGACAATTATAGCTACACTTGAAATTGAACAAAGCAGCAACCCAGCAAAGTTTTCAATATTATTCGCAAAAGATTAGAAACGGTTGCCAGAAAACATTTCGGGTTATATTAAAAGTGTAAAACATTTTCATAACATTTAAAAACATTTCTTGAAAACTTGGTGCAAAGTATTCTAACATAAAAATATTTAGGTGCTGACGAAATATTTGGCAAAAAATGTTTGCAAAAACATTTTATAATAACATTTTGACATTTTAAAAATATTGTTGCGGTGTTTTTTCATACAAAACGTTTTATAAACGTTTTCATCACCTTTATATATTCCAACATTTAATATTATTAAAACGTATGTTTGGACAGCCAACTGTATCAGTAATATAGTTGCTCAAATTCCAAATAATGTTGTTCGTCTCTTTCGTCCAAAAACACTTAATTAGAGGCATATGCTTCTAGGTGGAATTATACTGTTTAATAATGAAATTTGTTTATAATTTGCATTTCTTGTCATGGCATCGACCCTATATTCTTAGTCAGTAGGAGTGGTCTATTACGTAGACAGATAATCTGATTGGACAATCGCATAATTTTGGGTGTCGTCTATCAGGCTGTAGACGTCAACATGAGTGTTGATAACGCGTAACTCGCTCATAGAGGTTGGCGTATGTATCGCGTTGTATGCGTAGACGCAGTGCGGAATACTCGCACGCGCTAGCAGTACGCGCAACAAAAGATGTGAAGTTGTAAACAAGTTTCGTTCATTTTAGAAAAAGGGGAGTTTTTATGACGGTAACTCAATGTTTGCTTTAAAAAATAGTTTACAGTTATTAAAATAATATTTAACTGACTAAACGATAAGAATTTTTATTTTGACTATCCTCTACCTATGATAGACGACAGGCAGGTCCAATATTTTTATCGTAGTGGATACCGGCTGCGCCGGCATGGCATCCACTACTCAAAATATTGGACCTGCCTGTCGTCTATCATAGGTAGAGGATAGGCAAAATTAAAATTCCTATCGTTTATTCTCTAAATGTGTCGAACGTCCTTGATATAGTTGCCACAAACAAAACCTGGACGAAAACGGAACCGAATCGACGACCCCTTGTTGACGTTTGTAATACCGCTGTTACTACCGGCTACTACTTATTGAAATAATTTCATGATCTGCATTAAAAATGTTAGAGTGCAATCATCTTTGCTAGGCAATCATCTTTGCTGTATTGGATATTTTTCTATTTTATGGAAACAAAATTGCGACCAAATACCTCTAGGCACTTGTCGTCTTTAAATGGCAATAATAAACGAAATTGAATTTGATAAACGAATGATTAATTTAATGATAGTATTTTATAGGCAATATAGACAATTTATTTACGAAAGTGCAAGGACACTGCAGGACATGTGTAATATCGCATTTAAGGAATCGGATAGCAACGTTTGCACAGTAATTTTATGGGACATGAGAGCACATCGGACACATCAAATTGCATTCTGAATATTTATTTATACCATTCGGCCCGTAGGCCTGGCACAGCCCAATATTGCAAAAGCAATAAATTAAAGGGAGGCCAAAACATCAAAAAACATCAAAAATAAATAGATAACTTAAACCAAAAACACAGAATAAACAAACACCAAACGGAACTGGCTAGCCAAGATGGGCACGAAGGGCTGACTTGAAGGAATACAGCGATTTACATTGGATAATGTCCTCAGGGAGGTAGTTCCAGAGTGTCGGAGCATAAGGGTAAAAGGATTTTTGGCACAAGGTCAGACGACGGAAAGGAGGAACGATGGCATGGGAGTTCAGGTTACGGAGTGAAGGCCGGGGTGAGGGTTGTAAGGGTTAGGAGAGGAGGAAAGATGATGGAGGATCTTATACAGGTGACAAAGAGTAGCATAGTCCCTGCGTTTGGAGAGCAAGGGAAGGTCAGACTTCAGGAGAAGGTCCTCGTGGCTGAGATTCCAGGACTGCAAGATAACCCTGGCGGCGAAACGCTGACAAGCCTCAAGGCGATTGGTCAGGGTAGTGTTTAAAGGATGCCATGTGACACTACCATATTCCACGATTGGGCGAACAATCGCAAGATAAAGGATGCGACGGGTGCAGATGGGAGCACTGAAGAATACCCTATGGATAAAACCAATTGTGCGACGAGCTTTCTTACATATCTGGTCGATGTAAAGAGACCAGGAGAGGCTGTCAGAAATCAAAATACCAAGAAATTTCGCTGAGGACACCCTCTCAATAACTTGGTTGTCGAGGTAAAGTTGCAAGTCCGGGTAGGGGTTCTTTTTGGTGGTGATAACCATGGCCTTTGTCTTGGAAGCATTGGCAGAGAGATGGTTGTTAATGAACCAGCCGTGGATGGTGTTGATATCAGCTTGGAAGTCAGACAGGTCAGAAGAATGAGAAAGAGGCTTATAGAGAGTAGTATCATCAGCGTATAGGACCAGAGAGCTATTGGAAGAAAAGTTAGAAAAGCAAAGATCATTGATATAGACAAGAAAGAGTAGAGGCCCAAGGACAGAGCCTTGGGGCACACCAGAAATAACAGGGACAGGGTCAGAGTCAACGCCATGCACAGCAACCAGCTGGGACCTATTAGAGAGATATGATTTGAGCCAGGAGAGAATAGGACCTGTTAACCCAACAGCACCAAGTTTCCGAAGGAGTGGGTGGTGGGGAACACGATCAAAGGCCTTTGATAGGTCGAAAAGGGCCATAACAATACTCTTCCTGTCTTCAATAGAACCATACCAATCATGAAGGGCAGTGATTAGGGTATTGGATGTTGATGATTTGGGAAGGAACCCGAACTGGCGTTTGGTGAGGATGTCATTGCTGGCAAGGTGATCCAAGATGTTACGGTGGATGATTTTTTCCAGCAGTTTAGCACAGATTGGTTGGAGAGATATTGGTCTGTAGTTGGTGACAGCATGGGGGTCACCGGCCTTAAAGATGGGAATAACACGGGAGACCTTCCAGGCATCAGGGACTCTGCCGGTGATGAGCGACAGATTAAAAAGTCTGCAGAGGATGGGGCAAATAGAAGGAGCTATGTTTTTCAGCATACGACTAGTGATACCGTCCATCCCAGCAGCAGAATTGTTGTTAAGCTTTTGGATGAGATGGAGAACATCAGAACTAGAGCAGGAAAAACAGGAAAGAGTGGAACTGAAGTTGTACTGAGGAATGGGAGTATTGTAGGCGTCAGCACGGTTGAAACACTCAGCGAAAAACTGACTATAGGTATTGGCTATGTCAGTTGGAGAGCTAGCACAAACACCATTGTAGTGGATGGAGTCAGGAATGGTTGCTTGACCAGAACGAGTTTTACAATACAAGGAATAGCCTTCTCATATCTAAGTATATGCACTTACAGTGTATGCAGATGGGACAAGAGCCGTCCATCATTATCAAATTTAACCTTTCGTATTGAAATTATACATTTTGTTTTCAAAAAGACCTAACTTTGATATCAGAAGACATTCCTCGAATTCAGAATGCAACTTGGTGTGTGTGATGTGCTCTCAGGTCCTACTGTGCAAACGTTGCTATCCAATCCCTTAAAGCTACAAAATACATTTTGTTATCTATCTTAAGTTTATAAAATTGACACTCTAAATGATATTATTTTAGGAGTAGCAACAATATGAAAGCTATCCACTCAATTCCAATGGCACGGACTCCAAATCTGACCTCAAGTTCTAGAGTAATAAGATTGCGCTGTTCTTAGGCACGTAATTATTAAACAGGGCGTGATATAGAGAGATTAGTCTCCCGACAAAATTAGTTTTGAGGTTTAATAAAGCTTGAGATTTAAAGTTTGTTGACATAAAATCGATTACGTGAGACTCTTGTAATGAATAGATTAAATATTGCGTTGGATGAATATCATTGGCCGCTTAATAACGTGTTGTTGTACACAATATGGCTCTATATTCGCTGTCGTAGTGCACGTTAGTAACCATTGGTTACTGCTCCAAGCCTGGGCTCATACACCTGTTCCGAATTTATTTTGATATGCCATAGGCTTTGTGTTGTGATCATTTCGATCAGTGGTTCGTAACAAAGAAAGCGTGATCCAGTTGGCCTAGCAACGGTCATATTATAACGTGCACTACGACAGCGAATTGGTATCAGAATGGGTTTTCCTGACCAAATACAGATATAATCACATGACATGGGATGCTGGAGTACGTACATCATCCCAATGCTGTTTATTCAATAGAATACGTCAAAGTTGTGCAATACGGTATTAACGATAGTGTGATTTTAGTTAGCAGTCTAATGATAGGGAATGAAAGTGTGGTTTAATTAATAAGCAGTCTGTGTTTAGAATCATTAGATAAAAACCGTTTTGGCTACGGAATAAACACCTTTATCAACATGTAATAAAACCTATGTTCATTCATTCAAAACTGTATTTAAACACGTTAAAATCAGACATGTATTTCCCATTCCTCATCTTTAAAATTGATCGAAGGGGAAAAAGCTTATACCGACTGTTTTTCATGTCGGTCGAGCTAAAAGCATAATACGTGAGTTCCTTTCTTTTTCTACTTCTTTACTTCTTTATTACATTTCGTAAGCAGGTCAAAAGCCTAGATCGTATTAGAATTTGTTTACACGATTAGGTATGTACACTGATGTCGTGCTATGGATATTTGTGTTACCTACGATTCTAAGCTACGTGTACTTTCACATTGAATCTTTCATCGTGACTATTAACGGTATTTGAGCTGTGTCTTTAATAAGGTACATGACCCATTACGAGTTCTATATCGTTGATTACCCTCCGGCTGGAAAGCGCGCTCTTTAATTAACACATCAAATTACAGACCTAGGATGTTAACAATCAGTGTTACGACTAAGACCTATACCTCAGAATAAATAGGCTTATAGTTATAGTTCAATACTATCTCTTTATCCCTAATGAGAAAATATCCGATGATATGAGATGCGTTAAGCTAGATGAAATAAAATGAAATAAAATAAAATAAAATAAAATAAAATAAAATAAAATAAAATAAAATAAAATAAAATAAAATAAATTAAGATGGAATGATAAATGAGACGATATGACATGAATTAAGATAAGATATGATAAGATGGTAATATCAGATGAGATCAAAATCAAAGAAAGTACGAAAATCCCGGGTAAACCTGAGCAAGGTAACGTATCCTATACCCGGGATTCTATACATATATTAAGGATTATTTCTATGAATGATATTAATGAATTTCAATGTCTTCAAGTGGGAGACCAGTATATTGCTTGCAAAGCAAATCACAAATTTAAAACAGCGATATGTGTCCAATGGAAGTATTATAAGCAAATGGGTTTCAGAATGTGCTATGTGCTATGTGTTTTAGTTACGTATTTAAAGTTGTACAAACCAGAAATCATTATGCCTTTCAGACAGGATAATTGGTTGGTTGATTGGTTGGTTGGTTGGTTGATTGGTTGGTTGGTTGGTTGTTTGGTTGGTTGTTTGGTTGGTTGGTTGGTTGGTTGGTTGGTTGGTTAATTTGGTTGATTGGTAAAAGTTAGTTTGGGTGGTTGGTTATAATTATGTGGTTGCTGCTGCTGCTGTTGTTGTTCATATTATTGTTGTTGATAATGTTATTATTGTTGTTGTGTGGGCGTGTGTGTGCAGACACAGCCAGGACATTTAGATAAAGTATAACGTGATGTCGGTAATATAACTTAAATGTCATTGCTAACAGTGCCTCTAAATTGAGTTTGTTTGACGTCCGTCGACCAACCATTTTTCATTCGTCAATCTAGCAATTCTCTCGCTTGTCTTCTATCATGCCTTATACTTCCGCATTGCTAGACAATGTTAATAACCTTATAAGATGTCATTTTTTCCAGTTCTGGATTCTGTTTTGTTAAACAAATATAAGTGCTTTACGAACAAAGATGTCCCACATAATTGAAGGAGCAGAAGGAGGTGGAGTCCTTTAAGTCAATTTACATCACTCTCGTTTAAAAAATCACAATTATTGAACACCGCTTAAAATGTTTAATGCTAATGCTATGACGCTTTGACATTTTGAATCATACATGCAATCAATACTGGTGTAGTGCGCTTAGAAGCAGTGGGAATATCTTGAAATTCCCAGTATTTTGACTCAAAATACTTTGAGCAATTATTCCCGAATTTCAAACACTTTTAGCTACAAGGTTAGACTCCTTTGTAGCTGAATTAATGCTATTTTTACCAAACATTTGAGCAAATAATACCAACTTATATACAAAAACAAACACTTAGAAATCTTTTTACTTCAAAACAAAATACTTATCGATATTTTGACAAAACAAGTAGGCCTACTTATCAATACTACGAACAACCAAGTGGTGTCATATTTACTAAACTTTCTAGCAGTCAACATACTAACAAAACATTAGAACAGCAGTGATTATTCACTGTCAACACATACTACAAATATTCGTAAGTCAAGGATAAAGCAAAAACATTCAATTGTATATATTGTCACTTTCGTGAGTTTTGTCACCATTTTCCGCATATTTTACCATATTTGTTTACCATATTTCCTGTATAAACTATTTGGCGGCAAATGCCATAAAAAAGCTGCCGCACGCATTCGATTTGCGGTGCGCATTGTTCTGGAGAAATTGATTTTTTTAACTTTTTAAATTATTTTTTTACAAAACTGTTGGCATTACATGGGTTTTAAAAGCATTTATTGAAAGAATTTCAACTTTTCTAAGGCTGCTTATTTTGACTGAATTTGAGTGACAAAGAGAGAAAAGCTTTGATACATACGTTTTTTGGCTTAATACTGAAGCATTCTGGATATCTCTGGATCGAAACCCTTTCTCTCCACAAACTAAATGAACTAAGTTTATTGCGTCAAACTTTGTGAATCGATCAAAAAGAAAAGGGAAATCGTTACACTTGAAAAAGTGGAGATAGTTAACATTATCAAAAGGGTATTGAGCAAATCAATAATCCCGCGGAATGCAGCATTTTATACGAATGTTGTTTGTTGCTCTGCGATCTTGTTGAGAAAGGTTACCAGCATTAACAATGTTAAGGTTCGGATTTCAAAAGTTGCAGTATCCCCAGCAACTTTTGAAATCCGACCCTATACCATTTGTCCTTCCAGAAGGACTCAACAGTTAGCACGATAATTCGCGCCGTGGATATAGTCCGTCAGCCGGTATGGATATAGACCGTCAGCCGGTGTGGATATAGTCCGTCAGCCGGTGTGGATATAGACCGTCAGCCGGTGTGGATATAGACCGTCAGCCGGTGTGGATATAGACCGTCAGCCGGTGTGGATATAGACCGTCAAGCTTTCCCGATTCTATTGAGGGTCCAAAGATATTGCAGTCAGAGGTTCGATCAGCTATAAAAATGATGAGCAGAAATAAGGCTGCTGGGCCAGATGGAATAGTTGTTGAAATGATTGAAGCATTAGAGGATTATGGAATTGAGAAACTGACAGGAGTCATCAACAGAATGTATGATGATGGGATGTTTCCGGAAGACCTGAGCAAATCAATCTTTATTGCTCTTCCCAAGAAACCTGGCGCTGTGGATTGTGAACAACACCGTACAATTAGCCTTGTGAGCCATGTTACAAAGATAATTCTAAGAATCCTGTTACTGCGTGCAAGAAGTAGAATAAAACCTGAGATTGGTAAAGAGCAGTTCGGCTTTGTAGAAGATGCTGGTACCAGGAATGCGATTTATGTCTTGAGAATGATAACAGAGAGAGCGGTAGAGATGCAGAAGGATGTTTTCATGTGTTTCATTGACTACTCAAAAGCCTTTGACAAGGTGAGACATGATCAGCTTTTTGAAGATCTTGGCAGGCTAGACCTGCATGGAAAGGATCTACGACTGTTGCAGAACCTTTATTGGAACCAAACAGCGTGCATAAGGGTGGATGGAGATTGTAGTGAATATACAAGCATTAAGAGAGGAGACAGACAGGGATGTGTGATGTCACCAGATCTCTTTAATTATTACAGTGAGCTAATTCTAAGGGAGCTAGAAAAGGAAAATGGTCTCAGTATAGGTGGACATAACATCACGAACATAAGATATGCAGATGACACTGTCCTATTAGCTGAGTCTGAGGAGGATCTGCAAAGGCTTCTTGATGTGGTGGTTCAGGAAAGTGAGAGGAAAGGTTTATCGTTAAATTGCAAGAAGACAGAATGTATGGTGGTATCAAAGACTGAAAGCCCAACATGCATATTGAAGGTGAAAGATCAAAGAATTAAGCAAGTTTCCTCCTTCAACTACCTTGGCAGTCTAATCACAGAAGATGCCAGATGTATTAAGGAGATTAAGAGAAGGATTGCACTGGCTAAGTCTGCGTTCTCAAAATTAGACAAGATCCTAAAAAACAGTGCCCTCAGTATAGAGACCAGAATTCGGGTACTCAACTGCTATGTCGTCCCTGTATTAATGTATGGAAGTGAAGGATGGTCAATAACAACAGACATTAAAAGAAGATTGGAGAGCTGCGAGATGTGGTTCCTTAGAAGAATGATGAAGATCCCGTGGACTGATAAAGTGTCTAATGACGATGTCCTAAGTAGAGCAAATGTGAACAGGAAGCTGTTATGTGAAATCAGAGTTAAGCAGCTCAAATTCCTTGGGCATATCCTCAGAAAGGATGGTTTCGAGAACCTAGTATTGACAGGAAGAATAGAAGGAACAAGGAGCAGAGGCAGGAAGAGAGTGATGTGGTTATCAAATCTGAAAGACTGGCTAAAAGAAAGGGAGCTGAACATAAAGCGACAGAGCTTCTGGAGATGGCTTATAACAGAGAATTGTGGCACGACATGATCGCCAACGTCTTAGGATATGGCACCTAGAGAGAGAGAGAGACTCAAATGCATGATTGCAATCTACCGTGACAGTTCGTCTCACACACATAACCCTGCACTACGATCAAATAGGTTGATGACAACATTTGATTGAATGGACTGCACTCCGCCATAACTACGGTGAAGGACACCGGCTCAAATCCTTTGTTTGGAGCGAATCGAAAATTTCATGCAGGGCCTCTATAGGCATTTGTTATATGTGTGAGACGAACTGTCGCGTGCGACAAGTCTTTCAATTCGCGTGAGTGTCCTTGCCTATGCATCAGTGGTCATAAGAGGTATATCATTTTATTCGAAAGGGGGGGTCACAAATATACGGGGCTCATAAAGTCTTGGAAAGAATAATAGGAGGGGGTCATAAAATGTTTTATGACCAAAATGTAGGAGTCACACGATGACCACAGAAAGTGTGTTATTTTATTCAAAAGACTGATTTCAATACAATTTTGGGGTTTGGGATCATAAAATTTTAGTTGCCGAAATAGGGAGTGCGCAATTTTATTGACGCAGACTTTTTGTAAATTTGGGACACCCCCCCGAAAAAAATGATAGCCCTCTAAGAGGATTCAAAAGATAACCTCTGCCCCAATAATCCCTAGCTATATTTGTTTGAAACTGTTCCACGGAGGATGTATCATAATAGGCTCAGTCTTCAAATGATATAAATAAAATTTGAATGAGTGAACGAAAAAAATCATACAACGACCAACTGAATAGAGGCTGTGCATATGACGTATCATCCCGTAAATATGGCGGACTACTCAAATGCATTCAACAAAAGCATGATTGCATCTACCGCGACAGTTCGTCTCACACACATAACAAAATGCACTACGATCAAATAGGTCGATTACGGGGAAGAAACCGGTTCAAATCCTTTGTTTGGAGCCAATCGATAAACGCAAGGCGTCTCTAGCTATCATTGAATACTGGCTAGGATTCCACAACACAATGAAAACATGTTATAAGGCGCTTTGGAAGGCACACAATATCCCAATGGCTTTCCATATTATGTGCACTCAACAACTATTCAGTATCGAAGCCCGGTATCGAAGTTACGTAATGTTACTATGTCAACGGGATCACGCGCTTAAGTAATGAACCACGATCGAAACAATCAGTACACAAAAAAGGCATACCAAAATAGCGTGATCGTAATGATCGCCATACAAACAGTGCTTGGTTCCGATACCATCACGGAGTTACGTAACTACTTCGTGGTCTGATAGTTATATATGATATGATCAATGGTCTGATCCAACGCACTGAATGGTCTATTGTTCTATTGTTTCCAATTTGAGCGCTGACATATTGGAAAATGTTGCCAATCAATATTCATGAGAGTGTACATTCAACGTCCAGTTATCAAAATTGGGTGACATGTGTTTGGCAGGTGTGAAATATATCTGACTGGGTGTTTTATTTACGTAACGTATTAAGGTTTTGGCATCATTAAATGGCTGCCTAGTGCTGTTATATGCTTAGATTCTATATGTGACCGTACACCACGAATGAGCCGTAAATGTCCTCAATTGTATTCTGAGTTACAGTGTAAAATGGGCATGAAGGTCATATTCATAGGTATTTCAATTTGGTGCTACGTGTATCTCATTAAATGAGGTACACGTAGCACCAAATTGAGGTACGTATGAATACGACCTTCATGCCCATTTTACACTGTAACTCAGAATACAATTGAGGACATTTACGGCTCATTCGTGGTGTACGGTCACATATATAATAATAATAATTATTTTCATTATTCATTCCTTTCTTTTTTCTTTCTCTGCACTTATTCTTTCTTATGCACACACTTAAGCAGTGGCGTAGATTTATTTTTGACATGGGGGGGGGGCTAAGTATCCAGTGAACCTTATGGTACAAATGCGCGGGAAAATTTTAGCATAGTCCTATTGAAACTAAACTGGTGAAATATGTGACAAACGTGGAATTAATTCACGCGAAGCGCTAAAAATGGCATTTTGTGGCTAAAATGACCAAATATGAGGTTAATTTTGACAGAAACCAATACACAGGCGTCAATAGTGGGGGGGGGTAATTATATCGACCATCCCCTGGCAAAATATTGGGGATGTATCCCCAACTCCCCCCCGATCTACGCCTATGTAATTTAGAGCCCTGTGACTGCATCGCTCTCCTTCTACCTCTCTCTCCGTCTCCCCCTCTTCCTTTCTTTTTGCGCTAAAATGGATTTACCCCCACCCCAACTTCCCCCTCCCCGATCTACGCCTATGTAATTTAGAGCCCTGTGACTGCATCGCTCTCCTTCTCCCCCTTCCTTTCTTTTTTATTTTCCGCCCTCCCCTACAATCTCGATCACCCATCCGCTTCTCCTCTTTTCATCTTTCGACCCTCCTTCACTACCTCAATTGGACCTGGCTTTTAAAATGGATATTCGTGATATGTTGAAATCCATTTGATTTTATAGAGGGTATTCATTACTACGTCATTGATGTGATTGCTCATGCATAAAATTCCTCCACATAGGTTGTTTAGCTTAATCGGGAGAATGACCTCTTGAAATGATGATCACAGTTATCTTTGAGTTATTACAGTGAGGCCCACGTACAATGTTCAACACAAAGTGAACAATGCTATAACTTGGAGGACAAACAAACCAACACCGCCAAATTCGACTGCCATGTGTACAACGTGGGAAGCTATGGGGAAATTGAACACTTGTTGTCTGATCATGCATGTGTTTATGGTTCGGGTAGCGGTTACTTAGCAACTCTCGTTCCGCTTGGGTTTATTGCATACACTCTATTGAACAGGCCTATATAACCATGATAACAACATAATAGCTGCGAAGTAGTTAATTATAGAAAGTGACACAGATGGACCTATATACCTGGCAGCAATGACACGTTGTTACGGGTAATCGATCAGCAACTCTATTGAATTTATTTAAATGAGGCACCTAAATTAAAATGGGCGGTCAATAATTCTATGTCGACTGTAAAGTCTGTTTTTGTGTGTTTGCAACAACTCTAGCACACGCTTGTGTGGTATTATAACAAAAGGTACCTCTCGTCCATGTAGACGCTTTAACGTGACTTTCATTTGATCACTTAATGGCAGTGGCCTGCCTATATAGCGTTAATACGCTGTCAGGTCAGTTACCGATTTAATGGCGGAAGCCCTTTGTCCCAAACAAAACAAAAGGTACCTCTCGATGAATAGCTTGGCGGAAACTATAATAGGCACAAAGGAACAATATGCGTTATGTAATCTATTTCCCCTCCTTTCTATATCTAACCTCCTTGGTCTGATCTACTTGGGATCGATCAGGAATAATAGACAAAGGGATAGGCATCCTAGACTGCTGCCCTCTGTTGAAATATGTATCCTAGGTCTAGACAATAGGCGGATTAGCGGCCATTTTGTCTTCGACATGATTTTATTCACGTGTCCTTATACTTTAGTACACAAATATACAAGTTAACAGGTTTACAATATTAAAATTATATTTTGAATAATCAATTATATTCTGTAGTAAATCGATCAAATGACGGTGATTGTTCAGGTATTATATTCTTGATAAAATTAAACTGTCTGACCAGCTATTCTCCTCCGCCGTCAGTGTGATTCCAGACATTCCACGTACCGTGTTGCGAAGGTGGAGGAGACTAAAGCTGTATTAACGAACACGCATGCGTTAAAAATGATGTAGCCTAGGTCGAACAATAGCGTGACGTAGTTTCCGGCATTGTTCCTATGCACTTTCACCCTCCTGGTTCGATCCTTTTAAGAAAAGAAAAAATAGCTGATCATTTATAATGCATAAATGAATAAAGTAATGTAGTTACACAATTTGAAACATTGAGGCCGTTCCATTTTTCAAAGGTCATTTTTAAATTAACAGTTAAAACTGTTAAATGTAGTGGAATATATCACGCATTGATAGGTAGCAGGTGGAGCAAATTTTGTCAGCGGTTTTTGTTGCCGTTTGTTCGCAGTGCCTATTTATCTATAAAAAAAATAAGAAAATTAAAATTAAATTTAAAAAAATTCACAATATTCGTTCGTAAAATGGGGACAAAATCCAAAAACATTTCTTGACCCTTCTTCACATAAAAGTGGGGGCAGCAATCAAGATTCGAACAAGTACCATTCACCATTCAAGGCGCACCCTCTACCGACTGAGCTAACGGGTCAGACAATAGAAGGGTGTAATTTTGAACTGAAGAATATTTAAAAAAATATGAAGAAATTACAATGTTATAAAAAGATTTACCAAAATGAGTTAGGTATAACGTATGAATCGATTTACAAATTAAGTCCAATGGCACTTTAAGAAAGAATACCTGAAGAAACCCAAAAACATTTGCTGCTCTAGCAACTAACCTAGTGACCTAAAGTATTGGGTCATGTCACGATATTTTTGTCTGAGGCATTATGTCCAGGTTGCTCAATTTAACATACACGTATCCTTAATGCTGTTGCGATTTTACAAGGATGGCGCTCTCACATTTCTAAGAATCCAAAAGCGCCATTAGGCGAACGTTTACGGTAGTCCGTCAGCCGGTGTGGATATAGTCCGTCAGCCGGTATGGATATAAACCGTCAGCCGGTGTGGATATAGTCCGTCAGCCGGTGTGGATATAGTCCGTCAGCCGGTGTGGATATAGACCGTCAGCCGGTGTGGATATAGACCGTCAGCCGGTGTGGATATAGACCGTCAGCCGGTGTGGATATAGACCGTCAGCCGGTGTGGATATAGACCGTCAACCGGTGTGGATATAGACCGTCAGCCGGTATGGATATAGACCGTCAGCCGGTGTGGATATAGACCGTCAGCCGGTATGGATATAGACCGTCAGCCGGTGTGGATATAGATCGTCAACCGGTGTGGATATAGACCGTCAGCCGGTATGGATATAGACCGTCAGCCGGTGTGGATATAGACCGTCAGCCGGTATGGATATAGACCGTCAGCCGGTGTGGATATAGTACGTCAGCCGGTGTGGATATAGTCCGTCAGCCGGTATGGATATAGACCGTCAGCCGGTATGGATATAGACCGTCAGCCGGTGTGGATATAGTCCGTCTAGAATGACTATTTAACATTGAAATGCTTGTAACTTTTCTCAACGAGATCGCAGAGCAACAAATGACGAGTCAAAATTTGCAGTATGAAATGCAACATTCAGCGAGTTTGTTAACTTGCTCAACACGTTTTTAGTTTTTAAATCATGGCAACTTTTTCACGTGCAACGAAAGTTGTTTTGAGCAGTGTATTACAACTATTCACATTATTATTTTTACAGATTCCTATAGAAACACCATGCACCAAACATCGGGACTGGTCACGCTGTTTCTTATTGCTTGTACTCAATGGTGTTCCGGAAATGGTAAGTTCGTATTAGGTTTCATTAAGCGTGTTTATGGTACTTTGTGTATAGATTCTGTCCGGTCAGAAATTGTCTGGAAACCTATTCACTATAAACAAGGATATTTGCACGAGCTATTTGCACTATAAATTGTGTGATGTATTACCAGAAGTAGCAAATTCTTCAGGTCGCCAAAAAAAGTTGTTTGCTTGTCCTCGTCGTACCGACCGGGTTTTTAAAAATAATTTTCCCAAAAAATGTCATGAATTTTTCGTCTAAAAAACTGATGCTAAATTACCATATCCTGCATGCTCACCGTGTCCGGTTGTACCTGACTGAGGCCCGGGGTGAATGTTGTGATATTTCGTATATCATCCTCAACGTCTACACAAGTACACTGCAAAAAGCGTGTTTAGGCATTAAACACTTTTCTTGCACCACATTTCTAAACATGCTTGATTCCTAAACCCTATAGTGGCAGCCAGCCCTGATATATAGCTACTAACCGCTCCATCTCGGGGGCACTTGACGTGATGGGGCCGGGGTGTGCAGACAGCGCACTGCAAAAAGTGTGTTTAGGAATTAAACACTTTTCTAGACACTACCTTGCACCATGTTTTTAAACATGTTTAAATGCTACACATGTTTAGGAATTTGATGGGTATGTGTTTAGGAATTTAACACATGATGTTTTGGAATTTGACATTGGTTTTTAGGAATAAAACACTTTTCTTGCACCACGTTTCTAAACATGTTTGATTCCTAAACACCAATGTCAAATTTCCTAAACACAGCCCATCAAATTCCTAAACATGTGTAGCATTTAAACATGTTTAAAAATGTGGTGCAAGATAGTGTTTAGAAAAGTGTTTAATTCCTAAACACACTTTTTGCAGTGTATAATAGTCTAGGAGCAAGGGGTTTTGAAAAATGGTTGAGTTCAACACCCATGTCAACCAATCTTTGATACTATGGGGTGTTAATATAGACCCTTTGGTTTTATCACTGCTAGGGGTAGTGGACTCAAATTGTAGGGTACGTTTTTCAAAATGCTTCGATCTTGTTGAAAGATATATCAAATAACTCGTCTGATGATAAGGATTAAAACATGTATAGTTTGTACTACCTACGACCTATCGTTATTGAGTTAACCTACAAAAACCTCTTTTTTTTTTGGTTGTACATGGATCAAAATTTTAACTTACTTCAATTAGAGACAATTTGGGTTAAAATTGGAGCATTTTAAGGATTTGTGCCCATGTGAAACCCAAAATGCGACCTTTGACCGTTTTGCTTATAAGTCGAGAACCATCATATATACGTCGCAGATAGACTAAACTATAATTTTTCTAATTTTTAATTTTTATAAATTGTTTTGAGCCAGATAAATAATTTGGTGCGGTTTTGAACAAAATCTGATCAAATTTGAAATTTGATCCCTGTATGATTTTTTAGAGACATGACCTTTTTGGCACAAGGTGCATTTTGCCACCAAAGTTTGTCTGGTATTTCAAGCTCGTCAGCAGAGTTACCACTTGGTTCTAAACATTAATCACAAAAAAGCACGATAAAATGAAAACCAACCGTACACTTTGCACCTATACTTTACACGGCTGGTTTGAAAAATGATAAATCAATATTCGTGGCAATTTGTTGTAGTGCAAAATCACGTTTCATGCTTGCGTTGCTTTTCTCACGTGATTTGTCTCGTGACTGCGTGTTATCGGACTAAATCTGAAATGGTTAGTGAGTAAGTAAGAAACGGGAATTCTACTGAAATCAGTTGTCGGTTAATTATTATTTTCATTTCTTTTCAGCCTACTGCAATTTCTATTCCATTACCACAACCAATGACACTATTGTGAAACAGACAAATCTGCCTTCTTCCGACCAAACAGCGCCACCATGTATCTGGCTAATATCTGCAGCGCCCTCAACGTCACGGCTTTTAGTGGACTTGGTACACTTTGGTACAACACCACGGGATTATTTACAAATAGGAAATGGTCATAACATCACTGATGATGACAGCATCTTCGTGAAACTAAAGGGCGCTGACCTCTCCCTTATTATGGTGTCTTCTGGCAATAAACTTTGGATAAAATTGTCTACAGATAGGAATTCGACAGAAATGCTGCAAATACAATTGGAAGTTTATCATGAACATGGTATGATTCTTCTTCTTTTTTTCCTTCGTGTTTTCTTTCATTCTTGCTTTATCTTTTCGTTCTTTCTTTCGTTCTTTCTTTTCCCTTCTTTCTTTCTTTCTTTTTTTTTTCTTTCTTTCTTTCTTTTTCTTTCTTTTGTTCGTTCTTTCGTTCTTCCTTTCTTTCGTTCTTCTTGTATTTCTTTCTTTCTTTCTTTCTTTGTGCCGTGCATTGTTGAATTAACGAAGCAACATCCATTTTACCGTACTTCGTCTTCTTCAACTAAATTTCTTCTTATTCTTCTTTTATCTACTTGCTGAATGTTGCAAAAGCGTAATCAATGTTATCTTTCCATCCAAAGGTTCGCCGCGCAGAATGTTTGTTTTTTCAGTATGTAATCATGATTTGTTATCGCATGGCATTTCAAGCTTTTTCTGTACACATTTTAATCCCCTCAATCCTGTTTTTCTGTCCTTCCTCCTTGAAATAATAAATTCTAGCATTCTAGACAATTGCTTTTGTCCAGCAAAGATATTTCAAATGATCATGAGCCCACGGTAAAAAAAATGTTGATATTTGAGTGAAAAAAGGATGATCTAAATTAACATTATACTTTCTGGAACACTTCAGGAAATGGGATGGAATTATCCATTTTCTGTACGCATGTATATTACTATCGTGTTTTTGTCCTCGTCATTATACCAAAACAATCAGACTATGGTGAGGCGTTTCTCATTTAATGATTTTTTTCTTCAATTCAAGGACAATGAACTTCCCCGTAAGCAAAATACATTCCATGTTTCTCCTCTCATGAATTCAAGCGTGAAATACTTTCATACATTGGCCCATAGTCATGTTGTCTGCTAGTTTTGTTTATATGCGCCATATCAAATGTGAACCTCGAGGTGTATCATTAATATATGCATTAATGTGGTTGCTTCATCCATGTAATGTTTTCTGTTACTATATATGTATTATTGTTTTTGTACTGGGGGATACTTGATAAATTACGTCGAACTTGAACTTGAACATCTGCGTTGGCAGCGTTCAAACCACATAATTTCTTTTCTGTTTTGTATTTCTATCTTTTATTCTCTTCTATTTCAACATCAACCCAATTCTAAAACCTTGAAAATAAATGACTGTGAACTAATTTGACTGAAACCAGCAGATTGTGTCATAAAAAGGTCATAAAAAATTCTCTGGAAATGGAAAAAGGTCATTTTTTCTCATGACTAAACAAAAAACCCTCCAATACCGAAATTTTAAACAATTAAAAAAACCGCTAAAATGTGAATTGTTGAAATTTACCTCCTGAATATCGCGGAGTTCTGAAATGACATTGCCATTTCAGATGCTTTAGGTCTTCCTTTCAGATATCAGCCTCGTCGTATTGAATTAAATCATTAGGTTATCTACATACGATTGTCCAGATAAACCATTACGTTTAGTTGAAGTGTATTCTTGAAACATGTTAAGTGTAAATGTCCGGTACAATTGGTATCTTGCGGCTTCTGTTATGTATTAGTGCTCAAAATCCGATGTCTGCAGACAGGAACTTCCCCTTTAGGACATAAGTATTGATCTATACCTTTTGATCATTCGGACAACCCTAATTTTAGTCAATGCTTTTCTGTCTGTTATATGTGTGTTAAAAGTGACATTCATCTTTTAAAAGGAAATATTCTTGAATGCAATTGAAAATTCTTAATAGTATACCCACTCTTTGATATAAACACAATTTTGAAAAGCGTTTTGTTTCTATTAGAAGCTTGCAAGCATAAGCTGAGTAAACGTGGTGAATTACTTTATCAATGATAGATATTAAAGCTGCTGATATATTATGGTCATAATATACTAGTACCACTACTAAAACTTCAAAGGTGCTTGTATGTTCATTGAACCATGATGATCAAAATAAATCTAGGGTCCATTACAAAAGCCTATGTACTTGAGTCCAAGATGGCGCCCAAAGTCGCAAACTGGTCATTCCAGTGGTTACTAGAAGTTGAATATCGGTCTTAAAATGTTCTTTCAATTGATTTTGTGCTGAAAAGTTTTGACTTTCATCGCTTGGAGGGGCGCAGAATCGATGCTGAATTGGTCAATTTGGTGCCCCCAAGGGTGGCACCCGGGGCACGTTGCCCCCCCCCCTAGTTACGCCACTAATTATCGATTGTGTCGATCGAGGGTTGAGAACCAGAAAACCTTTAAAGTACTTTAAGATATGTTTAACCAGTGTGTATTGCCAACAATGACATATGGGGCTGAAACATGGCATGGACAACAACCAAGTACCTGGAACAGAATCTACAAACAGCCCAAAGAGCAATGGAAAGGAAGATGCTACACATTACCTTAAAATTAAGAACACAGATATAAGACGGCAAACTCAAGTCAAAGACATTATGGTGAAACTCAAAGAAGCGAAATGGAGATGGGCAGGTCACCTTACGCGAAAAGAAGATAACAGATGGACTAAACGACTTACAGAATGGCAACCAAGAACAGGGGAAAGATGAAGAGTAAAACAGAAGAGGAGCTGGCGTGATGATATTACTGCCTACATGGGACCTACATGGACAAGGATTGCAAGAGACAGAAAACAGTACCTGTGTACGATATAGATACGTAACGTTTCTATTCCACGCATGCTCCGCTGCTGAAATCACGATCTGGGCATGCTTATAACCCTGTTTAACGTTTTTAACTCATGGAAATTCGATTTTATTTTGATCCGTTTTTGTTTTCAAGACGCAACCAAGCGGTTCAATACGCAGAGTTAAGGTTGTCACACTCTTTCAACACACATATTCATGTGCAAGCCTCAAAATATGGTTTATTAAAACAAAAATTACAACGAAATATTTTCAAGGAATAGAGATTTTATTATATACACCGCCATACATGTAGGCCTATCTAGACTATGCCATAGTCGATTTTTGATAAATAAAAATACGTTATTAATCATGATGAACGCATTCAGTTGAACTCGAAATTATACTGATATTTATTACATCAAAATACTAGTATAAAATGGTTATGAAAAAGTTTATATAATTATATTTGTGACAGTAAAAGTGAAGTATACATAGGCTTATATTATTGAATGCAACATATCATAATGGCATATATAACTATAATGGCACTTCAATACTGAACAATTCTAATTTTAGAATCTGCCAGTTTATTACAAGTTAAAAATCGACTATGGACTTTCACTTTTAAGTAGAACTTTACCCAGGGACTTCGTTCTCTAAAACACACTGTCAATCATACTTGTTTATCAATAAAATCTAACCACAGGACTAAGCATGGTGGTACAATACGCGCTAGATGCGTACGTTCATCCACCAACTTTCGCGCCAGCACAAAAGCGCCGCATTCCAAAGATAGATGTGTACCATGTATAGTTAATGGTAATGGTACGTGTCGGGAGGATTTAAACAATAACGAGATCTGGGCGACCAATCACAAGCCAGATTCATTTAAGGATGCATTACATCATGACCAATTTTAGTTAGGCCAGAAATTGGCCTAACTCTCCATAGAGTCCCATGTTAAAAATGTTAACCGCAATCCAAAGTCAGTAGTCCACTTGGGAAGCTAACATACAGAGGGAGTACGGTGACTGAAAAGATGATCAGATGTGAAAATCTATCAATTGTGCACAAATTAATTAAATCGTAGTTTTAAGCTTAAAATTAATGCAATATCCAGAGTATGCACAATCATGACAATGGGCAAGTGGACTACGGAGTAGTCTAAGGCCTATCTAGCGTGGAAGTATATAGTTGGTCACACAATTCATTTCAATTCAAAGGGTCGTTTTATCTTTTCAGTTTCCGTAAGTCTATTGTTCAGATACGAAGACGCAAGGGATTAAGTAAGTTTACTGTAATCGGACTTCATTGTTAACTTTGAAGTACCAATCAGCTTATTTCAATAGAAGTGGATACCTGTGTCAATAAAGGATAGAGATTTTGTAGCCAAATATTTTGTATTGCATTTCAATATTTAAACATGATTACCAAATCGCCACTTGTAACTTGGCAACATGGTTAGTATGTATTTCAATGTAAGACTATTTTTACGAGCTACTTACGCCTAGGCGTAAGTGCATATACACCAAACACAAGTCAATTGAAGCCGTCCAATTTACCGCGAATTTAGGACCGTAAAATTTAGACTCTTCTTTTGTCTAGATTAGCACCCAACCTATCATCTCAAGGTTTTATGTCAAAAATTAACATAACTTACCAAAATGAAAACTGAAATTCACGAGCTTCAAATTATTAGTAACTAACAAAAGGCTAGAATAAAAGATTGGTCACACCTGGGAGGCTACCACTTCAGAATAACAATGACTTACAAAAACGGATACGGATACGGAAACAGAAACTGAAAAGATAAAACGACGGTAG
This sequence comes from Amphiura filiformis, assembly GCF_039555335.1. Taxonomy (NCBI): domain Eukaryota; kingdom Metazoa; phylum Echinodermata; class Ophiuroidea; order Amphilepidida; family Amphiuridae; genus Amphiura; species Amphiura filiformis. Next base: position 60,260,998 of record NC_092645.1, on the reverse strand, counting down.
GGGTCGTTTTATCTTTTCACTTTCCGTAAGTCTATTGTTCAGATACGAAAACGCAAGGGATTAAGTAAGTTTACTGTAATCTGACTTCATTGTTAACTTTGAAGTACCAATCAGCTTATTTCAATAGAGGCGGATGCCTATGTCAATAAAAGCGGGAGAGACAAGATTATGGAACACCGGTGTTAACACCGGTGTTTTTAATGGTCTAGCGCCCTCTCGTCTTTGACATTGTTAAATTGATCTACATTAATTTGACAAAATGCATGCTAATCCGAATGACAAAGTCCACTTTTTTTCTGTAAAAACGTTGAAAATAAGCCCTTAAATCACAAAAGGTCCGCTTATGAGCCTGTCGCACCCCAATGCACTTGTGCAGGGCCACAGTGTCGCCCTTCCCTCGTATCAATGTCTATCTCCCTATTTTGCATGATTACCAAATCGTCACTTGTACGCGCCTCATTGGGAGATATTTGACTATTTCAGACGCTCGTTTCATCGCCAATATGAAAGAATTTTGCTTATAACTTGGCAACATGGTTAGTATGTATTTCAATGCAAGACTATTTTTACGAGCTACTTACGCCTAGGCGTAAGTGCATATACACCAAACACAGGTCAATTGAAGCTGTACAATTTACCGCGAATTTAGGACCGTAAAATTTAGACTCTTCTTTTGTCTAGATTAGCACCCAACCTCTCATCTCAAGGTTTTATGTCAAAAATTAACATAACTTACCAAACGGGTTTTTAGCCAATGAGATACCAATACCAATCGCTTCCTGAGTTATTTTTGTGACCTCGGCTGCTGGTGGAGCATTTATAGACCGATCGTTTCACTGTAATTTATTACCTGAGGTAGACAGTGTGTGAGGTGAGGTCCGGCACTTCTTTATGCCATTTGTTCACCTCAAGTGGCATAAAGGTTAAACTGTGCCTTTTTTGGAATGTATATAGCAATATATAATTGTGCAAGCCAGAAAGACTTATCTCAGTGTTTGACCAAATTGAGTTGGGGCCAGAAAGCCTCAACTCAGAGAGGCTTTCTGGTTAACTGTAATTGGTTATATTGAGATGTGACTAAGTAGAATTGTGCTATATCTGCAATATGAGGTGTCATTGAGTTAAAACTTTGTGATTGGAAGAATCTGTGAGTGCTGGAGATTTCTTTTGGTACCAAAATCTCAAAATGGCCAAAAACTGGTTTAAGGCTTTCTGGTTCTGAACCCTCGATATACTGAGTCAAGAAGAAGTTTATTCAAACTTGACAAGGCAACTGTTATTACGCTATTCCAGAAATACGACTAAAGGATTCATGGAGTTATGTTTTCTTTATTTTCTAGATCCTGTCATAGAGTGTTTGCCAACATGCCAGTGTATTTTGATGAATAATGAGCTTGAAGTACAGTGTATTATGGGATGGACTATTGACATCATAGCCAGATTGCCTTCCCATCTCTCTCATCTGTAAGATCAGCATTCACTTTAATCTGAAACTATTTACATGTTATTGTCAAACTATTCTGTTATGGTCACCAAATAATTGAGATTGGTTTCTTTCTTTCAATACTTTTCTCTCATGATTCCAGAGAAGGGTGACACAGGGCATTCGTTTTTTATACTTTTCTCTCATGATTCCAGAGAAGGGTGACACAGGGCATTCGTTTTTTAATACCCAAATATAAAGTATCATTACGATTCTGATTTAAACTTCTTCTCTTTCTTTGTATGCTACTTTTTCCGGGTTTTCTCAAACTATTTTAAAATTTCATACTCTTTTGATAGTGATACGATTGGTTTTTTCTAACACGTGCATATATTACTTGCTAAATTTAATGCCCTTATTGTCTCTAATACAATATAATATAATTTCAATAGTGTTTTAAGTTTTTAATATTTATTTTCAGAACACTTAGTGGTGGTACGATGGCGTCTTTAAAAGAAAGAGCATTTGCAAGACTTCCCAATCTACAATCATTGTAAGTGTTCTTTGTTCTTTAATAAGAAACAATCTTAACCCATTTCTTCAACATTTTTAAGGTCATGCCTTCCATTTGGTGCACGGATTGCAACTGAGATAGCCCAATAGAGCCGCGGCTAATCGAGCTTTATTGAATTACAATATTTGAGGGGAAAATACCGAGTGAAAACGGTTATTTAGTTTTGTGCTATATATAATGCAATACATAACGTATTGAAAAACAAAATACACCTATTGATTTATTACAGAGCGTTATTGGGAAATGACGTCACTGTGGTTCAAAACAATACATTTGGTGGCCTTAACTCACTCCAATTACTGTAAGTAACATTAATTACAATTACGTAATCTTATATTTTGCATTTATGACAGAGACAATTGGAATACACTCATGCGTGGTATTTTTATACCAAAATGTCAATATTGTTAATTGCATTACGAGTTCAATACCCTACCATGCATAGAGAAAGTGGCGCAGAGCTTTTAAATGTATTACGCAAATTCCTTTGGTTAATTCCTGGCCATGACCGCATGGTGAGATGCATATGACAAAAATAGATGGAAAAAACCCAGCTACTTTGTCATTTAAAACACAATCGAGTGGTCTACTTTTCACAGAGACTGCCTTTCGCATAGTCATCACTGACAGAATACTAATATTGAAGATCCCTTGAATATCTATATATTTTGTTCCGGAATCCGGGAAAATATTGCGGTGATATTTGGGATATCTATTAGCACTAGAGCACTACCATGACTTCCATTTAGTACGTCATTTTCACCAAGAGTCTATTTCATCCACGCAATAAAATGCTCAGGAAATAACAATAAGCCAATACGAGAGGAATTTCAGAACGTTTCTATAGAAAAATGTATATTTTAGACGTCTCGAAACCTCTCATATAACATTAGAGAATGAATTTGAGAAAACCTTCTGATAATTACAAACACTCGCTGAGCAGCAAGACCTTCCCTCTAAGCTTTTAATCCGATAAGCTGATTATCTATTTGTTTTCATGAATTGGAAGACATTCTTTGATGTATTACTGAGCTCAATCATCTGAAATTATTGGAGCGTGAGCCACCCAGGCTGGTGGCTCAGCATAGTATTTTATTAACAGAAGATTTCTCCAAATTCGTTTCCTAATGATAAGGAGCACACATTCTTTCATATATCATTATTCATTCTTTTCTTTTTTTAGAAACCTGAGTAGCAATGACATACACGATATACAACGTAATGCATTTAATGGCCTTTCTCAACTCAACCATCTGTAAGTATGAATGCATGATCAATGGCCAGCGATTAGCGATTACTTTCTACCAATGAACTAAAGCGTATTTTCAAGTGCAATTTATACCAATTCATCTCATTGGTGTTCGCTTGGGTCGTTGATTGATCGTACATCGCTGGACATAGAAATTCATTCAAATTATAAAACGATAAAACCGTGCTGCAACGTTAAACGCGGCAAACATTTACATCATAAAGACAGCCATTCGTATCTGAAATACGATAAACGGTTTTTTTTCCTAGAACCTCTATGAATACTGTACTGGCAATGGATGAATTTCCGGGGTGACACTCATCATAAGACCTAGGTCAATATTCTTGTGGGTCTTTTTCATATCTCGAAATGCCAAGAAGGTATGACCCCGAGTGGTGTCAAATGAAAAAGTAAAGAATATAATCTCCGGTTTCCTCCTGCTTTCAAAATCGGTGATTAGTTGTTTCGTTATCAAAAACTTCCTTCACCCAATGGAATTTGGGGAGCTGCAGAAAATGGGTGGATGTTACAATCTAAGTGCGGATAGGTTTGCGCCGGGTTCGGCTGCAACTAGCCTAGTTGATGCGATCTGATTGTGATGATTCACCACGCAGCGAAATTACAGCGCTTTGAATCCTCTGGAAAAAGCGCTATATAAATTCCGAAATTTATTTATTTATTATTTAATAAAAATATTTTCCCCACAAGGGGTGACACTCCTCATAAGACCTGGGTCAATAGTCATATTTTAGGTCCTTTTCATATATATCGAAATGCTAAGAAGGTATGACCCCTCGGGTGGTGTCCAATGAAAGAAAAAAAGTACAGAATATAATGAAAATATATTCCCCACCGGGGGTGACACTCATGTCCAAAATATGTAACAGTGGTATTCTAAAATATACTGCCAAAGCTCCCTGGTTCAGCTATGGTGCGTTAACCGTTCTAGTTAAACTAAGCTGCGTACCGGGCTTTATAAATGTATATTTCTTATTTTATTTCTGAAATTTACACCAACCACATAACATCGAGCTTATTCGCATCCGCGAAGAAGATTTAGATATTTTGAGAAATTAGCCTAATTGATAGATCTTCATGTAAAGCACGATCTTCAAATGGTCAATGACATATCTTAGAAGATAACATCGCTCTGAGAAGGGTCGTGCATTTAATGTACATTAATTTGTGTAATCCTCGTTCTTCTTTAACATTGGTCATGAATTTAAAGATAAAGTTGTGATTTGCATCCATTAGAGAAACCTATGCTTTAAGTGAATACATATCGATATCACAATGGATCTTAAGAAGAAATTTAGATTCATCAACCGCATATCGCACGTGGCCTGTCTTTTTTGAAAACGGATCCATTTACCCAACTCAGGTATTGTTAGTACTAGAAACAGTAGAGTAGTAGAAACACCCACCCTTCCCTCCCCCACATTCCAGCACCCCCATATTTTTCTGATTAATCTAATGGTCAATTAAAGGAAGGTGACCTGATATATTTGGAAAATCAAATTCTTTAAAACTTACGTATAACATAAATTGTCATCTCTTCAAGCACTCATTCAGCCATTTTTACCGATTTTGTTTTTTGTAAATGTGACTAATTCCTAATGGAATTACCGACATTTATACAGTGTGATATTGGTAGTCTACAGTGTTTTTTATTACTGATAATCATCATGATCATGTAATATATTGATTTCAAGTGAAAGGCCCTATTTTTCTCATAAACATATTGAAATTAGAAGTTCCAACGGAAATACACCGATTTGGAACGCCAAATTTCAATATGTTTATGAGAAAAATATGAGCTTTCTTCTGATACCAAAATCAGCATTTTGATGAGGTAAAGTGGGGGATGAGATTTTCAATCAGGTTACCCACCTTTAACATTTTCCCTTTATTCAAAAAGTAGACGGGAAATGTGTCAAATATACACTCATGCATGTTAGAATGACAATAATATTTATTTTGTATTCTGCAGCTGGACGCATATCGCCAGACAAAGTTTGCTCTTCAAACTAAATAAATGTATATTTAAAATTTCACCAGACCTGAAAACTTTAAAATATAGAAAATTATATAAAATTTATAGATAATTTTATTTTAGAACTATTTTTGAGTATGCGGAAGACGGCGTTTAAACTGCGCTGAACTCAGCAGAAAGATAGGCCAGTAAAAGTTTTGACTTCTAGGCAGGATTTTTTTTTTGTTTAGGCTACTGTATTGGCTTCCGTTTTTGTGGAAAGTTATCTAAAGTCAAAGTTCAAGTTTCTAAATTCTGTTTTGGAAAAGTCTAGTGATTTGAATCACTTCCAAATTTAAAGATGTCCTTACCTTTTTCCCGGGGGAAAAAATTGACAAATTGACAAATGGATCGATGTCTTGCTAGCTAGATGGCTAGAGACATTAACCGATGGAATGACGACAAATTTATCACGTTTGATAAAACAATGTTTAAAAATTTACCCTGGAAAATTAACTTGGTCAATCAAAAATTGGCAAAATCACACAAAAATAATGCATCCCTCCCCTGAAATATTCTTTCTTCATGGATATTGAATAGTTGGATATTGGATAACGTGATATAGATTAATATCCGCAGCAAATGTCAAGTTTTGTACTCAATTAAATTTCAAAATTATCTATTTTAATATTGGCATTTTTTGGCTAACAAACGACAGCCGGGTAAAATTAAAAGATCAGAGTGTGTAGATAAATTTTAACACCATTAAAAGCTTTGTCAAAAATATAGCACAAAAACCTCAAAATGTGTGTACGACTTTTTTGAAATATTGTTTTGAACTATTTCCTTACCGAATTTATAAGAATAAAAAATAGATGGTGCTGTCTTCCTCAAAAACGTTACAATACGCTGCAATATTGCTTTAATACCTCATTTCTATATATTAATATACTCAATGCAATTATTGCGTATTTAGTTAACCTATTTATAATTCAAGATATGTAATTAATCAATGCAGTTGAGGCACCAAGTTATTTAATTTAATTAAAGCTCAACAAATTATGTATATGCAGATAACTGGAAAAATTAGGTAGGGCTGGCAAAAATAATACAAGTAATTCGAATTCATTTTTGAGTTTACAAGACATTAAAATTGACAAGCATGGCTCAATCAATTTTGCAGTGCCAGCCTCCAGTTGTTTCGAGTCCACACATCAGTTACGGTCGATTGGATTTAATATTACTTCAGAAATTAAAATTAATTTAATACTTAATATAATATTATTTAACCAGCCCTTTAGAGCAACTGCAATCTTTAGCTTGATTGAACAAATGTGAGGTGAAGGATGGGAAGTATTTGAATATCCTTAGCAAAATAATATTTGATTTAAAATATGGTTGTTATTTTCATCATCGTCATCAGTATCAGTATCATCATCATCATCACATCATCACCATCGTCGTCGTAACAAAATATTATCATCTTAAGGGTATTTACTGTTTTTGCATACATTTGAAGAGTTTGTTTCCAAAAGGCGCTAAATCCAATAGATGCCTTGTGTCACATTTTTATGGTATATTTTAACATTTTTAAAGTTAAAATGACATTTAGCGATTGGAATGGATATGTTTGTAACTCTAGCTTATTTTCTATCTATTTTCAAAATCATTTTGTCCCCTAAAAATTCTCCAATGCAAAGTTTTAAAATGGCTGCCATTGGATTTAGCTCCTTTTGAAACAAACAAAAAATTCTTAAATATTTATTGTTTTTGTATTCGCACGTGGGAGGTTAAAGGGATTTGCAATTTTTTTTTTTAAGATATCCATATTGTTATTACTATTCTAGTGGTCCAATGCTATTAGATTGGCAAGGTTACTGCTACTCTTAGGAATATCTGCAATTGAATTTTACATAAAGCAGCCTTTGGATTTCGCGCTTTTGGAAACAAACTCTTCATTTAGGTATTTTGAACACTATCTTCCTTACAGGGCGTAGTATCAAAATAAAGTAGACAGTTTGAAAAAAAAATGCTACTAGATTAAAAAACATGAGATATTTTGTCAAAATGATCTAGTTGATAGCTGAATCAACATCTTGTCCTCCCGAGTAAAAATGCAGTTGCGCAAAGTCAACTAAAATCAAAAGAACATAAAAACCACATGTTTCACCACTTTCTTTACAATAATTGACAGTTTTAGTCTTCCACACGGTCACCATTCCTCTGTACGCAAATTTCAGCTCTCCTCAACATGGCATTTCGCACCACGTCTAATGAGAGGTCTGTCCTGCCTGAGGATGTCAACTTGTGCAATTATGCGCCTCTGGAGTTCAAGATCTACAGGAGCACTTGTGAAAACCTTTGATTTCAGATAATCCCACAAGATTCAAAGCAACCCCACGATTGCCAAACAATTCTGCAAGGCGTTCCGGCACAGTTCTCCTTCTGTGTGGAGGAGCTCAATTTCGTGCCCTCCTACAATATTTTCGTAACTGCATTTCTACTCGGTTCACAAAAATAGCCACTGAGTTTTTATTGATGATCACACGCCAGTGCATTTACAGTTGTGTGAGGACAAGATGTTGATGCAGCTATCAACTAGAGCATTTTGACCAAATATACTTTAATCTAGTAGCATTTTTTCAAACTGTCTACTTTATTTTGATACTATGCCCCGTAATGAAGAGAGTGTTCAAAATACCTACCACATGGACGTGGCATATAACATGTATAAAGTTAAGGGGCTGTGCAATAATTATGAGCCCTGGGGAGGGTAAAATTGGGGGGCAAGAAATTTTTGGCGAGCCAAAAGGGGGGGGACAAGCAATTTTTTGCCATCCGGGAGGGGGGGGGCAAGCGATTTTTGGCACACATTCATGGGGCGCCTTTTAAATGAAACGCTCTAAAAAGGCTTAGGAAAACAGTACGGAAACGCTTTAATATGCAAATTTTCCTGCTCGCTGCGCTCGCAACATATATCTCTAGACCATTTAAGGTTTGCAAATTGGGATCCCAAATATTTGCCATGTGTAAAGGGGGGCAAAGATTTTTGGCGGGCCGAGAGGGGGCAAGCGATTTTGGCAGGCCGAGAGGGGGGCAAGCGATTTTGGCGGGCCGTTCGAAATTTTACCCCCGGGGGATAATAATTATTGCACAGCCCCTAATGATTTGATAAGAAAATGCAATCATGTAGCTTTTAAGCTGACTGTGTACTCTAGACGTTGTTTCTTTCGCGAAATTTCGCGAAATGGACGGGTCACGGGATTATGATAACGGGTGAACACGTCCGCAGACACGCTATGAGAGGACGTAATAAAAACGGGAAAAAGATGTTTGTTGCACAAACAACATGAAGCGGTACTATAAAGAAAAAGAAAATTAAAATGAGGACAAAAAGTACGAGTAATAGGCCAACGGGTTAAAGTAACTAAATGAAACGGGAACGAAACAAAGAAGGAAAGAAACTAATCAGGAAATGTAAGAAAAAAGAAGCTAAAATAATGAGAACAGAATTAAATAAAAAACATGGAAACGGGAAATCACAAGCAGCAAATAAACAAAGAAGCTAAAGGGAAATGTAAGAAAGAACATATTTAGAAAATAATGGGAACGAGGTTAAATAAATAAATCGGAAAATCACAAGCTAAAGCAAAAGAAACTAAAAAGAAAGTGTAAGAAGAGACAGGTTTAGAAAATAAAATGTACCTTTTCAATGATTCTACCTGTTCAGTAATTATTCCTGTTATGGTGAACGCTCCCATCTAGCGGGGACCCGCTAGTCTTACTATAAATAGGGGAATGTTCTATGTATCTATCTATCTATCTATGTATCTATGTATGCCTATAAAGGCTCCGTCAGTTTCGATCCAAATGTCGCCAAATTCATACGGGAGATCGATGAATATACGGGAACGTGTTTAAACTTTATTTGGTTGAAAACGGTCAAGAATTGGCTGCAAAAACAGTGAAAATATGGGTAAAAAAGGGGTTTTTGTTATGAAAATCGGTTACCAGCCTACGCGTCACTGCAGCTGGCCGGTATCGCGTCGGCGCCGCGTGCGTAATGCGCATTACGCCAATGTGCGCGTAAACGGCGCAGAGGCACACGACTTGCGAGCCAGAGACCAGTGGACACGATAATACGGAAAGAAGGAAAAATAAAGGACAAAAAGGTACATGGACGGGTCACGGGATACCGGGTGAACACGTCCACAGAGAGAGGACGTAATAAATACGGGAAAAAGATGTGTGTTGTATAAACAACATGAAGCGGTACTATAAAGAAAAATTAAATTAAAATGAGGACAAAAGGGTACGAGTAATTAGGCCAACGGGTTAAAGTAACTAAATGAAACAGGAACGAAACAAAGAAGGAAAGAAACTAATCAGGAAATGTAAGAAAAAAGAAGCTAAAATAATGAGAACAGAATTAAGTAAAAAACATGGAAACGGGAAATCACAAGCAAAAAATAAAAAAAATGCTAAAAGAAATGTAAGAAAGAACAGATTTAGAAAATAATGAAAATCACAAGCTAAGCAGAAGAAACTAAAAAAGAAAATGTATAGAAGAGACAGGTTTAGATAAATAAAAATGTACCTTTTCAATGATTCTCTCTGTTCAGTAATCCTTCCTGTTATAGTGAACGCTCCCATTTACTCATCTAGCGGGGACCCGCGCGAAGCGCGGGTATCCCGCTAGTAAATACAAGGAAAGAAAATCCAGATTTGTAAACTCTAAATGCGCTATTTTATGGATTTTATTTCACTATTTCACTCGTGTTCGCAATTTTAAAAAAGAGAAAACCTTTGTTGTACCAGCGCAGCGGGTTACACGCGCGCAACAACGCATCGCGCTACGTAGTCGCCTAAGTTGTTAACGCACAGATACGCTACACATACGCGACGCTTATCTGCGTGGCGCATCCTATGGAAGCACTAATTTTAAGTGGTCAAATGGCTCTGTTTTAGCTGATAAAATGTGGGTTTTTTCCAAGTTCTTTCCCCCCGATTTAAATATCAAGTTACGAATGGATTTCGCCCTTAAGGGCTGTGGATTTACCCGATGTTCACGTAAAAACGTGTGAGCTTCGATGAAAGTGCAAAATGTGACCAAAATGTGTGGCCATTATTTCAATGTTCATTTTCTCGGTAAAATGACGATTTAGGTACACGATAACTCAATAAAATAATACAGCATCTATAATAGGTAAGTAATTATGCTCATCGTAACAAGCAAGATCGACTTAAAAAACCGTTTTCTCGTGTGTTTTTTCACATTTTGGTCTATTTCCGATTTTAGGCATTATTTTGTGCAATAGGCGTTTGTGAATTTTAAAAAGTTAATTTTTATGCCTACTAGTATATCGTCAATATCTCAAAACACAAGGCCAATATCAAAAACAATAAAAAACAGTTTTTGCAATGGAGCCTCAAGATTAAGAAAAAATAAAATAAAAATTTTGGAAAGAGTGTTTTTTGTTATGATGTACCTAAAAAGTTGCCAAAAATTCACTTTTTTGTGATTTTCTTCAAAATTGTTGTTTTTCTTCAAAATTGTTGTTTTTACACCAAATCTGTATTTATATTCAGATTCCTTGATGTCTTGCTGTTAAAAAATGTATACTTTTATACGTCTTGCGTGAATAATTACAAAGTTATGGCACTTTTACTACATGGATATCTGAGAGTACATAGCCACCTTAAAACAGCAATACTGTGTGAAGAAATAATAATCGTCTTGTTTTTTGGTTGAAATTTTTTCATTGGAACACCACTTTGTTTTAAAATCAATAATTATGTGGAAGTTAACGTATTCATTAGGGTCTCACATGATAAAAAATCTCATCATATGTGAGATATCAAGTGACGTCCAGAAACAATGTAAAGATGAGTGTTTTAACCCTCTATTGACTACCGACAGCCTTATTTTAGCAGAAATATTGCATTTTAGGGTTCAAAAATCTACCATTCTGTAACATATACTCTGTGCAGACTACATAACATTGCCAACATGTTGCTCTTTCCCTACATTTCAGTGACATACGAGTTAATAAATTGACCAAGCTGTATCCTGATCGTTTAAAGACACTACCTGCACTTCAAAAATTGTAAGTATTACTTTAAGTGCAAATATAGAGCCAGATATTTAAAATTTATAGGTTTTAAAATCTACTTTTACAGTATTTAATTCAGTCCAGTTAGATACCTTGGGTAGATAACAAAACTGCCTGCATTTCCGATAAACATGATAAAGTATTACTTCAAGTGCATTACTGGGGAATATTGTGATACGAATTTAGATTTTATAGCACAATAGGTTTCTAAATCTATCTTAACGTTTAAAATTTCGGTTCAGTTAGATAAGTATTATAGGGTGCGGTGCGAAGCGATAAAAGGTGGTGAACAGCATGACAAATAGAGAGAGCCAAACTGCTCAGTCTAGTCGTGTGGCACGTATTTGCACAATAAATGAGAAACCTGGTTTATTCGTTGAAGAACCTGATGTTAACCGGCGGATTTCTTTTAGAATACCCTACCACTGTAGATTTTCAATGGGGGTCTTTTATGAACGACCCATACACATACACTGTGAATGTAAAAAATGGTAGGGTATTCTAAAAGAATAAGATTATGGCTTTAACGTGCTTGTTTATTTTGTGACAGCAATATCGTCTATATATGAAGAAAACTGACAGGTTAAGTCTGTCTTTGAGATTTGAATTGCATGGAATTCCATATGCTCAGACATAAAGAATTAAAAAATTGTCTCCTCTCTTGACATCAAAATGCAGTGTCAAAACTGCAAACCAAAATACATGCGTGGGGAATATAGTTTGGGATTAATGGATTTCTGAATGTCCCTTTAAATCACAAACGTTTTTATAACAAACTGATAATACTTATTTACGTCTTTATGTGGCCAAGGTGGCGGCGACTGGCGATTGATTTTGGTCCAAATTCTAGAATATTTTTATCTAGCGCCTTAAGAATCGTCGTTCACCGGTCAGTAACCAATTTAACTTACTAGAAACTCTAACAGATGAGGGATCCAGAAAAAGACTTACTCACCCGCATTGTATCTGCGATGAAGAAAGTTCTACTTATAACTTGCACAATCTCTGTAAAAAATTGCAGAACCTTTCAACCAGTTACAGTCTTAAACGATCTACTCATTTTTGAATATAAACAAGGGAGACCAATCTTGTTAATTTTAGCAGTTACTTGTTAAAATAAAATGGAAACTATTCATTTTGATAAGATTGTTGGTTCAAAGTGATAATATGAACAGTATATCTCATCAAAACGAATAATAAATAAATGAGTAGGTATTCTATTCAAAAATGTGCGAAATTAGAGTGTATTCCTCTTCTATTTGAGACACTTTATTATTATCTCAAATATAAAAGCGGAAAGAATTGTTGAAACACACTAGTATTCCATCAACGTCATTACGTCAATGTATATTTCCTATATTAAGATAGATATTTCTTATATATATTTTAGTATTACAAAAGTTCATCTAAATAAAAAAAATGTTTTCTCGAGCGATCCATGAAAGTATTAACAAATTTGTACAAATACAGTTTCTAATTTGTACAAATACCGTTTCTTTCTATCTAAATACCATATCTCAATGGAATAACCTCATTATATTGTACTCGAGTCTTGCGGCAATATAAAATTTAAAATCAGTACTCTGTAATGTGTATATCATATGCATTTTATAGGGTTTTTTTTATAATTAGTGAGGATATGAGAAAATTTAAAATTAGACTTCAACCCTGATTGTTTATTTCGCTAACCGGGAGCGCTTTCGAAGAACTTCCTCATCGTCAGTCGATCTTGTTAGCTGTGATGTTTTTCATGGAATCGGCTATATGTTTACTGATCTGTTAAGACAGTCAAGTTCGTTTTGATCATATTGCATTTTTTTTGTTTCTCTCAATGTCGCTTTTAGCGATCGTATTGAGTATTTGTTTAGATTTAGATTTATAAACAGTACGTATAGTATCTTAGCATGTATCGAACACATAACGTAACTATAATAATGACAACTCTCTTATCTTTTGCATATAAAAATACCGTTAAGGGCATTAACAGTAATTCGCTAAATCAGAACATATACAAAAATCATGACGTGATAAGAACGTGATGAGACAGAAAGAGACATAATAATGCTAAATTTTACATAATACTTATTTATATGTCGGGGGATTTTGTCCGCACGGACACCTACAGACAATTGATTGTGAACTTCACATTTTCAGCATTCTGTTCATTTTCGAATGAAAACAAAATAATGTTATATAACGTATCCGTTACTTTAAAGCTATTCCTACAAATTTCCAGTGATTTTAAAGACAATCTTGGTCAGTAATTAACTACATTACTTGATACCTTAATCTTTGCGTTGTATTTTTTGTTAACGTTGTCAGTAATTTGTATCACGATGCACACTGACGTTAATGCACAAATCAATTGTACTCCCGGCCCCCAGGGGCCTGACAATAGCGGGGTCCGAGCCGGGACTTGGCCGGGGATGTAACAGCTCAATGTGTCCCCGCAGTGCGGGGACGTAGTGGGGGAGTGTACGGGGATGTAATGCCTCTCAAACAGGCCGGGATCTACCCCGGGAGTGTACCCGGGACGTAATAGAAGAGTACTCACAACTGTGCCGGGTCGTATGCGGGGGAAACACTTGCGGGGACTTCGAACATGGTGCCCGGGGGGCTAGGGGGCGGGGACTTGGCCGGGGATGTACCCCGGGATGTACACAGAAATAGTGCCCCGCCCTGCGGGGACTAAGCCGGGACTGTAACATGTTTGTAACAGTTTCCAAAATTACATCCCCGGGTAGGTCCCCGCTATCCCCGGCCCCGGGGGCCGGGACTACAATTGATTGTGCATAAATGCATACATTTTTTTTAAATAAAAGACTTGCCTAACACATCCAAGCTATAAGATGATTGACCTTCTGTATAAGCGTACTTAGTACGTAATAAGTATTAAAATAGATTTGTTTCATCTGTAGGTATTTGCATAATAATCATTTGGAAGAACTCCCTGGTGGCCTCTGTGATTACTTCTTACAAAATACCGTTTCTCTGTGAGTACAATAATATCGAAAGGTTCATTTGAAATGTTTGTCAACATTGATTTTACCGCTGATTTGTATTAATTGGTTGTAAAATTTCCAATTTAACAAGAGGAGTAATACAAGTAATCAATGCCTATGCGAACTTTTTCCTATTCTTCACAAAAGGGCTGTCAATCACATCCAGGCTCATCTATAGGGCCTGCCTATCAAATATCAAATGTGGTGCGATCAAGAAAAATCAATCTGAAGTCGGACATATTCAGTTTTCAGATTCTTATAGGATTGTCAACATCATTTGCAAAGCTACATTTTGCAGAAAACCCCATTTAATTTGGACAACCAGTTCAAAAGATATAAGCAGTTAAAGAGTTCCAAAAGAGCATGAAACAAAAGGAAAATAATTGTTTGACTATATCTCAAATCAATATTTCTGACTTTCGACTGATTGTGCTTGATCACATCAAAAATATGAACAGGACAGGAATGAACATGATGAATTTACAGAATGCGTGCCGCGGTTGAGAAAATCGTTCGCCATGAAATTTAATTTTTCTTATTTTGTTTTGTTTGTTTGCTTGTTTGTTTTTTGAACTTTGTTTTCCTTTAAAATTCTTGTTGATACGGTAGAAAAGCTCACGGAATAGAAATCACGGGTGCAATTCTCTCATTTGTTTCCTTCAATTAGCCACATCATCATACACTTTATTCTACTCATTATTCTTTTTCGTCACAGGAGGCTCGATGGCAATAGTCTAACTGAAATCCCTCCTGGTATATTCAATGGGTGTCATATGATAATTACTCTGTAAGTATTGGGTTTTTTTTCTGATATCAATTAACGGGTCGGTCATCCAACCTATGCACAGTATTTTGTGGGGCTGAGAGTAAATTAGATACACCAAATTGCATTCTGGATACGAGGAATATCCTTCTGATATCAAATTTTTTTTTTTTACATTTTTTTTTTCCGCGATATAATACAAATTTTATGGCAAATTATTAGAAATTTATATTCTTTACTTTTTTTATATTTAACAGTCCTCGAAGTAAACTTTATAAATCTAATGATATGTACTTAAAGTTACAAAGTTATGATCAGTCAAAGGTCATGGAACTTGGAAACACAGAAAAAGTTGACGATGTTGTAGCGATGGCAAGAAGTGACAAGCCTCGGGAGATGGAGATTGGCTTCGAGCAAGAAGCCGTCATTGGAAAGATTCCAAGAATGAAGGATAACCCGGTTGCACAACGCTGCAAGGAACAAGCATTTCAGAAAAACAAAATTAACTTCTCCAAGAATATTGGTAAAGCAAGAATGTGCATATAATAAATGTATCTCTCCTTATTTTCATCAACAGGAAACTGAGCAGAAATCAAATCACACATCTACAGAATGGATCCTTTGAAGGGCTTACAGAAATGTGGTCATTGTAAGTATTGCATATGAAAAAAGAGGGTTTTTTTTGGTTATTTGTTTGCTTTTAATTTATTTCTTATTTAACCTGGGACATCAGTTGAGAACACCATTAATCATCTGTTCTTCCTTTGTCGCGGGAAGATGAAATTTGGCGCAGGTGTGTTTGTTTGTTTTTCATGACTCGTTTCTCATGAGTCATATACCTTTCCTTTTTGCCTAATACACATTTATTTTAGAGCGGTACATGTTGTGTTAATATAGGGTCCACAACTTATAAGTTCCCCCTAAATACTTCTTTTAATAAATCAAAAAATATTTGACGAAATGCAAACTTGTAAAAAGATATGTGTAGCCTTATTTGTTTTACACATATGGACCAAATTATAGCGTCACACGTCATTGCGTTCAGTCATAATGGTTCATTATGTAAAAATAGAGACCGTTAAAAGTTGCATCCGAGTCAATAGGAGTCACCTCTCAAACAATACAGTAGACCAGGCCCATTCATGTGTTTGTTAAAGAAAACCTGACTGCAATGGACTCTTTTCTTACTGAATTAACCATTGTGACTGAACGCAATGATGGGGCTATACACATCTGTTTACCTTTTTACATTTCGTAAAATATTTTTCGACTTATTTTAAAAAGTATTAGGGGGGAACTTATAAGTTGTGGACCCTATATAATTGGTTCCCGGCAGCAGTTTTAATCCAGACCTATAGAATGTTAGAGTTGATATGACAGGTAAAGACCAGTTAAGATCATTTTCATCACAGCTCAGAGAGCAATTGTCTGTTTTGACCCTACAGCGCCCAACATTTAACTTTTGACCTTTTGCTCATAACTCGTAGATTAGTCAAACGTAACATTTTCGGAACCTGTATGATAAGAGGAATATTTTTGTATGGGTTTGAACAAACTTTGATCCGTTTGAATTTTACCCCTATCACCCAGAGGTGATGATAATGTTTACCCATCCGAATCTTATCTTGCCAACAAAGACAAATACTTAACTTCAAAAACCGTCGACACTGGCTCTGCTGCCGGAATATTTCAGGTGTCACATCAGAATGGGCCATAAGATCCATCTAATATTTACAGATTAATATAACTATAAATTCTGGCATTTCAATAGAATACACTGTTGCTTATTTTGAAAGAATGATTTTCAACATCAACACTGATTTTGGTAGAGCTTATTTCCTTTATTTTATTGTATTATATTATCTCACCACACTGATTTTGGTAGAGCTTATTTCCTTTATTTTATTGTATTATATTATCTCACCTATAGAATGCTAGAGTAGGTCACTTTCAGTCGAATGGTTTTAAGATATACTAAACCCATAGAGCTCAATTATATTGTATATTTCGAGCTCTGAGGGCGGACTAAGTCCAAATAAATACATACAATTAAGACTTTCAGAGAATGACCTAGAAAATTTGTATAAATTCTGAAATCGCTTAAAAGGGGTTGATAAATCGGCACAATCCCGTTAAACCATTTTCTTTTTAAAATATCGACAAAATAGAAGAAAACTGAAAGGTTATGGCCGTTTTTGGCATCCCCTATGGCATCTGTATGAAATTCCTTATCATTCATCACTCAGGCTGTTTCAACCACTGCTGTGTGAAGCCCTCCTCCATCTCCTTTTGTTACTAGCCGCTGATGCCCAAGCTGTTGTACTCATAAAGGTGGTGATGGCATCTCTCCAGCGTCTTTTTTGTCTTCCTCTTCTCCTCTTTCCAGTCCTTGGCTTCCATTCTGTAAGTCTCTTCGTCCACCTGTTATCGTCAGTTCTTGATAAGTGACCTGCCCATCTCCATTTTGTTTCTTTAATCTTCTGCAAGATGTCTTTGACTTGAGTTACTTTTCTGATTTCTGTATGTCTGATCTGACTCTATCGCGCAATGAGAGGTGGGGCATTTTCTTTTCCATAGCTCTCTGTGCTGTTACCAGTTTCTGTTCCATTTCTTTTGTTGTTGACCAAGTCTCTGCACCATAGGTCATAGTTGTTAGCACACACTGGTCATAAACTCTTCGCCTCAGTGACAGTGGTATGTTTTTATCTGTCAACATGACGTTCTTTAGTATGTTTTTATCTGTCAACATGACGTTCTTTATGCATACCAAAGCGTCTCCATCCTGCCTTTACACATTAGGATCTCTTCAGCTGTGTTGGTATCCATTCTCTAGGTCGGTCCTAGGTACTTACTTATAGTTGTCAACTTTCTTGATCTGGTGATTTGCTATTGCGATTGTTTCTTTTGCCTCAAAGTTTGTCATAAACTGTGTTTTTCCTTTGTGCATTTGCAGTCACACATGTATACTTTCTTTGCACAAGGTGTTCAGTTGATCTTCCATATCATTCACCGATGTTGTTGTTAGGGCAACGTCATCTGCAAATCTAAGACCTGTTAACATCTCCCCGTCAATGTTGATTCCTTTTCTCTCTAGGTTGGACTTTTTGAAAACCTCTTCCAGTGCTGCTGTGAAAATCTTTGGTGATAATGTATCTCCCTGTCTCACTCCTCCCTCTCTCCCTCTATTCTCACCTCCTTGGAAACATCATTATCTATGTGTATTTATTTATTTATTATTTAACCTCGGGTGAACAATCAATGCAGTGGCACTGTTCTCCCTTGGTTCCCAAGTAATTTTGGCGATGGCATCTGTGTATATATCTTCTAGGATGCAGATGTAACTTTCATTTATTCCGATCTTCCTCAGTGCATCAAACATATCCTTATGCTCTATGAAGTCAAATGCTTTCTGGTAGTCTATAAAACCAAGACATAAATCGAGCTGGTATTCATTTGATTTTTCAATCAGTTGATTTATTGCCTGTAGGTGATCTGTGGTTGAGAATCTTCCCCTAAAACCTGCTTTCTCTCTGGGTTGATTTTGGTCTAACGTAGCTTTTAATCTGCTTTGGATGATTTTCGTGAATATCTTATACACATGAGCAAGAAGGCTGATTGGGCGGTAGTTTTTGATGTCTGCCTTGTCCTCCTTTTTGTGAAGTAAAATAATTTTATCTTCTTTCCATTTCTTTGGTATCTTCTTTGTTTCCAGCATTTGATTGTAAAGTTTTGTGAGCTGTAGTATTGACTCTTCTCCCCCGGCTTTGATTATGTCACTTGTAACTTCATCAATGCCATGATTGCCTGGTGCATTGTTGTCCTTCATTTGTCTTAAGGCCTCTTCTACCTCATTTTGTAGAATTGGAGGTACCTCTGTTGCTTCAACGCTTGTATTAGTGTCTTTTGGTTTGCCTTTCTTTTGAGTTTTTGTTGAAGTATACAGGTCTTGGTAGAACTCTGCATATATTTGCAGAATTTCTGATCTGTCTGATGTAACAGTTCCATCTTTGTGCTTTAATTTATTAATTCTTGACTTTTTGCGGTCTTGTTTTATGACAGTTTTTGGGCCTTTTCCACTTTGCAAAATCTTGAGTATGCTTGCATGTTTTCTCTTTCTTGTTCGTTGTCTTCTCTTCTTCCTTACTGTTTTTACAATTTCAGCATATTCAA
The DNA here is from genome assembly GCF_039555335.1 of Amphiura filiformis. Taxonomy (NCBI): domain Eukaryota; kingdom Metazoa; phylum Echinodermata; class Ophiuroidea; order Amphilepidida; family Amphiuridae; genus Amphiura; species Amphiura filiformis. The sequence goes on along the minus strand of NC_092645.1, from coordinate 60,241,732 downwards.
TCTTCTCAGCTCTTGATTTGGTTGTCCTTCTTCTGTGGACAATCCTGGAGACTTAGGCTTGGTGTTATTGAAGATGTCCTCGAGCTGACAACACTCTGTGACTTCCAAACTGTTCCAACAGCCTTTCAGGTCACAGAATATTTCCCCCAGAGCCCCCGTCTGTTAACTCTACCGCAAGGCAAAGCCGTAACAGGTGGTACGCGATTGACTTGCAATCTTCGTGAACGTGGGGGTTGGTAACTACAGAGAGGCGATTAGGAACAGGAGGACTGATGGAAATGCCTCTTGTGCCTACAACCTTAGCAAAGCAAGGTTGGAAGTGCGCATCATGCAGCCAGTTTACCACCTGTTGTAAATTCCTTATGCCCGGGCATAAATAATTAACATTGGTCTCTCTTGACATTAAAAAGCAGTGTCTAGCTTATTCATTGCACGGGTTAGTTAAAACATTAGTAAACTGTCTGTTCTTCGTCATAGCAAAATATTGTGCATTCGTTAATAATTCTTGTACTAGATGATAAACGCATTAACAATAACAATGGGTTTGGAAAAAACAGTAGCCTATATTATAAAAAAAAACTGACACAATTGTTGAATTACAAAATAAGATAATATTCCACAGTCATAAATGTTAACTTTCTTTTTGTCCCAGGGAATTGAGCCGAAACAAGATAGAACGGATTGACCGAGGTGCCTTCACAGACCTAGCACAACTTGTAGTATTGTAAGAAAAATTACGCATTATCTTATTATTCAGTTAAAATGGTAACGGCGGTCATGCCAGAGTATTAATGCTCACATGCGAGTGCCCCAAACTCATTTGTTTTGTTGCGAAGAGTTCGCCACTTGTTTCACTACCTGCAAACCTCTTTTACCCACATGTAATATGCTGTTATGTAGGGGTGGGTTGACAGAATAGAGGACAGGGGCCGTATCTATTATAGAGTACAACGCCATGGCATGACGAGGTGCTAACCTGTATTGTGATCATGAGTCGAAGCTCGTAAACACGCTGCAATACCGTACCCTCTGATCTACATGATCTACTTATCCATCTTAGAGGTTTGTTTGCCCATTGCCATTTTCCAACCAAAAAATATTAGAAATCACCTGCTTTTTCCCTTTTTTTCACATTCACATCTTATTTCATCGTTATTTGTCTTAAACAGGCGATTGAAAGAGAATAACATTGTATCATTCCGGGAATACGCTTTTGTTGGTTTATCGCATCTTTTTATGCTGTAAGTATAAATCATAGACCATATTTCCAGATTAAAACAATATAACAGACAAAAAAGTTCTTATTTTGTACTTTGACATGCAAACCAATTTAGAAGTGTTGGAATTATGCACTTGAAATGGGGAATTTTATTTATCTGATGTAATGTACGTAGATACCAACTGCTTGTACTGCAGCCATCTAGTGATAACTTCATTACAACAAATGATCAGTTGTACCCTTTATTGTAGGAGGGCAGTATAACCGATCTTGGACAGATTCAAGATGCCGTTCTCACAGATTTCGTTTGCTTGGTGCCAATAGGGCTGTGAATGTGGTCCAGGAAGCTGTTCCATATCACTGCATTTTGCTATTGTGTCAGTTGGACAACTGCTTGGTTATTGACATGTGTTTAGAGTGGAGTATTGAGGCAATCATGTGTGTCATTTTGGTTAATTTTGATGGACAGGATTTTAAGATACGACCTTGTGAAAAATTATAAGTTTCTTTTTTGGCTTAGTGTAGTTACATGAGTTAAATGAGAATGTAATATGTCCCTGAATTGTGTGTCTTGGTATTACTATTATTTTTCTTCAGCGATTTGCGGTACAATCCTTGGACAAACATTGAATCGTACGCATTTTGGGGTATGCCTAATCTCACATTCATGTAAGTATCCAGACCATGAATCTAATTGCTATACAGATAATTCATTTATTTGAAATGAAAGTGTAAGTTAGTTTAAAAAATAACAAATTGAAACTTACTGTTCCATCAAAACCAGCCTATTAAATCTATAAATTTTTATTTATTTTATTTATTTATTTATTTATAACATTCGGCCGAAGCCAGGCTAAACCCAATAGTGCTCAGAGGCTACTAAATTTAAGGGATGCCTCCAGATATGACGGAACAGGGATATGGGAAGAGGTCCGAATTTAGAAGCAGGAGGAAAACCGGAGCACCCGGAGAAAAACCTGCGAGGACGAGCATGGATCGGCAACCAAACTCACATGTGGCACCGCAGGGAATTGAACCCGGGCCACAGTGGTGAGAAGTGAGTGAGAAGACCACTGCACTAACCCGCCCTCCAGTAGCAATCAAAGCTGCAATCATACAACTTTGAATTTGTGTGACGTACCTGGAAACGGAAAGAGCACATTTTAGCAATAGTACATGTATTTCCATTATGCTTTAATAATCTATGGAAAATATGTGACGTGCCATGTCAAAAGGAGACACTTTTGGGCAGGTTATAAATTTTTAGATTTTGCATATCTGAAATATATAGATATTTTGCTCCACAACGCCGTATTCCCCAATGAAATCGGACATTCCTAAGCGAAGATATTGAGTCCAGAAATTATGGTATTATAAAATTGGAAATTGAGATATCGGCCTTTAAAAATATTATTGACAATGTTGAGAGTAGGAATTAACTTGAAAAATGTCTCAAAAAATACAAGATGTCAGTTATTTTCCGGTCTGAAACTATCAGACAATATTTTTAAAATTAATAACATCACAAATTCGCAACAAACCCAAATTGTGAAAAAATCACCCACCGGCAGATTTTTAGCTATTTCTCCATTTACGATCCTGCCCAAAAGTGTCTCCTTTTGACATGACACGTCACTTATGGTGTATATTCGCTTAAACTCCATCTTCATTTTCGTGAGTATTCTAAGGGGTCAAGGACGGTAGTGATTCTCTTCATATTGGAGTAGCCTATCCCAATGGCTCTAAATCTTCATCATGAAGCGGAAGAGGAAGATTTACTTCTCAACGGTCATTAGGCTGGTGTTGAACATGTCATCATTGGTCAACCTTCCAACACTGGCCAACATGTTTCAGATCAGGAGCGAACTACTACATATTGGTAGATCTCGGCTGCTGTGTGTCCAGAAATAAGCTGAAACAGGGCTGATCACCCGTAAAGCTGCTGGGACTGGACCAAAATAATTCCCAGCAAAATTCATGATTACGAAAACTACAAGCAAATCTTCGAAAATACCGAGGGTAGATGAGCGGCAGTCTACTGTTGACTTCATGACGGACCAGCGGGAACTCGGCACACCATAACGAACTGTTGACCCTGATTATTGTCGCCTGTCTACCTTCAAACCTCTTGTAATATCTACTTATAATGTCCGTACTGTAAATCAACAAGGGAAAATGCATCAGCTATTCATGGGCTGTGCTGTTGCAGGTATTGACATTACCGGAATTCAAGAACATCGTCTCATTACACCAAGCCCAACCGATGAACTTTGGTCAGAAGATAGGAACTGGGTTTTATTATTCAGTTCTGCTACCAAGCAAAGGCACAGAGGAGTTGGTCTGGTCATGTCCAAGCACATTCACAGATGTCTTAAGAGTGTTGAAGCTGTTTCCGAGAGGATACTGTTTGTAACATTCCATGGCAACCCTCAGCTCAGCATCACTGTTGTATATGCACCCACTGAGTGCGCAACATCTTCTGACAAGGAAGAATTCTATTCATCTCTATCTGACCACCTGGATGGTATGAAAAGGCACAACATCCATCTCATCCTCGGCGATTTTAATGCCAGAATAGGAACAGACATGAGACAGTCATCTTTCCCATCCTTGGGTCATTGGTCCACATTGCTACCATGATTCAACAAATGACAATGGTGAGCGTCTGGTCAACACCTGCCAGGAGTACAATCTCAGACCGGCCCAGATGAGATTCCCGCAACCCAGGAACCGTCTCTGGACTTGGACCCATCCATCTGGATCAACCCATGCACAGTTAGATCACATACTATAAACAGCAAATGGGTAAATTCTCTCCGCAACTGTCGAGCATACAACTCAGTAGAAGTGGACTCCGATCATCGTATTGTGAGCATCCGTCTAACTGCCAGTCTGCGAACTAGCAAAGGAAAACCTTGCAAGAGACCAAAATTCAACTGGAAGAAGTTGCAAGATCCTGATACAAAGGAGGAATTTCAGCTGGAGCTATCAAACAGATTCCAGGTCTTGAGCATGGATGACACCACACCCATCTCTGATAGGTGTGAGACCTTGAAACAGCGGTCCGTGAATTTGCTGAGAAAGTTATTGGAAAGCATGAGTCATGCGGACTACCAAGTTGGGTATCGGATGCAACCATCAGACTTAAACTTGAAAGGGATGAGGCCAAAAAGCGGTACTCCATTTCAAAGTCTCGTCAATCTAGAGAAAGATGGAGGAACTTGAACACCAGCCTTAACAACTCTTATAAATCTGATGAGCTTGCTACCCTCAATAAGCAGATGGAAGACCTGAAGCTGGCCGACGAGATGGGGAATTATACCACCACCTGGAAAATTATACACTCGCTTTCTGGGAAGAACTCAAGGAAAGGGGTGAAAGTCAAAAAGAGAGATGGATCAGCTCCAACCAGTGACCATGAACTGCTTGAGGAATGGAAGGAATATTTTAGCTCACTCCTTAACAACGACAGTGGCACAGCAGCTTCAGAACTTCCTGCACCAGCTGTTGAAGATCTTCCTATTATCACTGAGCCCCCAAATCGTGAAGAAGTAGTCAAAGCAATAGCAGCCATGAAGACCAACAAGGCAGCAGGATTGGACTGTGCTATAACTGCAGAAGCACTTCAGGGATGAGGGGATAGCATGATTGATATGATTCTCGAATTCTGTATGGAAGTATTCTCAACGCTGACACCGCCACGTCAATGGGTTACGAATGTAATAATTCCTCTACCAAAGAAAGGTGACCTCTCTCTCATGACAAACTACAGTGGTATTTCGCTGATGTCCATTGCCACAAAAGTGTACAACAAGATCCTTCTGAACAGGATCCGACCCCACATTGATCCTTTACTGAGAAGCAACCAGGCTGGCTTTAGATCGGGTCGCAGCGGTGCTCAGCAAATACACATTTTGAGGAGGATCATGGAAGGCTTCAAGGAGTACCAACGTCCCTTAACAGTCACTTTTGTGGACTTCAAAAAAGCCTTCGACTCCATCAACAGATCCGTCATGTTTTCAGTGCTGCGGCATTATGGAATACCAAAGGTTGTGGTCAATGCCATCCAGGTGCTCTACAAAGACTCCAATAGTGCCGTTATGGTAGATGGCAGTATCTCAGAGCCTTTCCAAGTAACAACTGGAGTGCTTCAGGGTGATGTGTTGGCACCATTCCTGTACATTATCCTGGTAGACTACCTTCTGATGAAATCAACTTCTGGAATTGACGCTGGAATTGTTACCTACCCACGTCGGTCAAGCAGGTATCCTGCCAAGATGCTGAATGACCTGGATTTTGCTGATGATATTGCCCTGCTGGAATCTTCCATAGACCGGGCCCAGTCACAGCTTACTAGGACTGCAACTGCAGCAGCAGATCTAGGCCTTGTCATCAGCGCACCTAAGACAGAATATATGACTGCAAACTGTAACGCCCAACCAGCACTTGAAGTCTATGGTAACACCATCAACCATGTCACAGACTTTTGGGTTCCAAGATGGGCTCTAGTGTTGGAGACCTAAAAAGAAGAAAAGCACTAGCCTGGGCAACTTTCTGGAAACTGGAACGCCTTTGGAGAAGCCCGTCCCTGCCAATCGAAACAAAAATCAAGCTGTTTCAGACAACGTGTGTTACTGTCTTTCTGTACGGGTGCGAGTCATGGGTAATTACCAAAGACATGGAAAACAAGATCAATGCATTTGCAACATCTTGCTACAGAGTCATGTTAAACATCAAGCGTGTGGATCGGATTCCAAATGAAACCATCTACAACCTGACCAACACCACTCCACTGGTTGCCAGAGTCAAGATTCATCAACTCAAATTTCGCGGCCATATACTGCGTCTTGAAGATGGCGAGCCTATGAAAGAATATGCGCTTTATATTCCACCACATGGGAAAAGGAAACCGGGACGGCCGCGCACACTGTACTTACAGTATGTCCAGCACCACCTGGGAGATACTGAAGGGATGCTGCAGCCAAACAAAATTGTTTCGCTTGCCCAAGATCGCATTAGTTGGAGAAAGCTAGTAGTCGCCTGCTCCGCAGCCGACTGATGATGATGATATTCGCTTGAGCACGCATGTGTGCAAACTGAATCACCTGTACCTGTCATATCCTGGGCGTGTGATGAGGGGGGGAAAGTTGGGTAAGAGAAATCTGGGGGAATTGGAAAAATGTGCCTAACATTTTGCGCCACATCCGCTGGTTGATATGGCGTGATTTTTGGTTATAGCTGGGGGAGCAAAGTGGTTTTCCAATAGCTCGGTTACTTGTGAAATTAATTTGGTTAACAACCACACAAACTGTACTCTGTTAACCAGATTCAAAAGCAAAACATGCAACTTAAATTGTTCTGTGTTTTATCGTTTGTTTTTTCTCTTAAATAATAGATTCTTGGAAAGGGAAGGTGTTCACCAGATTAACGGACGGTTGACCCTAAGAAGCCTTGATGGGTTAAACTCACTAAAAGACATGTAAGTTCACTTAAGTTGTCTTCATAGAGGGCGTGATTTATTGTAATGTCTAAAGTCATTGTCGTCCGACAACAAAATTGCTGCATACTAGCTTCAATACATACGAAAGAAGTACTGTAGCTTTTGGCACGTTTGTTTTTCCTCCAACAAGATGACCTTCATACCTTCGGATATGGATAAAACCTAGATTCCTTCTCAAAGGGTTTAACGTATTTTAATACATTGTTTAAACAATATATATACGATTGTATATGATATGTTAAAGTCAGATTTCAGATGTACCAAAATTGCCAAAACAGTCTCAAAATGCATAGAATTGAACGCCGATGCCTCTTATTACAACCTCTATCTTTCTCTTCATCTCAGGCTAGTTGACGACTATCGCCTTTGCTGTTTAAAACCAGATGTCTGCAGTCCGCAAACAGCTCCACCATTGTTTCACACCTGCAAACGACTTATGCCCAATACCGTACTTCAAACGTTGCTATGGTTACTTGGAATTAGCGCTATGGCGGGTAATTTGTATGTCATCGTGCTTCGGTGTCAGGAAAAACACGTACGCAATCCAACTCAGGCGATTCTAATACTAAACCTTGCTCTTTCTGATTTGATTATGGGATTCTATATGCTGATCATCGCTGGAGCAGATGTTCATTTTGGACAAGAGTTCTTTCTCTCAGCGGAAATTTGGAAATCCAGCGGCGTCTGCATGTTCGCTGGATTTTTATCACTATTTTCAAGTGAAGCCTCTGTGTTTTTTGTTGTGCTTATAAGCGTGGATCGTTTGCTTTGCATAGCATTGCCATTTGGTAAAAAACGAATGACCGTTCATCTAGCTAAGATGTCGTGTACCATTGTATGGGTAACGGTAACTATACTAGGAATTGTGGCGGCAATACTTCAAGTTGCCGATACAAACGCTTATGATCTTGCTACAGTGTGCGTAGGAATTCCACTAGTAAGCACTAAAAAGATTAAAAGCAACAAAGTGTCAAGTAACATTGCTTCTGCATCCGGTGCCTCTTTACACAAATTCGTACCAGTAACTGAAGGTACAGCGAGCACATGGCAATTTGCTATCGCTATTTACTTAGGTATAAACCTCTTGGCATTTGTTATAGTCCTCGCATGTTATGTATCCATTGCTGCCATAGTTGCAGCCAAATTACCATCGAAACAATTGCAACGCAAAAATGACAGACGACGTGAAATGAAAATGGCGGGGAGAATGGCGCTGATAGTATTCACGGATTTTTGTTGCTGGATGCCAGTTATCATTCTCGGGATTTTAATACAAAGTGGTGTGGTCGAAGCCGTACCCATTGAAACCTATGCGTGGATTGTAGCTCTTGTTTTGCCTCTGAATTCTGCTCTTAATCCGTATATTTATACAATATCTACAGAATTGACTAAATGTAAAAGGAAAAGGCGCGAAAAGAGAGAAGAATTTACATTACGTAAGACTACATTACCAAGTCAAACTATGAATAGCCAAGCTAAAACATCACGGTACACGAATTTGTAAACATAACTCTTGGCATGCGGACAGTTCATTTACCGTGTCTCTTTTATCTCTCACGTTATTAAACATACGTTTCACAACATAAATTTCATATTTGTTACTTTCAAATGAAACCCACCGTGTCATATAGCAATATACAACATGTACGTCAGAGATAACTGGATTTCCAAGTTAAAGGCATGCACATTCAGTGATTTGCTCATCCGGACGATCGTAAAACTCATCAAAATTCAGATTTTGGTACCTTCGTCATTGTCATAGATGTGCTAACATAGCCTGCGACTGGTTCAGCCGAAATTTAGTATTTAGGACAAAATAAGACATTTTACACGAATCTGTAATGTAGATACTGACAGTATCTAGCTACATGTATTTGAATGGGGCTTCAATTTCGTCAGTACCGCTGTTTTCTTCATTTTTTTTTGTTGCCAAATTTGTCATTTCAAAAATACCAAATGACAATTTGAATGACTCACTTTTAAGCAATTTATAAACAATTTTAATTATTTTACACTTGCGCTGGGATCACTGAATGGGTCTTTAAACTATGCGTATTAAACATGTCACTCACGCCATTCACAACTTTATAGACACACTGTTTCGGAACAGCAGTTATATAATGGTCTCTCTAACTTATCTTTGTGTTGGTAAAGTGTTGGATTTGTACAAGGTCCAAAAGTGTTAATGTTGCAGTGAAACAAAATTAATATGTTATTTATAGCCATATAATGTACGATCTTATTGTGACATTGGTTAAATTTTGAATAAAGAATAACAAACTTAAAATTGATAGAAATCGTGCATTATGGCTTTAATAATTATATGCAATGAATAAGTATCTATTTAATTGAGATTAACTGTGTAATTATATATTGTGGGGCGCGTATGTATGGGGTATTACATGAGGGGGTGCATTTGTGCGTGAGTGGGTGACAAAGTGCGTGAATGTTTGAGTATGTTTGGGGGACACAAATGACCATACGCCATCTCGGCAAATTACCCGAGACTCGGTGCCGTTGTTCAAGGCTAGGCAATAATCGCTGCACCAAATCCCTCTCCCAACTGCAGCCGAAAAAACAGGACAAATACAAAAAGAAGATAAACATCGCAATTTTAGTCTTGTATGTTAGGCTGCCAATGACGGTGGAAGCCTCCTTCAGCCCTCCACTGGTTTTAACACCACTCGCTACTGGTCACGTGCAAATGGATGCAGGGGCTTGCAGAGGTGTGGGAGTGTTTGCTTATGTGTGAGCATGCAGGAGTGAATTTTGAGAGCTGAGACGAAAACACAAGACATTTTAGTCACAGGTGAGAGGAGATGCGCGGGCGTGAGTGTGTGGAATATTAGAGACATTGCGAACCCATCCGCCGTGAACGTACGCCCGTCTAAATATTAACATTCATACTTCTGTGAGGGAGCGAGGTCGCGTATTTAGCCAATATTGACGATTCTGCACGTACGAAATGAACGCGTAGCCAGCGATGGGACAGAGTGCCCCCTACAATAAATGAACGCGCATACACAGTAGCGTATCCAGCGGTGGGACAGAGTGCCCCCTAACGCGCATACATAGTAGCGTAGCCAGCGGTGGGACAGAGTGCCCCCTAACGCGCATACATAGTAGCGTAGCCAGCGATGGGACAGAGTGCCCCCTACAATAAATGAAAGAGAAAAGAACGCGCATACATAGTAGCGTAGCCAGCGATGGGACAGAGTGCCCCCTAACGCGCATACACAGTAGCGTAGCCAGCGATGGGACAGAATGCCCCTAACGCGCATACACAGTAGCGTAGCCAGCGATGGGACAGAGTGCCCCTAACGCGCATACACAGTAGCGTAGCCAGCGGTGGGACAGAGTGCCCCCTACACGTACGAAAAGAACGCGCGTACACAGTAGCGTAGCCAGCGGTGGGACAGAGTGCCCCCTACAAAAAAATGAAATAGAAAAGATCGGGAGTCGGAGGAAAGGCCTTTAGCTCGTTTCCCAGGTCAAAGATTTTACATGTACATTCTCTCTAAACAAAACCGGTATATCTATATATCACACCGATGATACTGGGTCAAATTGATGCAACCAGGAATATTTTTTCGTCTTTTCCCCCGACATTTTTATTTTGCCCCTGCTGACCAAGGAATTCGCAGAATTTGTCCAGGTTACAAAATAATAAAGACAATGAACATGAAAAATTAAACTGAACACGAAGAGAAATTAACTGCAACTATTAAAGTGGTATTTCGAGATCCTAGCATCCTCTATTTATGACATTTTCCAGTAAATATCCACTAAGAAAGCTTATTCTCAAAATTTCAGTTGATTCCGATTTTGCGTTTGCGAGTTATGCATGATTATGTGCACTGCACTGCTCCATAGACGATGTGTTTTTTTGCTAAACCAGAGGTATCCAGTGGTACAATTTTTTTTTTTGAAAAGTGGGGGGATGATGCTGTGGATCACGAAATGCCCTTTTAATATGATCCCTTTTGTAAGCAACAGTGAGGTGTGAACATTTGACTTCATTCATACGTGCGTTACATACGCGTAGATTGTCCATTGATTTTTATTATGATACTCCCCCGAGGTTGCGATTTGCGTCTTTGACACAAACTTCCACATCTAACGCCCGATGCAGATTGAAATTATCGTTTGATACTGCCTCACGCGGTTTCATGCAATCATAAAAAATGTGACTATTTTCCCGAGAAAAAATATAATATATGCACTTATTGGTCCTTAATATACCGAAGTATATCTTTGTACAACCATTAAATATTCGGAGAGCATTGAAATATAATTTATTACCAGCGACATGTTAGCCCTGTTTAGTATAGTCAACATCAAAAGCAGGCTGAAATAAATTAAAGTAGGTATAGAATACACATACACCGTTTAAAATTGGTAGATGTGGCATTTCAGACAGAAACATCACCATATGCAAATTAGGGTAGGTTGGGGTTAGGGTTAGGTGTTAGGTTCAGAGGTCGTTTGTCTTAAATGCCATATTTACCGATTGTAAAATTGGACAATCTTCCTCATGTGGCCAGATTTCTTCTGCACATGCGTTTGTCTTAGTCCAAGGCCAATCCAGTTTAGAACCCCGGGTTGGAATCGAGACAAGCGCGGTATGCACGCACAAGGCACAAGGCGTTTAATGGAATATCGCGTCCCTCTAATGTGTTTGGGTGTTAGGTGACATGCACGGTGCAGTAGATGGTTGGGTGCTTGGATGCAGCAGGTCAGGGGCTGAGGGGTCCGGGTGAGGGGTGTGTGTAAAGTGTGTGGGGTGTATTAATGCATGAGTGTGATTGACTTGGGCGTTTTGTGCATGTTTGGCCTACACAACAATTTATGTGTCAGTAAGGGCATGATCACATCAGGCACTTTTGATGTAGGGACGTGGAGTCGACCCTACATCGAAACCACTTCCCCATGTAGTGTGAACACAAAGTAAGTGGATTCGACCCTACATCAACAATGTGGATCGAAACTACCTGGTTGAGGTAGTTGGGTTGGGTTAAATTTCGTAATGTGAACGCGATAATGTGGAGTCGATCTAGATCGACTCCACATATACCGGAAGTGGCTGTGGTCGTACGGGCCGAAATGGTGAACATCAATGGAACAAAACGAACTGTATTCACTGGAAATTGACTTCATGACATTTAGATGCTAAAAAATATTTCAGTCCACAGCATGCTCAACATAAGCTTACATAAATTACTTGTTTTACGATCAGACAGGCCGTGTTACAGGCAATCCCAAATATATGGCCTATGGTTCTGTATTCGGCGTTGGTCGATAAACCGCCGCAATGTTAGATTATGTTACCGCTAATCGCTTCTCTGGGGTGATGGCTTTACGAAATTTGGTATCTATGCTGCGTGGTAACGGCGCTTTACTTCCGGGTCGTTCTAACATCCGGGTATGTGGATTCGCTCCACTTACGTCATAACCCACTTTCGATGTAGATTAGCTTGGTAGTGTGAACGCGAACTCAATGTGGATTCGATGTGGATCGACACCACTTCACTACCTAGGTACGAACCCACATTGTGTAATGTGAACACGCCCTAAGTCAGTAAAGTAACCTATATGTACGTGCCTTTCACGTGGCCTAGCGTATATGCTTTACAATAACCATTTGATGTATGTGTAAGTAGGAACATATAGAGAAATCGTGAGAAAACTGTTGAAAATATAATGAATGCTGTTATATTGTGATCCGTCATCCAACTGAACAGTGAACACATGGACATACCAAGAGTAATCAATGTAAATTGTTAATATGGATAAATGTATAAACGTTTTAGTGACATCCTGGGCCACAATTTTACATCCTCTACATGTAGAACCGTGCAGTCTACATTTGGATTCAGCACACGTTTGCAACAATGAAACGTTAAAATTCGGATCAAGTCACATAGGCTATATATAATCACTGCATTGTTATAGGCTGACAGTGTTTTGTAACATTTGTATAAATATATGTACAAAGTCATATGTATAATTTGTCGTGTACATCAATTATTGTCTATTAAAATAAAAGTTTTTTATATAATTGATTATTGTTTCATTTATTCATTCGGATGGATATAATTTGTACCATTAACTTATTCTGTCGCCAAAAGGTGCTTGATTTGCTAAGAAATCTACGCCACTGCGTACGCATATGGGGGGGGGCGCTTTGGAGCTCGATAATCGAATCAGGGGGCGGAAGAAGAAGGGCAGCAAAAAGAATTATTAAAGAAAAAAGGGCGGAAGAGTTATGAAATAGATTAACAAATTTTGAAAAAAAAATGCTTCACTTTTTCAAACCATCGAAAAAAAAATGGGTCAACCTTTTCGGGCTGTTAATGTAGAGGGCGGCGAAAATTTTGACTTTCATCGTTTGTAGGGGCGCAGAATCGATGCTGAATCGGTCAATTTGGCGCCCCCTAAGGTTGGCGCCCGGGGCACGTTGCTCCCCTCTGCCCCCCCCCCTTGTTCAGCCAGTCTATTCTCAAAATGAAAACAAAGGAAACCTGAACAAAGTAATGGGAGCGTCATTTGTTGAAATGAGGGGGTGTATTGTGCTGCAATGGATTCTGGTAATGGTAATATATTTTCTCTGGGGCTTGAGTTGTAAAATAGGGGCAATACCAAGTTTTATTACTGCTTCTTGATAAACATGGGGAATAGTGCCCTTATTTACTGCATACCAAATATGGTCTGAACCCCCCTTTTGAATACAGGATTTTGAGTGACGGGAGTTTTTGTGAACAGCGCTCGAAATAAGGCGCGTCCTTGCGTCAAATACCCGTGAAAGTAGGTGCGGACCCGTACATTTCCTACGGAACGGGTCCGCGTGACCCGTAAAAATTGAACCAAGCAAGGGCAGAAAATCCTAGTCTTGTTGTTTCACTGGAAAATCTGGTTCACGTCCAGCTCCCTGAGTACATTTTCATTTAAGTTTGCCATCAAGTTTTCAACCCGGGTTTTCAACATATGTATATGTACCACATGATGTCCGCATCTATACGTAAATGTATCGTTAATCCCCGCCATGATAGTCTCTACTACAGTCAGATTTCACTCCTGTATTAGTCATGATTGTTTTGGTTGTTGCAGTTACTTCTTTTCCTCCCTCTGTGCTGCTACATTCTCTATCACTCCACGGTGGGAGTGAGTCATGTCATAACATGAAAGCGCGATGGTGTGACGTAGCGACTGAGGACCCTTTAAATTTCAAAGGCAAGGGTCCGGGTGTCGGACCCTTAAAAATTGGTGAGGACCCTTGAAATTTCAAAGGCAAGGGTCCGGATGACCCTTGGACTTTTTTTCTTATTTCGAGGCCTGTTTGTGAAAGCAAGCGAAGCAGGTTTCCAAACTACCCTGTCCAATTTTAATTTTTCTTTAAAATTCGACTACCGTTTGGGGTCAATCTGTAGGATATTTCACAAATCTAATCTGAAAAAAAAAACCTGGAGAAATTCGTTTAAATTTAAGCCAGAGATGAAAAAAAACCAAAAAAACTAAAACGACCTTGATGGTATCGAATTGCAGATTCATACAGCTTCATACCTTGATGGTGCTTACATTGTAACGGTTATTCTAGGCAAAGAGCTTGTAATAGAAATAGAGTGGCAATAGATTATGTAATGCTTTGTTCGTTTGATATAATAATAATAAACAGACACTTAATATAGAGGAATCCAAATTCACGCATTCCTACACCTGACTAGCAGCCTTTAGCAGCCGTCGGCTACAATGCACTCAAAATGTGAAATGATTCGGCCTTGGCGGAAATTTTAAACTGCATTCCATCACCCGTTTTACACCTTCCGCGAAAACACAGGTAGACAAAAGAAAGATCAACAATTTACAACACAATACAGTTCCCTTCGACAAAACACACAGCTTGTCTATTCGCTGTTGAAGTGACATAATAATCGGATTAAATACATGCGATATCTATGCATTGATGTAGTTGCAAACAAAAGGACTATGTATGAATAGATGCGACGGGATTACCTGCGGAATTATCTCCATTATATATATATTATTAGCTATTAGCTAAGTACAGAAACATAAAATATATGCAAGCAATAGAACATGATATATATATGAATGGTAAAATACAAAAATATCAGAGCAAAAATATTAGATAAAACATTTCAAAACATACAGCAAGAATTAATAAGAGAGTATGGATGACCGGCATCCACGCCCTCGGCAATAAAAGAACATGACAAACAAATCATATTAAGCATACATTTGAACAAAATATTAAATATCAATATCAGCATACATTTCAACAAAATATTGCATGTCAATAGAGCATACATTTGAACAAAATATTGCATTATCATTGAAAGCATACATTGGAACAAAATATCGCATATCATTAAAGCATACATTTCAACAAAATAATCGCACCACAAAATTAATAATTAATAATTGATTAAGATCAAAGATTATGAAAGCATAACGATTAGAGTTTGCGACAGGCTATTCATTAAAGTGGTACCATTGTTTCGAACAAAGGGGTTCCGCCATTAAATTGGTCACTGATCCGGCATCATATTAACGCTCTACACAACAGGCGAGTATCAATAAGTGGCCACAATAGTCATGTGTAAGGGCAGTCATGTGTAAAGTGGTACTATTGTTCTCACGTATCCCAAATGTGTGCTTGTGTGGGGCTGAAGTCTATAAAGGAGGCTTTAGCTGTCGATGCAACCATCTTTACCACCCACCTGACTTTAGGCGCTTCATTTACATAATTTGAATGCTGTAGCTGATCGATTACACATCAGAATGTATTAAGGCTGCCATGTCCACATATCTATATTACTCTATAATGGTAATCGCTATACGTATACATGTAAGTATAAGTATAGGCCTATAAAGGTTGTTTTTAACAAATTTCCATTTAATTTTATTTTAAGAAGGAGATTGGTATAGGAAATAGTGGCGTGCCCAAAGAGGGGAGGGGGTTGGGGAGGGGAAGATTCACACCTGTGAGAAGTCTTGCGAGGGGAGGAAAAGGGATAAAGGGGATATGGAGAATGAGAGAGGGCTGGAGGAAGGGAGAAAGAGGAAGAAATGAAGAGATATAATAAAGACAAGTAGATAAATAGAAATATAAGGAAAATGATGGGAATGAGAGAGGGAGGATGAGAGGGGACAAGGAGAGCGAGGGACAGATAAAGTGTAGGCCTAGGAAAGAATAAGTACAGAGAAGGGAAAAGAAAGGAATGATGAATACATTTAATAATAATAATAATAATAGGCCTATATAATAACTACACACATAACAGCACTGGGCAGCCATTCGATGATGTCAATGTCTTTATTCGTTACGTAATTAAAACACCCAGTCAGATGTATTTCACACCTGCCAAACACAAGTCACCCAATTTTGAAAACTGGACGTTGAATGTACACTCTCATGAATATTGACATAAGAGAATGAATTTGGAGAAAACCTTCTGATAATTACAAACACTCGCTGAGCAGCAAGACCTTCCCTCTAAGCTTTTAATCCGATAAGCTGATTATCTATTTGTTTTCATGAATTGGAAGACATTCTTACTGAGCTCAATCATCTGAAATTACTGGAGCGTGAGTCACCCAGGCTGGTGGCTCAGCATAGTATTTTATTAAAGCCATAATGTACGATCTTATAATATGAAATTGGTTAATTTTTTTCAAACCTGATTTTTTTGCATATTTGTAATGTTTACATATGGCCCAACTTACACCTAAATGGAATCGGCCAAATTTGTTGTCTTTGTAGGTCAACAGAGCAAAGTTCGACATATTATCATAATTTAAAAATTATGATAATATGTCCTCCCATAGAACTGCGTGTTAAATGGCCAAAATAACCAGTGGGGTTTCTTTCACTTTACCTCGTTATTTCAACCTAAAATGGACAGCAACCCTACCCGTCAGTTATTACTAATATTATTTCAACATTTTGAATAAAGAATAACAAAATCAAAATTTGACGGAAATCGTACATTAAGGGATCTGGAATGAGCGTTTTGAGCGTTTCGACAGTATTTTTTGTGGGACATGAGAGCACATCAGACATATCGAATTCCATTCGGAATACGAAGAATGTCTTTCTGATATCAAATAATTTTCATTTTTTGAAATTCACGATATAAAGTTATTAAAATTTGATATTTTTCACATTTTTGATATATAACAGTCCTCGAAGTAAATTTTATAAATCTAATGATATATTCTTAAAGTGTATGTAGCTGGGAGGAAAAGCCGACGATCAATTGAACATTTTGACCTTTCATATTGAAGATATAGATTTTTTTCCCAAAAAGACCTAATTTTTTTTGGTGTTTTGGAAAAAAAAATCCATATCTTCAATACGAAAGGTCAAAATGTTCAATTGATCGTCGGCATTTCATCCCACCTACATACACTTTAAGTATAAATCATCAGATTTATAAAGTTTACTTCGAGTACTGTTAAATATCAAAAATATCAATTTTTAATCATTTGCCATAAAATGTGTATTACATTGCGAATTTCACAAAATCAAAATTATTTGATATCAGAAGGACATTCTTCGTATTCAGAATGCAATGTCTGATGTGCTCTAATGTCCCACAATAAATACTGTCCAAACGTTCATACCCCACCCCTTAAGGCATTCGTTTCCAAATGCCATAAGCACTCCAGTTCACTTGGGAGAGCGCCGATGGCGCCGGTTCGCTATCTCTAAGGACCGCTATCACTAAGGTTCGCTATCCCTAAGGTTCGTTATCACTAATTACGAAAAAGGTCCACTATACCAAAGGTTCGATATCACTAATTTTGAATACACCACTGCCCGGGACCACTGCATAAACGTGTATGGTTAAATTTGAATTTGGACTGATATATTTACAATAAAAACACATTCAAAATGTCGGTCGATTTCACATTTTATGTTATCTACAGAAGGTGTGAATTATCCTCCATGCATACATCACTTTAGATCTGAAATCGACTAAGTAATAATGACACACGGGCAATTCTAAAACAACATCTTTTGCACAGACTTCAATGGGATTTGAGAAGTTAAGTGGCAGTTGAAACTCGCGTGATAACACTTTTACAGTGCATGATGGGGCTTCCTTAAATCATCCTCTGCGGTATTTCTAAGGTTCGATATCACTAATTTTAAACAAGGTTCGCTATCTCTAATTAAAATAAGGCCCGCTATCACTAATTTATTTAAGGTTCGCTATATCTAAGGTTCGCTATCACTAATTTAAAATAAGGTCCGCTATTTCTAATTTTAACAAGCCCGGTATCCCTAAGGTTCGTTATCTCTAATTTTAAATAAGGTCCGCTATCTCTAAGGTTCGCTATCTCTAAGGTACGCTATCTCTAAGGTTCGCTATCTCTAAGGTTCGCTATCACTAATTTCAAATAAGGTTCGCTATCTCTAATTTTAAATAAGGCCCACTATCTCTAATTTTAAAATAAGGTTCGCTATCTCTAATTTAAATAAAGCCCGCTATCTCTAATTAAATATAAGGTCCGCTATCTCTAATTTAAAATAAGGCCCGCTATCTCTCATTTTAATTAAAGCCCACTATCTTAAATTTTAAAAAAGCCCGCTATATAAAATCTAATCTAATTTAAAATAGGGCCTGCTATAAGGTTCGCCATGATCAGTAATTTTATTTTAAATAGGCCTAAAGATGATAAAGTTCTATGGGTTTTAAGTTCTGTTTTATTACAGGTTCAATAAATCCTACTAGACTGTTGAAGGTGCTGGCAGATGAGCTTACTCCCGTCATCTCTTTGTTCTTCCAAGCTTCTCTCAACCAAGGGATCATCCCAGAAGATTGGAAGAAAGCCAATGTTGTGCCAGTTTTCAAAAAAGGTGACAGGAACAAAACTGAAACCTATCGTCCCATATCGCTGACATCTGTCACATGTAAACTTCTAGAACATGTCATCTACAGCAGTATCATGCGTCACCTCGATAAGCATAATATTCTCAACGATGCCCAGCATGGCTTTCGCAAAAGACGATCATGTGCGACACAGCTTATACAAACCATCCAAGATCTAGCAAAGACCATCGAGAGTCGAGACCAAGTGGACGTCATCCTGCTCGATTTCTCGAAGGCATTTGATCGAGTTCCACATTTGAGACTTCTTCACAAACTTAAGTTTTATGGCATTGAGGACAGCACATATGCCTGGATTGCTGATTTTCTGATCAGCAAGTGATCCTGGATGGAGCCACATCTAGATCATCTCCTGTCCACTCCGGGGTCCCACAAGGCAGCGTGCTTGGGCCATTGCTCTTTCTCCTCTTCATCAATGACTTGCCTGATGTTATATCCCCTCAATCCACGGTCAAGTTATTTGCAGATGACTGCATCCTCTACCGCAAAATCCAGAAGGAGGAAGATGCATCTGGTCTTCAGCATGGTCTCGATCAACTGCAGATACCATATAACATTCATGGCCATACACTTGAAGAGGCAGACTCTGCTAAATACTTGGGCGTCAATATCCACCAAAATCTCACTTGGAATCCCCACATTCAGAAAGTTGCTTCAAAAGCCAACTCTACCCGTGCATTCCTGCAAAGAAACATCAATCAGTGCCCTAGGGAGACCAAAGTCCTCTGCTACAAGACACTTCTGCGCCCTGTAATGTAATATGCCGGTGTTGTCTGGGATTCGCACTCCTACTACTTACAGGAAACTGGAAATGGTACAACGTAGATATGCCCGCTTCGTCTTCCACGACTACAGAACTACCAGTAGTGTCTCAGCCATGCTTTACCAACTGCAATGGCCAACCCTACAGGAAAGGCGTGCCCAGGCTAAAGGTTTATGTTATTATATTGCGTGTTCATAAAGAGTAGTAGAGTATTATATATACTTAGCAAATTGACTGTCTGTCAACTTGCATATAGGCCCTACATGAGGCGCAGAATCGCACAAGACGATGAAGAATTTAACAAAGTGAGTATTTGCTACTTTTGCTTAAATCAAAATTCATTATAACGTCTTTACGGAAAAACTTCATTTACGCACGAACATTAATTCATTTACTCTACAAAATGAACAATGACAACTAAGAAAACAAACAAGTAGCCTAAAGATGACTTCATATGGGTCTTTAGAAACTTTCATAAATGGGACCAAGTTTAAAAAAGGGTGAAAAGCCACACAGGAAAGATTTTTAAACTTTGGCCCCTTTTACGTTTTGAAACGTTTTTGGTAGATATTAATTCTTTTTTTGAGGTAAAAAAATATTGCGCAGTAAGTGGGTTCTTTGTAGCCATGCGAGGCGAACTAGTTGGATATCCATATTTCGCGGTTAATGGTTCTTTGTAGCCCTGCGGGGCAAACTAGTTGGATATCCATATTTCGGGATGAGTGGTTTTTGAAGCTTCGAGGGCAAACTAGTTGGATATCCATATTTCGCGGTTTGTGGTTCTTTTTAGCCCTGCGGGGCAAACTTGTTCGATATCCTCATTTCGCGGTTAGTGGTTTTGACGACCCGTAACCACCCCAATCAGCTGCATGGGGTAAGAATTATTTAAAAAATTAATAGCTGAACCCAATAGTTCAGCCAGGGACTGGAAACGACATATTGATGACTATATATAGAGTGTATTCAATAAACCCAAGCAGAACGAGAGCTGCTAAGTAACCGTTATCCATAACCAGAAACACATGCATGATCAGACAACAAGTGTTCAATTTCCTCATAGCTTCCCACGTTGTACACACGTCAGTCGAATTTGGCGGTGTTGGTTTGTTAGCCCTCCAAGCTATAACATCGTTCACTTTTTGTTGAACTTTGTATGTGGGCCTCACTGTAATAACATAAAGATCAGTCTGATCAGTGTGATATCATTTCAAGAGGTCACTTCACATGATTAAGCTAAACAGCCTAATTCGGCCCTGATTTGGTAAAATGATCTAACTTGAAATTAAAATCGCTGTTTCGAGAAAAAGAGCTTTAAAGTTTGAACACTTGACGTTTTTTTTTTTGAATAAAATAAATTATTAGACAGATCTAATGTCTTAGAAAATATATAAATCTCATTATTTGGTGCAGAAAAAAATTAAGAGTCCCACGTAACATCGCATGGTAAAAAGTGAAAAGTAATTGAACAAAATGGTGTTGTTCAACGATGTTTTAATATAAAATGATACACTGACTTTCGTACAAAAGTACTTTATCAAAGTGAGCAAAAACAACCGTGACACTCCCATGACGCGCCACTACAATGAGATTCCCCATATTCCGTCTGATCTTAAAGTCACTGGCCTTCTCCAAACCTCAGGTTCAGATCACTAGCGTTGGTTGAAGGAACAACATACAATCAATCAATCAATTTATTTCATCCATTCATATGGTCGAATCCAACGAAAAGTGTACACGGCATGTTCAGGGCCATAACTTAAAAGTATTAATCAATTGGCATTCGTTTTTGTATTGTGTTTATTCGCCTTGATCATACGCTTCGCGCCATATATAATAAGACCCCTTCTGTGAAAAACTTAGACACAGAGACCCCAAAACATGCTATTTTTACCCATTTTTTCAAAATATTTCTTAAAGTATTTTTAAAAACATCTAAATCAGTTATGAAAAGAAGTCATTGGATTGAATCTAAATTGATTTCCTGAAAGGTGTGTATTCAAAGATTGCCTGTTCAATTTTTCACATATTTGTACATAATTATGAATTTTTTGTGATAATTTTTTGAGTGGTATTTTTTACATTACCTACGAATACAATTTTTCATAGCACTAGATATATCTTTAAAAATGGAAATCACTAATAAATGCACAATTGATACAAGCTTTGATATGTCCAATACTGAAATGCATTGCATTCGGACATCTTTATTATTGTGTTTAGCTGCCAGAAATTCTAAATGGCACAAAGGTAGGTTTGGTAAAAATATGCATTACCTCCGAATACATGTTAAAAGCTGTGCCATTTCCACAAAGTGAGAGAATAGTAAACAATAGTTAAGCAATAGGTGCAGGGTAATACACTCTTTATTTCTACCAAGTTTCAATAACCTGCGTTTAAATATGTCTGAGATGTCAACAATAAAAGCAAGTATTCGTAGGTAAATTTCGGTAACCGAATGTTACCTACGAATACACTTTGACATCATGACAGTATTGTGAAACACCGCCATTCATGCCAATGCCCATATTGGTACATAACGAAGGCCTGTATGTTTGTTATCAAATCATATGTCAATGAAAGTTGCGAATTCACATACATGCCCACCATGCAAAACTGAATACGGCTTAATTGGTGAAAAATATGTACTGAAATAGACGACGGTCTGCTCATTTGAAAGAAAAATCAGATTCAAAGAAGATTAGAAGGGATAAATACTTGGATTTGTCAACTGTCATGTGTGCTTCATTTTAAATGTTTACCGACCTTCTGGTTTCTTAGTAATTTGTGTCCAAATTGATTTATTCGAAGGCAACTTTTGACGTTTTCGCTAAGGTTACCTACGAATACCATGGAAAAAACGACTGTTCTCATTGTCTCATGATCTAGACAACACATTAATGGACCCTGGTATAAAGCTAATTGTAGTTGCCCTCAAACGAAAGGCCACAAGACGTAACTGACTCCAAGATGGACTTCACAAGTCTGCAATAACGGTTTTAAGCGATTTGTGTGCAATTAAGCAAATTAAAGTCACTTCAGTGCCTTTGTTTCTTACTTCAATCCTCTTTCAACCGTTGTGAACCGACATTATTAATACATGATAGGGTCTAAAGTATCAATAAACGCACATAAAGAAAATAATGCATTCAAAGTGCTTTATAAAACGAAGTTTTGATTGCGATATCCACCAAAAGTCTAATTCTTGCCTACAAATACTGAAATGTTACTTACGAATACAGCATAATACATGACATGTGTAATGAAGTGTCCCTACCAATGGAAATTAATTGTCAAAACTTTAAGCGGTACCCCAGGACACTATTATTACCCATTATACGGATTCATTCAACAATTATTTATTATGTAAAATTGCTGATTAACTACTTGTATATCAAAATCTTGCTAAAAGCATCAAAAAAATTTTGATCTAAGGTAATAGCATTTATTCATTTGGACGTACCATCTGAAAGGGATCTAAAACTACCATTTTATTAATTCATTACCATAATAGCAAAATTTAAACCTATAAACTCAATATAGATATTGTTAAATCGCTCATGTTACCTACGAATACCCAGGTTTCTTCACCTTTTCATTGTATAAAGCGTTAGGTGTATGCGTATAATTCCTAATATTCTTGAAAACATATATCATACTCGTTCTTATACAATGTGTAAATTGATTCATACTCATTTGATAAATAAAATACTGAAACTGACCTAAACTTCATTTTCAAAAATAAACTAGCATTAATTGACTAAGATCATATTGATCGCGTTATAAAAATAAAAACAAATATTTTCTGGTTGAGTTAGCATTTTCCTGACACCCTGTGGTCTACATTACACGAAAAAAGCGTTAATGGGAATATTCCATTTGTTTTAGGTTGATTAGTATTGCGATAGTGAAAGCATCCTAGTGGTATTCGTAGGTAACATTGGGTTTTGATATCACATTTACTATCACACGTCCTGGATTTATTTTTCAAGATTAGTAATGGCACTTTTGGTTCCTATAAGGCCAATATGTCATCAATCAATGGGCAAAAGGAAAAAATTGTGGAGACATTTTTATTTCGGACTTTTATTTTTAGCCCGTGGACACTTTTGGTTGGATTCGACCATATACATACTATGCCATTACGGCACCCTTGCTGGCCCTGATAGCATCGGACGTAATGTCCAATTTTCTGTATTCAAACTTTAATTTCCTTTTGGTCACGCCCTGCCCATTTGGTAGATCTTCATTCTCTCCATTATAGCAGTTTTTTGTATTAATTTCTTTCTCTCTTTCTTTCTTTCTCCTCTTTCTTTCTTTCTCTCTTTCTTTCTTACCTCCTTTCTTTCGTTTTCTTTCTTTCTATCATAGGCCTACTTTCATTATTCCTTTCCTTTTAGTTCTTTTTCTTTTCTTTATTTCTTTCTTCTCTTTTCATTTTCCTTCCTTGCTTTTTTCCTTTCTTTCATTCTTTCTTTCTTCCTTCTTTTTTCTCTCCTTCTTTCTTTCTTTCTTTCTTTCTTTTCTTTTTTCTTTCTTTTTTTTTTCTTTCTTTCTTTCTTTCTTTCTTTCTTATTTTCTTTCTTTCTTTCATAGGCCTACTTTCATTCTTTCCTTTCCTTTTTCCTTTCTTTATTTCTTTCTTCTCATTTCCTTTTCCTTCCTTTCTTTCCTCCTTTCTTTTTTTCTTTCTTTCTATTTTCTCTTTCTTGTTCATTCTTTACTTTCTTCCTTTATTTTCATCAGTCTCTCTTCCTCTTTCTTTGCATTTCATTTAATATCTAGAGTTTGTCTGCGACTGCTTTCGCTCGCGCTGCTTTAATTTGCATGTTGCGCCATTTCTAGTACGCACCTTTTAACATCGCGTTTCTCATTTTTATTTTCCGCGCTCGCAGACATTCTCTATTTTGCTCACTTTGATAAAGTACTTTTGTACGAAACGTCAGTGTATAATTTTATATTAAAACATCGTTGAACAACACCACTTTGTTCAATTACTTTTCATTATTTGGTGGCATGGTGGTGATTTGAGGATGTCACCAATGAAAAGAGCGGCCTCACATTACCCATGATATGGATTTATCTCAAAATGTCCAAATTTCAAGTTATTGTCAATTCATTTTAAGCCAGTGGTAACCAGTATTTCAAAAGAGGGTGTAGCTTTGAATTGATGTGATGGGATTCAATTTTATTCAAAATCTATGCCAACCAACAGATCGTTCTACGGTTTCATGATTTAAATTACTAGAGAGATTGCGATTTTCCAAACGTAGACGTAGGACGTACGTTTTTACGTACGTTAACACGTACGTTTTTACGTAGCTATGTATTGCAGTGAGGCCACATACTTTACCAACGCTCGTGTTGTGGCGCTATGTCCTATAGTCAGTCATCTGGTGATTTGTTTTGCATGAAATCAGCCCGGGGTAGTCGGTGGGGTCAGGGATCAATAAAGGGATCTTAATCCTCTCTACGTCATACATAAATTCGCCCAGTCTCATTTCCCTAATATTAAATTTTAACAAAAAATGGAATTTCAGTTCGGCACAGGTGGGCCTCGAACCCACGCCGCTGCTACATACAGAATACAGAAGTCCAGCGCACTAATCCACTGGACCACATGACAGTTCGGTAGCCATATTGAATTTTAAACATAGGCTATAGGCAACTCCAACATTGATCGGGTATAGACCACTTGACATGTGACGTCATTGCCCGGCAGTATGCGCGCGAATTATGACAATTTCCATTGTTCTTTGCCCTGCAGTGTGCGTACGCATCGTAGTTTGCTCAGGGCACGTGCATTTCAAATCGCCCACCATATTTCATATAGTACAGTGTAGCGGTTTGTTTGAGCATATCGACAGACGAGTCCCTCGCCTTTGTTGATAAACAATGATTTCATATTAGCATAATGACAGTACTCATCAGTTAATAGCCACTTGGTGAATAGATGGGCATTATCAGCTGTCAAAGAGATGTCTTATATAGCTGCCAATCACGATAGAGGCTTGAAAACATTTTGTTATAAACCCAAAAGTGATATAAGGACAAAACTGTGCATGTTGGTACTTGATTGTTTGGATTCTTATATGTTGAAAATCCCTTGTAGTAGTATTTTTTATGTGTAGTGTATATTGTTTATAAATTATACAGCTTTTCAATTTTGGGCATTAATGCTCTGTTGCACTGTTTTCATCAACCTATTTTATCGTAGTGCATTTCTTATGTGTGTGAGCCGAAATGTCGTGGTAGATTGCAATCATGCTTGTTGAACTGTACTCCGCCATAACTACGGTGAAGGACACCGGTTCAAATCCTTTATTTGGAGCCAATCAATAAAAGAATGCAGGGCCTCTATAAGTTAAGAAGTGACGTAATAATCGCAATAGATGAATACAATGTTTGAATAGATCGCCCAACCATGCCAACACAAGCAGATTGCACTAATCACCTGTGTATGTCTGCAAACATAGATTGAATACAATACAGCTCTTTTCAAAAATACTAATCTTATAGGTACTGTGTGCGAGTGAACCGTTGCCTTGCCAGAGGTCTATACTTTGAATTTGTGTGTAAATAAATAAATAAATAAATAAATAAATAAATAAATAAATAAATAAATAACCGATCAGGAATTGTGCATATTTGAACGTGTTCCTAATGTTCCTAAAATATCTGAGCCAAACTTTCCTTGTCCTCCCCCACCCAACTTTCGAAAAAAAAAAAAATGCTTGCCCCCCCCCCCTCTTTGACCTGCCAACCAATCGTTTGCTGGACAGTAGATCATCAAAAAATGTTTTTTAATGTTATGAAAACGTTTTATACCCTTAAGAAACAAAAGCAAGAAACAAAATTGGCGCCCCGCCCCTACCCCCCCCCCCGAGAATATCTTAGACGCGGGCAGTGGCGTAGCTAGGGCTTGCGGCGCCCAGGGCTAAGGATACATAATGCCCCCCCCCCCCAATTGCGCGCGGAGCACGCTAAATTGTGTACAAATAAGGCCTACCACTATTTGGGCTAGGCCTACTAGAAGTTGAATATCGGTCTTAAAAATGTTCTTTCAATTGATTTTGTGCTGAAATGCGCGAGAAGCGCGGGAAAATGTTTACTTTCATAGCGTGGAGGGGCGCAGAATCGGTGCTGAATTGGTCAATTTGGCGCCCCCCTAAGGGTGGCGCCCGGGGCACGTTGCCCCCCTTCCCCCTAATTACGCCACTGCAATAATAGTGAAGACTTGTCCACGAATGTCTTCAATTAGGCCGCCATTTCACAAATAGTCGGCTGTTTTTAATTCAAACTCAAATCCTCAAAAATTATTATTATTATTATATTATTATTATTATTATTATCAGTGGCTCCGAAACCGGGGGGCCTGTTGAGGGGCCCAAGTACCCTTGAGCCCCCCCAATAATCTGAGGTAAAATTCATAATTTTAGGGTAAAATTCACAAATTTAGGATAAAATTCACAAATTTAGGATAAAATTCATAATTTTAAGGTAATATTCATAATTTTTGGTATAATTCAAAATGTAATGTAGGAATCATGTAAAAATGTATGCATTTCAAAAGCTTCCGCGCCCTCCCGCACCCACCCCCTTCAGCGTTTCGCGTTCCGGAGCAGCCAAAAAATTTGCCCCCCCCCCCAATATTAAAAATCTTCCCGAGCCTCTGATTATTATTATTAATATTATTAATTAATCAGTAATGGGATAGTGAATGCAATAGCTTATTTCCTGGGCCCGGTTCACTGTGCCTATGGACTAAGTACAAGTTTTTCTAATGTTAGTGGTGTGCGACCGTAAACTATCAGCAACGGAATTCCCCATATTTTGCGATTGCGTGACCTTCGCTCTCTCTCGCCACTGCACTGCATGTACACACAGCACACTGAATGAGCGCGATAGCATAGAACAATACCTGGAAGAAGAGAAGATATCGCTAGTATCCCTGCATACAGCAGAACTCGCTCCGAAACTCCTGCGTGTTCGCAAGCGTTTCAAATTACACCCTATTCTCTTGCGTGTGTTCCCGTCTGAAACTCCCCATCTTTGAACTCACTTTATAGGCATTAAACCTGAATCGTTAGTGAAATCAAGACGATCCCTTGTTCACAGTGGTTCCCCTTCGTGTCTATGCTCATTTTTTTCACTAACGATTCAGGTTTAGACGGCAAAACAGTCAATGAAAGTTGTCCTAATTTCGGCCAAATTTGCTGAAAAAACGGGGATCAGCCAAATGTATACAAAGCAGCGATCAATCGATATCGGGCTACCAAGTTGTAAACAAACCCGAGGTCACGATTCACGAGTGGTGAGTGGACAGCGAGTGTGATCAGAACAGAATGATGGAATCTGCTATGAAATTGTGGAAAATATCAAGTTTGATTGAATGTTTTGGGATATATTGGTAAGTATGAGTCTTTGTGTACCTAAATATTTGATTGTTACTTGGTTTGAGCTCGGGTACGCGGGTCAGAGAGAGTTTCTTTGGCTGTTTGGTTGCATGCATTCGTACGTGTGGATATTGCATTTTCACATGCCGTGTCGATCGCAATATGAATTTTATTTCCTTCTTTTTTCCGAATAAATACTTGACTTGGTGGTTTGGTGTTTAATTCTGATGTTTTGTAGTACATCCTTTATTGTTTCCGAGATGAGATGACTTCCCGGATCCAGGCAAAGAATGATATTCGTGCATTATGTCATCATTCGTCATGATAAAATCAGCTGTAGCATTGCTGCACGTAGACTTCATGCTTGTGATGTAATTGTTGGCTTTGTATTTTCATGTCGATCGTTGTAATTATTTCTTCTTCAAAGAATATTTTCCGAATAAATAGTTGTGGGTTGGTTTTTAATTCTGACAAAAATTTTTTTTAATAGGAGCTGAGATGAGATGACACCCCGAGTGGTACATGGCCCATTTCACGGTTAGGCGCCACTTTTGGTGAAAAAAACTTGAAATTTTCAAAATGGATTAAATTTCATTTAATTGGGGTTTTCTTTTCCACATAAGACCAGATTTTCATAAAAATATCATTTCCCAGCTTAAATCTCTACTTCTTGAAGAAAATTATAATTTATTATCTCATGTTATGTAATTTTTTAACAAATTTGATAAATATTGAGTAGTGAATATTTATACTTTTACTGTCCAATACATATATAATAGATATTTAAAATAAACAAGTATGTCATAGGCTCTCTTCTGACCAAATTTGGGCAAATTTTGTTGTGTAATGACAAATTTATGGCCACTTACATGTAATTTTTGTGGTAAAAAAGGGAAATTGACATGAAAAGGTTTACTCAACAATTTTAATAATCAATGAATGACTCTGATATTTCACAGCTTTGATGGTCATAATATGGGTAATGTTCACAAATAATATCAGCCAGTTTGAAAGCACAGGTCAAATTCAAGATTCTAATGTTTGTGCAATTTTGGATGTGACAGATGTCAATGTGAACGGAAACCACACATTGTAAAGCAGAGTATGTGTCAGAAAATAATGATTCAAAGAGTTTTCACACACTCAGTAAATTAAATGGGATATATTGAAACATATTAACCTGTGTTAGTGTTCATTTTAAAACATTGTTTACAATTTATAGAGGTGGATGTGACATTTTAATTGTGAACAGAATATTTCATTATTATAAACAGTTTGCTTGTCAAAATATAAGCTTTAAAGCACTTCTAACACATATATTTTGATAGATTCTATTGAATTGAGCAATGCTAAAATGTTTTTCCTGACCCTTTATATTTTTGCCAAGCAAAATGTTTATAATACTGAAATATTCCGTTCACAATTGAAAATGTCACATCCGCTTCTGTAAATGTATATAAAACTGTCCCCTAAAATACAACAACAAAGCCATGAAATAATCATATGTGACATGTATGAAATAATAAACCTATTTTAGAAAGTCAAATATCATGTTGTTTAAGTATTTTGGCCTAAAAACTACTAATTTTGAGGATGTGACATGTGAACGGAAATTGAAGCTTTTTGAATCTCCTGTCACAATTAAAGAAGGCATGCTGAATTAAAA
Source organism: Amphiura filiformis (assembly GCF_039555335.1). NCBI lineage: Eukaryota > Metazoa > Echinodermata > Ophiuroidea > Amphilepidida > Amphiuridae > Amphiura > Amphiura filiformis. The sequence goes on along the minus strand of NC_092645.1, from coordinate 60,212,279 downwards.
ACTTATTGTGCCTTTTGATCCCCCACAAACCTGTAATGAAATAACTTCAAACTGGCATCCTAGTCCCATTCCTGTCTTAGTTCTTTGAAGAAACTATTTTGGATGTGACAGGTACCATGGATGTGACACATGTGAACGGAAACTTTGAAATGACATCTGCAAGCTAAGTTGATGAAGGAGTTTTCATTAAATGGTGTCATTAGATAGCTCATAGCAGGAGATTTTTAAAAATCAAGGAGAACAGATTCTGCCACTTATTTGTTAATAAATTATACTATTTGGAAAATTAATCGGATGTGACAAAATTGTGAACGGAATTTGTTGGCAAAAATTCAAAATATCGCTGTATCTACGTATTAAGAGCAACAAGTGTAATTTGTTCAACAAATAGTAACAAGACTCTGAACTTTACTAAAACACACTAGTTTGCCATTCATGTAAAGTATTAGTCGATCTATTCCACATTGAATAAGGTACATAGATGTGAACGGAAAATGTCACATCCGAATTCAGAAATTTAAATGGTTCTCATGCTAGTTTAACTGACAACTACTACTTTGTTCATGTATGGCTGTATAGTGCAACTTGTTCATTACATAAAAACAACAAAAGCAGCTGGTAGGCTCAACATAGTTAAAAGTGGCAGCATTGGAAAATAAATGTCTGTTTTAGGTTGCTAGTAAAATGTGGTTTTTGACCACTTCTGACCCCTGTGCACCCTGAAAGATAAAAGCAGAAAGGCCGATTAAGCTAGTGGAGGTAGGCTATACAGAGACAATGAAAAATCACCAACAGTCAATTCTGTAACCCCATTATTTTTTACACACCAGGCCAGATACGTTGAAAATCAAAAGTGGCGCCTAACCGTGAAATGGGCCACATGCAAATTAGAAATGTTATGAATGTAGTGAAATCCTAAAATAATCTGGTGTATTAACCATGTTAACTGTAATGTAGTATGTACTGCATCTGTGCATCATGTAGGAAGGGTAAACAACATGATTGTTTTTTCCTTTGTAATTTGTTGACTTGACAGAGCCCAACAACAACAAAGTTCTACATGTACATGTAAATACATGGTTGTCCAAATTAAACACAAATAATCCACCTGATGAATTTCCTTTGGAACTCGTGTTTTTGGTCGGGAAGTTACAAATTTATGTGTACCGTATACAAAACAGGGCAAGAAATCATTCAAATACAAAATTCATTTATTGCCTGTTCATGTGATGGGATTGTGTGTTCAGCAGTGGCGGTGCAGTGCATGCCGGGGGGGGGGGGGTACTAGTAATCCCCAGTCGGAGATCTCCCTCTCCAGTTCCCCCCCCCCCCCCTTGTGGCACAATTTTGTGGAAATTTAATGAAATGCCCCCTCCGGCAAAAATATCTGATGCCGCCACGACTGTTCAGACTGTATAAAACGAGTGCTGCAATTTGATTTTCATACTTTGAAACTAAATTGTTTTTTGTTCCTTTTTGCTGTATACACAGGTGATTACCCAACCATGAAACAGCTCTGAGTAGGGGGGTGATCTCGAACCAAAGTTTTAAAATACTTGTGAAAATTGTTGTAGTGACTTAGTGTGAGTGGGAAAATGGCCTTTATTTCGTTTAATTCGGGTAAGTTACCCCCTGGACATGGCTTCTTAAGTTTTCCCGTTTTTGCCCATTTTAGTGCATTGTAATGTATAGTATTGTTAGGCTCACATGTTAGCTAATAATAATTTATGAGTGGCTTCAAAACTCAACCGCCGGTTGACTGGCAGTTAGTGGCGGTTGAATCGCGTTCCAAATTGTTTAGAATAATACAAACCGGATCTAACCGGTTAGAACCGGACAGAACTGGCGAGCAACCGGCGGATGTATTTTGAAGCTTATGAGAATTGTTTTCAGTACTCTCAGACTGATGAATAACAAGAATCACTGATGTTACTGATGGAATATTAAGAGATATTTTCATGGTAGGGGTTGGTTGGATTCTGAATTTTAATCTCTTAATTATCGTTTAGCTGAAATGCGGCGGAAAAACATTTTGACTCCCTAATCCAACCCCTTCCTCAAGAGTATTATAAAACATTTCCTAATTGAAGAAAATCAATGTAGGGAATCATTGGTAGTGGGCAAATATGTCATGATTTTGCACAAAAAAAAATAGATTTGATGAAACAAAAGATGTCCAGCCGGGGTGGGGAGTGGATGCAACCTGTACATCAGCCTGGGTAACCACACCCACTCTACGCCGGTTGTGAAGGTGGCCCTATACATGCTATATGAGGTCGGAAACGAACGAAATATCCATGACAAGAGGCCACAAAGATATTGTTAATCAGTGACCTGAGACGGGCAATTTTACCCTGAAGATTTACATGGAAATTTGATTGAATATTCGCCAGCGAAGTGTTATGTGTAATCTGATTATCACTATAACAACTGGATCACGCTTTTGAGTCCCGAATCATGATCTAAATGATCGCAACACAAAGTCTATGACATGTACTATCAATATTCCAAAAGGAGCGTGATCCAGTTACCAGGGAGTTATGTAACCACTTCGCTGGCGAATTATCTTTGACCCCGTCAGTCCAAACCACCGCTAGTCCGAATTTTAAGCTTACCTAACGCTAACCCTGAAACTAACCCTAAACATAATGCTAACCCTAAACATAACCCTAACCCTAACCTTAACCCTTACCCTAACCTTAAACATAACCCTAACCCTAAATTCGGACTAGCGGTGGTTCGAACTGACGGTGTTTCGGGCTGACAGGGAGACCACTCTCCAGCACCGGTATCTCCACCTGTAGGCTTATGCAATCTTTTGCTTTAGAACACCTGATATAAACAAAGATGGATGTATAATACTACTGACTTCTAAAATCAATTGAACTTTGACCTCTCGGGTCATTTCATTTCTATTTTGTTGATTGGAAGAATTTTCCTATTTTTATCAAAATGTAATCAATTTGAATGTACCAGGTGTCAATCTAACTGAAATGGTGTCATATCCATAAACAAATCATACATCCACCGCTTATTCATATCTGCCTAAATTCTTCAAACAGAATAAACAACCCCATCTCTTTTCTGAAAATAGCCACATCTCTTGAAAGCCATCGAAAGAAAGTCATGAATATGCAAATAAAGCAGATCCCTATTGCCAACTTTGGATTGTATAGTACCGTACCCAGTTTTGGTTCATGGGCTCGAAATATTGCAATTACAATTGTTTGTTTCAAATATGGGACATAAAAACCCAACTCTAATGTATACATTTACTCTATACACAAATTTGATCTAAGACGCCAAAATTAAGAGTAAATTCCTTATCAGGGGCAGTGCAATAATCATGTACGTGTACCCCGGAGAGGTCAATTCCCAAAATGGTCTGCCAAAAATCACCTCCCCCCTTTCGACGTAAGCAAAAACCTTTGCGATCCTCCCTTTTGAAATGCCAAAAGCAAAAAATCTTTGCCTCCGCTTAAATACACATGTGCATGATTTTGGGGAACCCAAATTTAAAACCTTAGATTGTCTTATCATAATATAATAATATGAGCACAGTGAGCAGGAAAGTTTGTATATTTGAACATTTTTACTACACCTTTTAGAGCATAATATAGAAACGGTGCCTAAAACATCTGTGCCAATATTGCTTGCCCCCCCTCCCCCATTCAACCTGCCAAAAATGCCCCCACCCCTTCTTTTTTTTCGGCCTGCCAAAAAATCATTGCCACCCCCTTACAATTGACCCAGGGGTACACATAAATATTGCACCACCCTTTATTCCGTGTGGTGGAAAAAAGCATTGCATACCATGCACCTTCCATGCGTATTGCTGCAACCCATAAATATGACATCTATATTATGACGTCATTGTGATGTCAAATTGGGGTATTGGATCTCTTTTTTTTTCTTCTTTTTTTTGAAATCAAAAGAATGAAATTATTTTCTGATATACATTGATACCATTTTGTAAAAGATTTAATGACAAGTGATGTTACAAAAATAACATGGAAATAATATTCAAATGAATTCAAATTTGCCATCAAACTGCATCATTTTATATATCAAATTAAAGCCCTTGAGTAAACAAAGCCAAAACTGAAAACCTTTTTTTCATAGCACTTTCCGTAGCAAAGTTACATCTTGTCAAAGACTGACTTTCATCAAAAAGATTCAGCTAGCAAAATTCCCCAAAACGGCATTTCGGGGTGTTTCTAGATCTTAGTCTCATGGCGATAGCAGCTTTTTTTAATGGAACTGCTATCAAAATCCTCTATAATTCCATGTGCGACTTGATTATCACCATAAAAAATCATATATTTGGGTCAAGTGAAGTATAGAAAACATATTTATGTAGGTTTCCTTCACCGACCTATTCTCGAAAAAAAATCAAATTTCTATGTAAATATGCATTGTGTTTGGGCCCCGGTCTCGGCGAATTTCGCTGACTAGCAAATGTGTTAACTAAGGTTTGCCTGGGATACCTACTATGGCCTATGCTGCAACATGCAAAACAGCTCGATATCTTCAGACCCCATGTCCAGGGGGTAAAATAACCGAATCGGATGAAACAAAAGACATTTTCCCACTAACACAATGCCACTACAACTATTTCCACAAGTTTTGAAAAAATACCTCACAAAGTGGTTCAGAGATCACCCCCCTACTCTGAGGCTTCAGACCGTCATCACATGGAAAACGGTTAACCGGAGAAATACCTCATTGCGAAATACCTCAAGGGAATTACCTCAACTCCATTAACGTAGCACCAATGATAATACCAGAAATCCTAATCCACTCCCCCAAAAGTACCATCAAAAAGTATCATCGTATCATTACAGATTGCTTCCAGCAGAAGTTCTTCCCAAAGACTGCACAACTGGAACTCGCTCCCGTATACATGGACATTAACTTCCATTAGACTCTACGCTGCATTACATGCATCACATGCTTATAAATGTAGCAAATTACATTAGGCAACCACAGGGTGATGTTCCAGATGTAGTTTAGTTGGAAAAAGAGGAGTCACTCAATTGTGCACCCTCAGAAATCAACTTCTAATCAATGTCTGTAGATCAGAAAAAATGTGTACAAAACGACAATCTCCGTTTTCTGTTAAAATATTCAAAAAATTTCCTTGGGTTGAACAGGTGTCAAATTTTATATAACAGGGTCAAAATTTCAAAATTGTTCAGATTTTGTCAAAAACTATATGCCAAAGTGTTCCGCTGGTGAGTCGTCTCCTAATTCTGACCTTTTTGAACTCTGAAACAGTATGCCACAGATAGATCAAACTATAATTTTCTGAATCGTTATTACCAGAGGTATACCATGCCGTGGTTTTTGACAAAATCTGACCATTTGTAAATTTGACCCCTGTAGTATGAAATTTGACCCCTAGGGACAAAATGTTTTTAACATAGCTTATCGTTTGCTACTAATTTTTAGGTCGTCCTAAGGAAAAGACCTTATGGTATCACGAGTCGTGTGTGTGTCTGTCCCGTCTGTGTGTGTGTGTCAACAATTAATGTAAGGCTTTTTGATCTCATGTGTGTACATCCATATCAAAACGATGCACTTGTCGGCTGCTACATGTCAGACTCAACACAAGTGGAGGTCACTTCAAATCATCCCAAGTCACATGGTTTAGAATACAGAGAACATTCCTTAAAGAGGAAGCCCTGCCAGAGCAGTTCTTCTGATGCTAATTGATGTAATAGCATTAAAATTAATAACATTAAAACATCAATTAGGATCTATCAAATTCAGAGATAACCTTGTCACTGATTAATTTGATAACCAGGCAGGTTTGGTTCACCCCAGAAGAAATGATCTGGCGGGGCTTCCTTTTTAACCATGTGACTTGGGGATGATTTTAATTGACCTCCACTTGAGATGAGTCTGGTATTTATTCCTAGCTATTATTTGAAATGAGACACATGTAGCAGCCGACAAGTGCATCGTTTTGAAATGGATGTACACATATGAACAGTTCAAATCCTATTGCAACCATTATTTATATGTTTTGTTTAATCCAAGTGTGTGGAAATATTGGATCCAACACATAATAATGATAAAATTGGATGCTTTACGCCCAGTATTTATTGGTCTCACTATGAGTTTTAAAATATTGGAATCGACTACATCTTGTCCAATATTTAAAACTCAGTCAATCAATTTTATATCAAACTTGAGTCATAGCTGCACTATGGGAACCCTCATGGTGTTCAAGGTCGTATACGAGGTCCAAGTTCATATGAGGTCAAATTGGCTGAAAATGAAAAAAAAATGGTTTAACAAAAATGCAAAAATAATGTTTCACATGAGTATTTACTGTGTGTAGTACTATATACAAATACAAATACGAAGTTATTTTTCACGGCATGCATTTTTTGTCCAGCTATTTTTTTTTGCACTACATGTACATGTACAATGTAGCTTTTGGTTTTTGCTCATGTAGTGGGAGGATTTTTTTTGTCAAAATCTTCCAGCCCCCCCCTGAAGTTAAATGGTGCATGCCCAAAATATTGAGCATATTTTGCAATTTTCAGGAAGAAAATTATTGTTTTCTAAACATGTTGAATATGGTACTGAATTGTTCATTTTTCCATTTTAACACAAAATTATTCATTGTAATACTGTATTGCATAAAAAAATCATGTACATTAAAAATAAAATAGAAAGAAATTAAATATAAAGTGTGGAAGCACTCGTATCTTTCAGTGTGTTGCAGTACATTATTTTGTAGCGTTGCTTAAACTTTTTCAGAGGGGCTTTCTTTTTTTTAAAGTCGCCATTTCAGAAAAAAAGGTGACTTTATTTTAAAAGACTACTTATTTTTAGAACGGGAGATTTTTGTAAAAAATACGCCTTTAAAACAAATAAGACGTGTTTTTAAATTAAGTCGCCTTTTTAGAAATAAGACGTCTTTTTAAATTAAGTCGCATTTTAAAAAATAAGACGTCTTTTTGAGGTTTTGGGTTGACAGGGGTTCGGATTGACGGTGTTTCGGACTGACTGGGTGACCGTGTCCCCGTAATTCTAACAAGTTGACAGCCCTGTGACTGTGTTACGTCACTTGGCCCAGGTACTATTAAACGAGTACAGGGCGTTAGTCCGACACGCTGCTAGTCCGACACTCCGCTAGTCCGACACGCCCCGAATCCGAATCTGAAATGCACTGCACCAGTCCGACACGCCGCTAGTCCAAATCTAAAATACACTCTGCCAGTCCGATACGCCGCTAGTCCGAAAATGAAAACCACTGCGCTAGTCCGAATCTGGAAAACACTCCTTCAGTCCGACACTGCGCTAGTCTGAATCTAAAAACACTGCGCTAGTCCGAAACTGAAAACCATTGCGCTAGTCCGAAAAACACTGCGCTAGTCCGAATTTGAATTGGGGAAACACTGCGATAGTCTGATATTCGGACTAGTGCAGTGTTTTTCAGATTCGGACTAGTGCAGTGTTTTTCAGATTCGGACTAGCGCTGTAGTTTTCAGTTTCGGACTAGCACCATGGTTTTCAGATTCGGACTACCGCAGTGTTGGACTGAAGAAGTGTTTTCCAAATTTGGACTAGCGCAGTGTATTTCGGATTTGGACTAACGGTGTGTCAGACAGAAAACTGCTTTCAGATTTGGACTAGCAGCGTGTCGGACTGTTGCAGTGGTTTTTATTTTCGGACTAATGCATGCTTTTTTTCGGACTAGCGCAGTGCTTTTCAATTTCGGACTGACGCACCTCTTAAGTATAGGGAATTTGTGTTGTCGGACTAGCGGCGTGTCGGACTGAGCGGTGGACACCTATTATTTCTAGGGAGCGGGATTGCAATTGACAGCCGCATTAATACCACACCTCAAAAATAGAGTTGATGGGACCAGGGATATAAAGACAATTGGCCGTGGCGTGGATTCATGTGTTTTGATACCATATCCAAAAGTCAAAGATTGTTCATTTGTTTACATGTGCATAAATAACCATTTAGATTTACAATTGGGATTTTTCAAGTAGGTCCCTAATTATAGTCAGCATTCTGACTGAGTGAGATATGAATGATGATTGCATGTGATACGTCGTGCCCGAGAAGGGTTCTGTGTGCCCGAATATCGTGAAATTATGCACTGCATACATGCCCAAATATCGTGAAATTATGCAAATGTCCATAAATATCTTGAAATTGTGCCCGAATATCGTGAAATTATGCAAATGAGACTTCTGTGGAACTTTCCTTTGATATGAATGTATGTATGCTACGCGCTACGGTAGTGGAATTCGACAGGTTCGCTGACGAAATCCAAATTTCAGATGACCATTTTGCATTATTGTGCAACAGTTGGACTTGACATAGGCCTACCCTGGAATATTTATTGGTATGTCGTTTTCTACTGAATAATGAAAACATTTCATGGTTCTTGAGCATGATGTTTTCTAATTGCGATCTCTCGTTCGGTCCACGGTCATTGCATAGTAAACACAAGGTAAACAACTGAGAGAGGCAACTGATCAATCGATACCCGATAACAACGTATCACGTGATATCACGTGGTTTTAGCATGGTTTTAGCAAGTCGACCGCGGCAACCGCAAAGGATCTTGGATACTAGCGATATCTTCTCTTAGAAGATATCGCTAGTATCCCTGCATACAGCAGAACTCGCTCCGAAACTCCTGCGTGTTCGCAAGCGTTTCAAATTACACCCTATTCTCTTGCGTGTGTTCCCGTCTGAAACTCCCCATCTTTGAACTCACTTTATAGGCATTAAACCTGAATCGTTAGTGAAATCAAGACGATCCCTTGTTCACAGTGGTTCCCCTTCGTGTCTATGCTCATTTTTTCACTAACGATTCAGGTTTAGACGGCAAAACAGTCAATGAAAGTTGTCCTAATTTCGGCCAAATTTGCTGAAAAAACGGGGATCAGCCAAATGTATACAAAGCAGCGATCAATCGATATCGGGCTACCAAGTTGTAAACAAACCCGAGGTCACGATTCACGAGTGGTGAGTGGACAGCGAGTGTGATCAGAACAGAATGATGGAATCTGCTATGAAATTGTGGAAAATATCAAGTTTGATTGAATGTTTTGGGATATATTGGTAAGTATGAGTCTTTGTGTACCTAAATATTTGATTGTTACTTGGTTTGAGCTCGGGTACGCGGGTCAGAGAGAGTTTCTTTGGCTGTTTGGTTGCATGCATTCGTACGTGTGGATATTGCATTTTCACATGCCGTGTCGATCGCAATATGAATTTTATTTCCTTCTTTTTCCGAATAAATACTTGACTTGGTGGTTTGGTGTTTAATTCTGATGTTTTGTAGTACATCCTTTATTGTTTCCGAGATGAGATGACTTCCCGGATCCAGGCAAAGAATGATATTCGTGCATTATGTCATCATTCGTCATGATAAAATCAGCTGTAGCATTGCTGCACGTAGACTTCATGCTTGTGATGTAATTGTTGGCTTTGTATTTTCATGTCGATCGTTGTAATTATTTCTTCTTCAAAGAATATTTTCCGAATAAATAGTTGTGGGTTGGTTTTTAATTCTGACAAAATTTTTTTTAATAGGAGCTGAGATGAGATGACACCCTGAGTGGTACATGGCCCATTTCACGGTTAGGCGCCACTTTTGGTGAAAAAAACTTGAAATTTTCAAAATGGATTAAATTTCATTTAATTGGGGTTTTCTTTTCCACATAAGACCAGATTTTCATAAAAATATCATTTCCCAGCTTAAATCTCTCTACTTCTTGAAGAAAATTATAATTTATTATCTCATGTTATGTAATTTTTTAACAAATTTGATAAATATTGAGTAGTGAATATTTATACTTTTACTGTCCAATACATATATAATAGATATTTAAAATAAACAAGTATGTCATAGGCTCTCTTCTGACCAAATTTGGGCAAATTTTGTTGTGTAATGACAAATTTATGGCCACTTACATGTAATTTTGTGGTAAAAAAGGAAATTGACATGAAAAGGTTTACTCAACAATTTTAATAATCAATGAATGACTCTGATATTTCACAGCTTTGATGGTCATAATATGGGTAATGTTCACAAATAATATCAGCCAGTTTGAAAGCACAGGTCAAATTCAAGATTCTAATGTTTGTGCAATTTTGGATGTGACAGATGTCAATGTGAACGGAAACCACACATTGTAAAGCAGAGTATGTGTCAGAAAATAATGATTCAAAGAGTTTTCACACACTCAGTAAATTAAATGGGATATATTGAAACATATTAACCTGTGTTAGTGTTCATTTTAAAACATTGTTTACAATTTATAGAGGTGGATGTGACATTTTTAATTGTGAACAGAATATTTCATTATTATAAACAGTTTGCTTGTCAAAATATAAGCTTTAAAGCACTTCTAACACATATATTTTGATAGATTCTATTGAATTGAGCAATGCTAAAATGTTTTTCCTGACCCTTTATATTTTTGCCAAGCAAAATGTTTATAATACTGAAATATTCCGTTCACAATTGAAAATGTCACATCCGCTTCTGTAAATTGTATACAAAACTGTCCCCTAAAATACAACAACAAAGCCATGAAATAATCATATGTGACATGTATGAAATAATAAACCTATTTTAGAAAGTCAAATATCATGTTGTTTAAGTATTTTGGCCTAAAAACTACTAATTTTGAGGATGTGACATGTGAACGGAAATTGAAGCTTTTTGAATCTCCTGTCACAATTAAAGAAGGCATGCTGAATTAAAAACTTATTGTGCCTTTTGATCACCCACAAACCTGTAATGAAATAACTTCAAACTGGCATCCTAGTCCCATTCCTGTCTTAGTTCTTTGAAGAAACTATTTTGGATGTGACAGGTACCATGGATGTGACACATGTGAACGGAAACTTTGAAATGACATCTGCAAGCTAAGTTGATGAAGGAGTTTTCATTAAATGGTGTCATTAGATAGCTCATAGCAGGAGATTTTAAAAATCAAGGAGAACAGATTCTGCCACTTATTTGTTAATAAATTATACTATTTGGAAAATTAATCGGATGTGACAAAATTGTGAACGGAATTTGTTGGCAAAAATTCAAAATATCGCTGTATCTACGTATTAAGAGCAACAAGTGTAATTTGTTCAACAAATAGTAACAAGACTCTGAACTTTACTAAAACACACTAGTTTGCCATTCATGTAAAGTATTAGTCGATCTATTCCACATTGAATAAGGTACATAGATGTGAACGGAAAATGTCACATCCGAATTCAGAAATTTAAATGGTTCTCATGCTAGTTTAACTGACAACTACTACTTTGTTCATGTATGGCTGTATAGTGCAACTTGTTCATTACATAAAAACAACAAAAGCAGCTGGTAGGCTCAACATAGTTAAAAGTGGCAGCATTGGAAAATAAATGTCTGTTTTTAGGTTGCTAGTAAAATGTGGTTTTTGACCACTTCTGACCCCTGTGCACCCTGAAAGATAAAAGCAGAAAGGCCGATTAAGCTAGTGGAGGTAGGCTATACAGAGACAATGAAAAATCACCAACAGTCAATTCTGTAACCCCATTATTTTTTACACACCAGGCCAGATACGTTGAAAATCAAAAAGTGGCGCCTAACCGTGAAATGGGCCACATGCAAATTAGAAATGTTATGAATGTAGTGAAATCCTAAAATAATCTGGTGTATTAACCATGTTAACTGTAATGTAGTATGTACTGCATCTGTGCATCATGTAGGAAGGGTAAACAACATGATTGTTTTTTCCTTTGTAATTTGTTGACTTGACAGAGCCCAACAACAACAAAGTTCTACATGTACATGTAAATACATGGTTGTCCAAATTAAACACAAATAATCCACCTGATGAATTTCCTTTGGAACTCGTGTTTTTGGTCGGGAAGTTAAAAATTTATGTGTACCGTATACAAAACAGGGCAAGAAATCATTCAAATACAAAATTCATTTATTGCCTGTTCATGTGATGGGATTGTGTGTTCAGCAGTGGCGGTGCAGTGCATGCCGGGGGGTACTAGTAATCCCCAGTCGGAGATCTCCTCTCCAGTTCCCCCCTTGTGGCACAATTTTGTGGAAATTTAATGAAATGCCCCTCCGGCAAAAATATCTGATGCCGCCACGACTGTTCAGACTGTATAAAACGAGTGCTGCAATTTGATTTTCATACTTTGAAACTAAATTGTTTTTTGTTCCTTTTTGCTGTATACACAGGTGATTACCCAACCATGAAACAGCTCTGAGGCTTCAGACCGTCATCACATGGAAAACGGTTAACCGGAGAAATACCTCAATTGCGAAATACCTCAAGGGAATTACCTCAACTCCATTAACGTAGCACCAATGATAATACCAGAAATCCTAATCCACTCCCCAAAAGTACCATCAAAAAGTATCATCGTATCATTACAGATTGCTTCCAGCAGAAGTTCTTCCCAAAGACTGCACAACTGGAACTCGCTCCCGTATACATGGACATTAACTTCCATTAGACTCTACGCTGCATTACATGCATCACATGCTTATAAATGTAGCAAATTACATTAGGCAACCACAGGGTGATGTTCCAGATGTAGTTTAGTTGGAAAAAGAGGAGTCACTCAATTGTGCACCCTCAGAAATCAACTTCTAATCAATGTCTGTAGATCAGAAAAAATGTGTACAAAACGACAATCTCCGTTTTCTGTTAAAATATTCAAAAAATTTCCTTGGGTTGAACAGGTGTCAAATTTTATATAACAGGGTCAAAATTTCAAAATTGTTCAGATTTTGTCAAAAACTATATGCCAAAGTGTTCCGCTGGTGAGTCGTCTCCTAATTCTGACCTTTTGAACTCTGAAACAGTATGCCACAGATAGATCAAACTATAATTTTCTGAATCGTTATTACCAGAGGTATACCATGCCGTGGTTTTTGACAAAATCTGACCATTTGTAAATTTGACCCCTGTAGTATGAAATTTGACCCCTAGGGACAAAATGTTTTTAACATAGCTTATCGTTTTCTACTAATTTTTAGGTCGTCCTAAGGAAAAGACCTTATGGTATCACGAGTCGTGTGTGTGTCTGTCCCGTCTGTGTGTGTGTGTCAACAATTAATGTAAGGCTTTTTGATCTCATGTGTGTACATCCATATCAAAACGATGCACTTGTCGGCTGCTACATGTCAGACTCAACACAAGTGGAGGTCACTTCAAATCATCCCAAGTCACATGGTTTAGAATACAGAGAACATTCCTTAAAGAGGAAGCCCTGCCAGAGCAGTTCTTCTGATGCTAATTGATGTAATAGCATTAAAATTAATAACATTAAAACATCAATTAGGATCTATCAAATTCAGAGATAACCTTGTCACTGATTAATTTGATAACCAGGCAGGTTTGGTTCACCCCAGAAGAAATGATCTGGCGGGGCTTCCTTTTTAACCATGTGACTTGGGGATGATTTTAATTGACCTCCACTTGAGATGAGTCTGGTATTTATTCCTAGCTATTATTTGAAATGAGACACATGTAGCAGCCGACAAGTGCATCGTTTTGAAATGGATGTACACATATGAACAGTTCAAATCCTATTGCAACCATTATTTATATGTTTTGTTTAATCCAAGTGTGTGGAAATATTGGATCCAACACATAATAATGATAAAATTGGATGCTTTACGCCCAGTATTTATTGGTCTCACTATGAGTTTTAAAATATTGGAATCGACTACATCTTGTCCAATATTTAAAACTCAGTCAATCAATTTTATATCAAACTTGAGTCATAGCTGCACTATGGGAACCCTCATGGTGTTCAAGGTCGTATACGAGGTCCAAGTTCATATGAGGTCAAATTGGCTGAAAATGAAAAAAAAATGGTTTAACAAAAATGCAAAAATAATGTTTCACATGAGTATTTACTGTGTGTAGTACTATATACAAATACAAATACGAAGTTATTTTTCACGGCATGCATTTTTTGTCCAGCTATTTTTTTTTGCACTACATGTACATGTACAATGTAGCTTTTGGTTTTTGCTCATGTAGTGGGAGGATTTTTTTTGTAAAAATCTTCCACCCCCCCCCCCTGAAGTTAAATGGTGCATGCCCAAAATATTGAGCATATTTTGCAATTTTCAGGAAGAAAATTATTGTTTTCTAAACATGTTGAATATGGTACTGAATTGTTCATTTTTCCATTTTAACACAAAATTATTCATTGTAATACTGTATTGCATAAAAAAATCATGTACATTAAAAATAAAATAGAAAGAAATTAAATATAAAGTGTGGAAGCACTCGTATCTTTCAGTGTGTTGCAGTACATTATTTTGTAGCGTTGCTTAAACTTTTTCAGAGGGCTTTCTTTTTTAAAGTCGCCATTTCAGAAAAAAGGTGACTTTATTTTAAAAAGACTACTTATTTTTAGAACGGGAGATTTTTGTAAAAAATACGCCTTTAAAACAAATAAGACGTGTTTTTAAATTAAGTCGCCTTTTTAGAAATAAGACGTCTTTTTAAATTAAGTCGCATTTTAAAAAATAAGACGTCTTTTTGAGGTTTTGGGTTGACAGGGGTTCGGATTGACGGTGTTTCGGACTGACTGGGTGACCGTGTCCCCGTAATTCTAACAAGTTGACAGCCCTGTGACTGTGTTACGTCACTTGGCCCAGGTACTATTAAACGAGTACAGGGCGTTAGTCCGACACGCTGCTAGTCCGACACTCCGCTAGTCCGACACGCCCCTAATCCGAATCTGAAATGCACTGCACCAGTCCGACACGCCGCTAGTCCAAATCTAAAATACACTCTGCCAGTCCGATACGCCGCTAGTCCGAAAATGAAAACCACTGCGCTAGTCCGAATCTGGAAAACACTCCTTCAGTCCGACACTGCGCTAGTCTGAATCTAAAAACACTGCGCTAGTCCGAAACTGAAAACCATTGCGCTAGTCCCAATTTGAAAAACACTGCGCTAGTCCGAATTTGAATTGGGGGAAACACTGCGATAGTCTGATATTCGGACTAGTGCAGTGTTTTTCAGATTCGGACTAGTGCAGTGTTTTTCAGATTCGGACTAGCGCTGTAGTTTTCAGTTTCGGACTAGCACCATGGTTTTCAGATTCGGACTACCGCAGTGTTGGACTGAAGAAGTGTTTTCCAAATTTGACTAGCGCAGTGTATTTCGGATTTGGACTAACGGTGTGTCAGACAGAAAACTGCTTTCAGATTTGGACTAGCAGCGTGTCGGACTGTTGCAGTGGTTTTTATTTTCGGACTAATGCATGCTTTTTTTTTTCGGACTAGCGCAGTGCTTTTCAATTTCGGACTGACGCACCTCTTAAGTATAGGGAATTTGTGTTGTCGGACTAGCGGCGTGTCGGACTGAGCGGTGGACACCTATTATTTCTAGGGAGCGGGATTGCAATTGACAGCCGCATTAATACCACACCTCAAAAATAGAGTTGATGGGACCAGGGATATAAAGACAATTGGCCGTGGCGTGGATTCATGTGTTTTGATACCATATCCAAAAGTCAAAGATTGTTCATTTGTTTACATGTGCATAAATAACCATTTAGATTTACAATTGGGATTTTTCAAGTAGGTCCCTAATTATAGTCAGCATTCTGACTGAGTGAGATATGAATGATGATTGCATGTGATACGTCGTGCCCGAGAAGGGTTCTGTGTGCCCGAATATCGTGAAATTATGCACTGCATACATGCCCAAATATCGTGAAATTATGCAAATGTCCATAAATATCTTGAAATTGTGCCCGAATATCGTGAAATTATGCAAATGAGACTTCTGTGGAACTTTCCTTTGATATGAATGTATGTATGCTACGCGCTACGGTAGTGGAATTCGACAGGTTCGCTGACGAAATCCAAATTTCAGATGACCATTTTGCATTATTGTGCAACAGTTGGACTTGACATAGGCCTACCCCTGGAATATTTATTGGTATGTCGTTTTCTACTGAATAATGAAAACATTTCATGGTTCTTGAGCATGATGTTTTCTAATTGCGATCTCTCGTTCGGTCCACGGTCATTGCATAGTAAACACAAGGTAAACAACTGAGAGAGGCAACTGATCAATCGATACCCGATAACAACGTATCACGTGATATCACGTGGTTTTAGCATGGTTTTAGCAAGTCGACCGCGGCAACCGCAAAGGATCTTGGATACTAGCGATATCTTCTCTTACCTGGAAGCGTCACTAGAAATTAGCATGAGGCCGCATTCATATGTAAATAGCGTATTGTTATTTAAATTTGTGCCCAGACGTATTGAGGGCGACAGTCATGTTATCCAGACAGAGAATGTCTTGATGCGCCAGTCATGTCAAATTGCTGAGTGAATGTGTGTAAATCCCTTTCTGTATAGGTAATAAGCTAGTATAGTTCGTGTTCCAGTTTGTTATAACAAAAAAATAAGTATATTAAATATATTAAGTGTATAAACTTTGAAATTGACGTGAATTTGAAGTGCAGAGCTCCAAATCTAGCTAAATCGTGTAGTGTGAAATTATGCTGTGTGACCCCCTCTGCGTGGTAGAATTATATTCATAAAACATTGAATTTAACATATAATATGGGCAGCCAACCACGATTTATCAGCATTTAAAAGATATATTAATTAACAAAGATAAATAATCAATAATACAAATGTCAATTTAACTAGTAAACAAGTCTGAAATCTTAAAATGTTGCCACGTGATTTCCCGAACACATGATATGTCAAGTATTTGGAGTATGGTGCACGGCTTGCAGGCAACTGTGTATTTCTTTACCTCCGTATAAAATCAATAATTCATGGGGAGCCAAGTAACATTCTGTCTGTTTAGTGCAGATTGTATTTTATTTTACCTGAGAGCATAATAGAAATACATAAAGACGAATAAGGCGCCATGATGGAAAGCTATGGACGGTCAGGTCGGGTATCAAAGGTTATTTTAACTTCAAATACTACTTGTATTTCACACCTTGCCTCTGTCACGTATTTCCTTCATATTATTGACCTCAAGTCCTAATTTTGACTTTGCTATTGCAAGATGTCGTTTCATATCAAATTAGTAGACTTTCTTTGAAAAAACATATCACTGGTGCCTGATGGGAATACCCGTCCGCCATTTCATTAAACTGGATCGTTTTCGCGTGATTTGTGCCCAGATGTATTGGGGGCGCGCTATACTCTCATTGAACAGGCAAAGTTCGCAAAACTAACAACGTTGTTATTTGTCAATATTATTTAACATGATTCAAGGGGTCGAACATGAATTATTCATAACGGATCGATAACTGGCCTCACTTTCTTGCTAGTAAACCAGCGGAATTTTTCATAGGTTTTGCGTTGCTAATAGAACAACCGTGAATTTAGTGTCACCCCCTTGGCGATAGTAAGCATTGCAATTCATGAATTGCACGACTAGAGTATGCTGCCGTTAGTATTGTGCCACTACATTAAAGAGAACTTGAATCCCGCCCGGGACTTGAATACAAGATTGCCCCGGATTTGTCACGTTTACAGTGGATAATTATGTTCATATGTTGCATGTTGCTGTCTGGGTGAGAACCAAGTGAGTATTCGAGTACACACAGTAGCCTATACCTAATTTGGTGATTTCATGATATCCGGGCATGATATCACGTAAAAACGACCATCATGCCATTTCCTGTCACCATTTTAAAATTATCCAGAGTTTTTCGAAACTAGAGATAGATGCCGTTGGTGGCGTCTGGCCAGATGAAGGGGGCTATACCCGGCTACCTGTACATGTATAGACCCGTGACGTCACGCAGACGTCACGGGTCTATTAGATCTGTCGATTAAATGCACTTTTTTGGCCCAGATCTATGCTCTTTCGCATATTTATCAGCGTTTTACAACCCTTTTGAAACCATTCTAAGGCATTCCATGCGCTACAATGTCAAAATTGTGGCTACATCATAGATATCTCGGGCATCTCAGCTCAGAGCATCAAGTTACCTGGTTTTCCCTATGAAAGTAGGCCTAATTAAGGTGTTCCATCAAAGCTTTCGTAGTCTGCTGCCCCCTAGCGGTGGTTCCGGGAACGTTGCGTCTAGAATAAAGCCTATTATGGGAAGGTGGGGCATAACGGAACACTTAACTTCGAGGATGCTCTGTGACCTCACCATTAGTAATATGACTATAAAAATTATATGTTCAGTTGAAGTTTGTATTTACCTTTAATATACCACTAACCAATACAACTTGACTCTTACAATTTTTTATAAAAATGAAAAAATATTTTCAAAAAAAAAAAAACCGATTTGCCCCAATATCGGGGCAAAACGGAACTATGGGGCAAAACGGCACCCTGAGTTTTAAGTGCCTAAAGGTACATATCGCAACATTGAGTCAACATTATCTTCTCACTTTACCATTTATAGTAATATTTTCATTACTGTTACAAAAAATATTAAGTAGGCCTACCATCTCTAGTGGAGTGAGTGGGTAACTTATAGGCCTATTATTAGTTTCATCTGTAGGCCTAGTTATATGTAGGCCTACGACTATTATTCGATTGCCAAAAATATTAACATGATTAAGTAGGCTACCCATCTTTGTAGCTCTTTGTGGAGTGAGTGGTTAACTTTTAATCATCAATTCTATCCGTGAGTGAAGACGTGCTATGTCCAATTGGGGCAAAACGGAAAATTCCGTTAAATCTGTCCGCCTCTTTCGGAACACCTGTTCACAAACCCCCTTCTCTGCCTTAAACTTCTCCCGTCGCCTCTCGACCTTAGCTGCTTCACTATCTAATTCGGCAGCTCTACCTTCTAGAGCTCTACTTCGTGAAACACTCTGCCTTCTGGGCATCAAGTTCCTCTATCTCCCTACTCTTCGCCTCCTCCCAAACCTGCACTCCTCTTTCCCACTCCTCCCTCTCATGACCACACCTCACCTCCCTATCATGTACCTCTGCTATTCTCACTCTTGATTTCTCTTTATTCTCTTCCTTCTTAGCAACTATATCCTGCTTTTCGCTGCTCTTAATTTCCTCCCATGTTTCGACTTCCGCGTCAAAAGCAGCTCGTCGCTCCTCCGATTCCGTTACCTCAAGTTGCCTTGCTACTTCCCACGTCCTCTCACTTTCCTCAATTTCCTCTTCCCTATCAGACAAGGTACCCATCTTACGGCTCAATTCCCACTCCCGTCTATCATTTTGTATGTTTAGAACATACATGTTCTCCTTCTCGCTGTGTTTAATTTCTTCCCACGTCCTCACCTCAGTATCCAAGGTTGCTCGTAGCTCTTCTAATTCACTTACTTCACGCCCCCTCTCAACGGCCCACGCTCTCTCCCTTTCTTCAATCTCGCCCTTCCTGACAGACAGAGCACTCTCCCTTTCTTCGATCTCGGTCCTCCTGTCAGACAGGGCACTCTCCCTTTCTATAATCTCGGTCCTTCTGTCAGACAGGCTTATCTCCCATGCCTCCACTTGTGAATCAAAGATAACTTGTCGCTCCTCTAATCCAGCTACTTCAAGTTCTTTCTTACTTTCCCACTCCCTCTCTTTTTCTTCTAACTCCGCTTTCTTGTTTGACAGAGAACTAACCCTCTCATCCAACTTCCCCCTTATCTCCTCTATCAACCTTAATTCGGCACTGATCCGCACCTGTGCCTTCTCCACGACATCAGCAAGTTCATTCCGGTAATCAACCTCCTGCTTGTCTCTCTCATATTTCTGGATAACTGCGTTCCTCTCTCTATTTACCCTAGCATGTCCTCCATCTCCACAACATCGCCTGGTATCTCTTTCACCTGTTTCTCTATCACACCTTTATCATCCTCGCTAATCATCTCAAAAATACCAGAATCCATGCTATCACTATCTATAACAGCCTCGCATACTTCCTCTTGGTGGGCACGCAACCTCCGATTCCTTCCTCTGCCTCTCCTACCCATTGATCTTTTCCTATACGAGGACCTCCTCCTCTCCCTTCCTCTCCTACTCTTCCTGGCATATTGAATGCACTTATAGGTCTGTTTGCAATACTCAAATCCCACTTCTGACACCAATTTGTGGCGGGACGGCCGAAAAAGGATGGAACGAACAGGACGTTGAACTGTCTCAATGTGTATTTAATTATGAAACCTGATTGGTCGGTAACTTTGAGTATAAAAGTCAGGTGGCCGGGTTGACACCAGTTCCCAAAATGGGAACACGAAAAGTTTTGTATTGAGACGTGGGCAAGTCGTGGGGGCAGAACCCCACCTTTGATACCTTTTACAAACAGAAGTGCATCTAAATAATTCTTCAAGTAGGTCGTTCCAATTCAACTTCAACAGTACTTTATTTACTTATTTCCAGACTACAACATACAGGATTCAGTCACACCCCTATTCAATACTCTGGCACCCCACTCCAACCATGGTTTCTGTAATACTACACAGCTAGCACCCTCCCTCACCTATGAATTCGAATCCGATGAGTAAAAGAACGATTTCCACGAGGCAGTACGGCAAGCCCCCGGCCTTCGTGCGCTGTGATTGGCTGACGGTGATAATTAATTGAATCAAGCAATACGAGCATGCGCAGAGCGACCATAAATGACGTAATGCAGAAATGAAATTTAAGGGAGTACTACGCGATTTGGGTAGAAAAATGAAAAAGGGGATTACCAAAAAAAAAATATTATGGGTTGGCTTGATTTACCAATACCGTTTCAATAGAAAGAAACTTTTAATAAATCTGCGCAATTGTCATTTTAATGAGTGTTTGATTTTTACATCCCCATATCCTAAGCCTCTTGTTGTGTCAACAAGTAAACATGTTATTGTATTGTCCCAGATGATGAAAGATCGATGTAATATTGAATTTCATCAATCATATCTCATACAGGCCTATTATATCATGAATATTTAATGACGTTTATTTCATTTCAAAAGAAGTTATTTGATAATGGTATGGTAGATATAATACAGAATACATAATAATACTAAATAATATGCTGTCAATTTATTTCATCATCTTGGAAGACTTGGAAGTTCAAACTGATTGTACGCAGCAACGCGGAAGGATATGTGTGATTATGCTCATTCCTGATTGGTTATGATTATCTCATGTTACCTTTTGATTGGTCCACGTCATAATATGCACGATGTCATCGTTGATCATACCCGAATCACGTGGAATCACGTGCTATTGCGCAACTAATGGTTATGTTACATCATCCGTTTTATGTCAATGTGATTAGGGTCATCGCTGATTGGCTACTCGTCATCTTACGTTACATTTTGATTGGTCCACGTCATTCTATGCATTATGTCATCGTTAATAGTACCACCGATCACGTGAAAGCACGTGGTATTGCGCAATGGTTATATTACATCATTTTTTAACATTATTGCATCATTTTATTTTTAAAACGCCCTCTATGCACTTCAGAGACAAAATGGCGACCAAAAAACGCCCTCTAGGTACCTCTAACGCCCAACATGGCGCCACTTCCGGTTCAAAGGTCGATCCCGGGTCAAAGGTCATGACCGTGTCAAAGGTCAAGGGTCATGGGGTCACTTCCGGGTCAAAGGTCAGGTCAAAGGTCACGTTATGACGTCATAGGTCACAATTGTGCTATAGTGCCACGTATACTACTTAGCGGTTCGTCCACTGAATATATCGCCTGATTAAAAGATAACACAAAGTAAATGAAGTTACGTTTATATTTTGTCGCTTCCAGCATAGGATCACTGTACGTCAACGGCGTGTCTATATCTGTCTATAGTGAAAATGAAGTGCAAAAGTTGTGGAGAAATTAAACTGTCCAAGGAATTTCCACCGTTCACATTGAATTATGACTGTCAACATCCTCCATTGCACTGCCTAAGGGTAAGATATGATGATTTAGAATGAATTGATGATGATGGATCAGAAGGATGTTAATGATGATGATGATGATGCCGACGATGGCGATAACGGTGTTAAGGATGATAATGATGTTATAGTGATGAAGATTATGACAAAGATGATGATGATAGTGACGACAACGAATGGTTCAAGCTAAAGATGATGATAGTAATGGTGATGATTTGGAGTACTGTAGCTTAATAACGGGAAGTTCATACCATGTTGGGTTTTTTTTTCCAAATCATTATAGTGTGTTACATCGTTTTGGGAGACGCACGGTACCTGTTCACAATGTGAGGTCAAGGTCGACGAATCAGAACTGAATCTAAGGAAATGCTATAGCATTCTAGAAACACTGTTTCCAGAGATTACATGTGATGACGTTATGGATTATGAAGGTGCTGAAGGTATAGGCGGTGGAACCCTTACAGTTACCAGACTCAACGGAGAATCGTTCGACACACCATTCTTGCCAACGATGCATGTGTTCTCATTGAAGAAAAAGATTGAGCAGTTCATGAAAGTGTCAACAGATAAGCAGAGTTTGTTGTATAATCAGAAGCAGCTCAAGGCAAGTAGGCCTATAATAATTATGCACCTTTGAAAACGGGGCTGTAATATAGCTCGAAATCAACAACGGTTCCCGTTATACCTAAACCTTTACTAGAAATGAAGTATGAACCCCATGCACCAACATCCTTAGCATATTAAGGTTGGTCTTAACCCTGGAATTATGGAAACATTTGGGCCTCATAACTGCTAAAATGTTGGTCTAAAGTATATAAAAGTATACATAAAAATAGAGTGGCAAAGACTTGGTATCTGTGATGTCAAATTTGTGCCAAAATGCTCATTTTTGGTCCAAAATCCCCCAAAACGTTTTTTTGGCCCACTTCTTTTTAACTCCCACAAAAAAATTTCTTGGGCCAAAAAATTGTTTTATAAATTTTTGAATTTTGCCCAACTTCAAAAATATTTTCGCTTTTTTATGATTTTTTGAAAATTAAGCATTTTTTGACTATTTTTTATGCAAATTTCTCAAAGTTGGTTAAATATTTTTTTTAATTGTTTGTTACGTTTAACAAAAAAGAAGTGGGCCAAAAACCGTTTGGGGGAATTTTTGGCCCAAAATGAGCATTTTGGCCCAAATCTGACTTCACAGATGAATTTATCAAATCTTTGCCATTCTAAATATGTATACTTTTATAATACTTTAGACCAACAGTTTAGCAGTTATGAGGCCCGAAAGTTTCCATAATTCCAGGGTTAAGACCAACCTTAATTTAAATCACTTGGTGAGTGCAATATATTCGTATAAACTATTTGGGTCATTTTGTGGAGAAGCTTTTTGCGTTTCAATTTGTTTACATACGGGTATTTTTTGGTTTTTAAACATTTAGTAACATAACTCATACTTATTTATTTATTTATTAAAAATATAAACACAGATTTTATAACATTTCACTACACAGTGTTTCACGCAAAAGCGATCTTCAGGTGAATAAATGAAAACACGACGATCAAGGACCTTTTCCAAATGAAAAGTCTCTGATGCATATACTTTTTTTTATTTATTTATTTATTTATTTATTTATTTATTTATTTATTTATTTATTTATTTATTTATTTATTTATTTATTTATTTATTTATTTATTTATTTATTTATTTATTTATTTATTTATTTATTTATTTATTTATTTATTTATTTATTTATTTATTTATTTATTTATTTATTTATTTATTTATTTATTAGGATTACAAAGACGATCACTCTGGCCTTGCTACCCTGTCAGACTTCAGTGTGAATCCAAACAGCACCATCCATCTTATGGTACTTCTCTATGCTGTACCTTCACATCTCGACAACGTCGTCTTTGATCTCTATTGGGGTTATCCATCCAGCAAACGCGACTATCTTGATGCTGTTGCCGTGACGTTTAGCGGACAGGAATGGCTTCAGTTTTGTGACTATGAAGTAAAGCAGGCTGCCAATGGAGCGATTCAACATTCAGGCGATATGATGGATGATCGGAAACGGCAAGGACATCACATAATTAAAGTTCGTCTGAAAAGTATTCCATCTAAGGTCACTCACGTGTTTTTCACTCTAAGTTCTTATAACTCCCCAACCATCAGCCATTACAAAACACCAAGTATGCGCTTTTACGAAGAATCTAACCCTGGGAAGATGTTGTGTGGGGAAGAAATCAGTAAAGCTGGGCATAAGTCGGCCATAGTCATGTGTTCTCTTATGAGGAGCGGGAACCAATGGCTCGTACATTCCAATGGCGCATTATCCAATGGCAATCTGCATAAATTTGAACCTATACTAGAAACAGTCCAAGGGCTGATCGCAAAAACAGGCAACTATCCATATGTCCCATTCACGGTTCATTATGGTCCATCGTATAGGACATAATGAAGTTATCTCCCTGTTTTGGGCTGTTTAGCAAATTAGCATGTTTAGCGATAAATATAATATAGGCCTATAATGTAATGTACTTTGGTGTAACCTAACATTGTAATATTTTGGCATAGAATTTTAAGAACTTCTGGCGTGGCCCTGGTGGCGTACGAATATACTTAAAAGTATCTCTTCATTTCAATCAAAAGGAGGTCGAAAATTGAGTGTAACAGTACAATATCCATTGACTGTTCATTTTCTGAAATAGGCAAATACCGTAGAATTCCGACTAAATGCATATGCCTCTAGGTCCTAAATTGGGGGGGGGGGGGGGGTGACAAAAAAGGCAGACACTCTCCACAAAACATTACAATATATTAGTCTTACAGTATTACATGTTTGTACAGCCGCCTGTATCAGTAATGTATAATTTGTTTAAACTCCAAATAATGTTTCTGTGGAGGGTGTCTGTCTTTCATCTCTCTCGTTAAAAAAAACCCTCATTTAGAGGCATAACCAGGGCAGGGTGTCCCCGGAAAAAATATTACCGGATGAATGAATTTGGACATGAGTTCGTTTAAAACAATGCACTAGTGGTTAACGTGCTAATGGGCTTTATATATTTTGTTCGGTAAAATTCTTGTCGTTCTAAAAACAATCTGATTCTTGTGAAACATTTAATTAGGTTTTGTTCAAATAAAATACTACACGGATGTTAAAAAGGAAATCTTACATGTAAGATGATACACTGTACTAGTAGGCCTAAATATCTCTTTTTCGTTAATGTTAATATAATTAATGCAGAAAGAATAATTCTTGCATTCTTATTATTGCATAAAGAATTCCAGCTTGCTAACAAGTTAAGCTTCTCATACATTAGTGTGTTTTTGGAATATTTCCAAGAAATGGGTATGCAAAATTTAAATCGTTTTAAATTTCAATATAATGACAAATGTTGCATAATATTTTTTTTTTAATCCCACGAAAAGCTGTAAGCACTTGATCATTATAATTCTTGGCTCAAATTTTGATTGTTAAAATATAACATAGACCTGAACTTCGCCCAGGCATGAGCTTTTTTTTGGTTTTTTAAAATATTTGAAACTAAAACATTTCAAACTAATATATTTCGCTAAAGAAATAATTATTTTCCCAACTCTAGAAACCCGTCTAGAAGGCACATCGTGTGTGTCTATAAGTCTATAATATAGTTTTGTCAGAATTTCCTGTTTTGATTTCACCATTTTTCAATTGCGAACCAGCAGAAATAATCGATATTTCTATAGTAGCACGCAAAATAATCAATCCATGGGTTCACGCGTTGGTTTTGAAAAATTGGCAGTTGGAAGTGAAAAATGGTGCAACTAAAACCGAAATTCTGACAAAACTATGATAGCTCCCTTGAAAAGCTAAAACGTTGACCCAAAAAAAGCTCACGTGCGAAGTTCAGGCTTGTCAAAATCAAGAATCTTACACTAGCCGACTAGCCGACTAAATGTCACACCTAACTTTATTAAACAGCATTATGCTTTTCTTCTGATATTTACTGAAAGAATGAAAATTATTGCATTTTTATTTGGCAGAGAAAATTTATTTTAAAGTGAAAAGGTGTAGCTCACAATTTCGCTCCTTTCTGGGTCGATCCTTCATAGTAATTATTTCGTGTAAGCTAATCCTAACCCTAATCCTAACCTAATCCTATAACCCTAACCCTAATTTCGTGTATAATTACATGAAGGAGTAACTCCTTTCTGAGTGTATTCGTCCCAGATATCACCTAGGCTTAATGTTTTTGAAAACGCGTGCATTATACCGCGTGCGAGTATCATATGGTGTGTGCGCGCGTTATATTTACGCTCACCTCACCCTGGTGATGCAAGCGTATCATCTGGGCTTATCATGTAATGCAAACGTGTCTTTAGCTGTAGGCCCTATCTCAACAACCCCAAAACGAGTCCAAAAACCCCTCAAAATATTAGTCTTTTTGAAAAACCTAAACCAACAACAATAATGGGACCGTAAGACACTATGTAATGAGAGGGAAGTTCTTCCAATTCATCATGCATCGACGCCGTGGACATCAGCGGGAAGGCTCATCGGCGGAACGAAATGCTGATGCCCTGTACTTCCAGCTCATTCCCGCGGAACCCGGAACTGGACACCATCAGGCCACGGAGACAACAACAAATCGAGGTAAGGAGTTCAAATCAAAACTTTGATGTCCATTCTTTTCCTCACTAAAGAATAATCTAGTTTTCTAAACATCAAATTACAGTTTTATTTTAAACAAGTTTATCCTATTAGGAGTCCTAAACACCAACAATAAGGTCAAATGTCAAGACTCCATGTATTAGGCCTATATCAAGTATGAAATTCCTAATGTTTAATTTAAAGTCTAAACACTTTTTTAATTCCATGCAGCAATTGTAAACCCGAACCTGCCTTCCCGAATAATCGTATTTCATCAAGGGAACAAACCAAAAGTTCGATGCTCGTCCTATAAACAAAACAAAGTCTTTTCGTTGGCTGGAGAAGGATCAAAAAGTCTGATAAAAAATTATTTGTAAATGTCGGTCAAAGTTGATCTTTCATGTTTTAATTTTCGTTTAACACAATCATGTTTAACGAAAGCACTTTCGTTATACTTAGAGGACGTCATCAAACATTTTGTTTGGTCCTTAGGTTAGGGGCTATGGCTATGTAATAACTATGAGCCTTGGCTTGGGGAGGCCTGCAAAATTGTGGGCCAAATTTTTTGGCAGGCCGAGAGGGGCAAGCAATTTTTAGGAGGCTGAGAGGGGCACGAAATTTTATAGCGCACCTTTTAAATTGCACGCTCTAAAAAGGTCTGGGAAAACACTAGCTACGTAATACAAAAACGTTTAAATATGCAAAATTCCCTGCTCGCTACGCTCGCATCATAAGGCCTATAATATATAGTACCTATC
This sequence comes from Amphiura filiformis, assembly GCF_039555335.1. Classification (NCBI taxonomy): domain Eukaryota; kingdom Metazoa; phylum Echinodermata; class Ophiuroidea; order Amphilepidida; family Amphiuridae; genus Amphiura; species Amphiura filiformis. Next base: position 60,185,048 of record NC_092645.1, on the reverse strand, counting down.
TAGACCATAAAATTATGTTAACAAATTGGGAACCCAACAATTTGGTGTGCATGTGGAGGCAAGACATTTTGGCACGACATTTGAACATTTGACCCCCCTCATAATTTTTGCACAGCAGCTTTGGGACCCATTGGGTTCGTTCGGAGGATTTCAGGAATTGCCGAGGGCAGGATCAAGAAAATGATCATTAAAAGGGAAATGCAAGAAAGGACAGATTTAGAAAATAACGGGAACGGGGTTGAATTGGTAAGAAAACGGAAAATCGCAAGCTTTAGGCCTATAGCAGCAATTTTTTTTAAATGGACCAAAATGTAGAAGAAACTACTCCGAAAGAAAGAAACTAAAATAGAAACGTAGGCCTAAGGAGGGTCAGCCTCAGATAAATAAAATTTACCTTTTCAATTATTCTACCTGTTCAGTAATTCCTCCTGTTTTAGTGAACGCTCCCATTTACTCATCTACCGGGGACCCGCGCGAAGCGCGGGTGTCCCGCTAGTAGGCCTATAATCAAAAAGGCATGCATTTCGTGATCCACAGCCTCCACATTTTTCTCACAAAATTTGAGATTTTTATAACACTGGAATTAAACCTCTGGCTACATAATGTTAATGTTACAAAAAATTCTTTAGCAAATTTAGCAAAAATATCGTCAAATTTTAATTTACAACCTACAGTGGTCTATCATACTGCAGTTACTGTCCGTTTTCCTATACACAATACACAGTGCTCTCACCATTGACGCGTGACCCTACAAATGATGTATGTTGGGAGAATGGACACTTGCCTAGTTAACATCACTGTGTGAAAAATAACCAGCCAATATTTTATTTATTCTCCAAAACTTCTAGCAAATATATTTCTCTAACATGACCTAAAATTACAGCTAGGTTAGATGTTCAGAAATGGTCGTACTTTTGTAAAATATGAGTGAGGGCAAGGCATAGCTAGCCAACTCCCCGTGTTATTTGAATGGAGATTTGACCGAAAATATTGGTATCGGACCGCTCACTTCTGAAGGATGCCACAAAAAAACCGGTAAAAGTTACATTTAAATTATTCTAAATAGGTTCTAGAAAATAAAGTTTTGTAACATGTCCTAAATTTTTAGCTAATTTAGGTGTTTGGAGAGGGTCGTACTTTTGTGTTTTAGGAAGGACATGTAAACGACAGATAACACCAAAAATATGAAGAAATTATTTCTAAACCGTGTTAAGTCAAAAATCATTATGTTGCTAATTTTCAAGAATGCTGGTTTACAAAAAGCACGACATTGTCTGATTTCGTGAACAAAGCCACACATAACATTGTTTCCTTTCTTTTCCTTTATAATCGGTTACCCAACTGAAGCTATGAATACCAGCTTTATTGCGATATCGCACATGAAAACAGTCACTTGTGCACAACCAGAGAAGATCCGATTTAATCAGTTGAGCTGTTTCAATGAGTGTTATCTTGGTTTAATAGCTTTTAATGGGGTTAAGTCCTGCAAAGGTCGAGATGAATTCTACTGTAGACATGACTGCATCATGTGGAGCACAACTCGCAAAATCGGAATGAACTGAAATTTTTGGAATAAGCTTTTGTCGTAGATATCTACTGCAAAATGTCATTAAAAGAGGATGCTAGGATCACGAAATCCTCCTTTAAGTTAGGTCGAGCACTAGACCTTTCCTTGCCATTATAATGAATTGACTCGGGTGGGTTTACCCACCCCGCATCCGACAGTAGGCCTGGTCACGGCAATTTAGCCCCGGATATTGCTATAGGCCTACCTATGTCGGTGACTTCGCGACTGAAATTCGCGATCAAAAACGATACGCTCCACGCGCGCGCCTCGTCATCGCGTGTCTACCTTTATGCTGGTTTCATACCGCTTGCAAGTATGACAGGGGCATTCCCCACTGAGTTCAAGTTCCATCATGCACATTTCCATGCAGGGGAATCGCGGGGTGTAGAGTTCAGGGCCGGGGTTCAGGGACTGCCTTTTGAGAAGAGTGAGAGCAATCACTCCTCTACAGCTCTTCTTAAGTTGCATTTGCAAGAGCGATCATCTAAATGGCCACAGGTGCAAACAGCTCTTCTAATAAAAGCCCCGGCTAAAAACTCAGGCTAAGTTGAAGAGACAGAATAGCGGCTCTTTTTTCATTTTCAAAAGGCAGGCCCTGAGAGTTCCGTCCATAGATTAATAATTCCGTGATTTATATACATTTAATAGAATACGGACATTAATATACGGCAGATTACGGCTGTCCTAAATAATTTTATAATGCCAGTCTCCGTAAATCACATCCAGAATAAATCAGGCCAGATTCTAGCATCCATTCGATATTCCGGCCCTGCCCAGTTCTGTCCCTGCCATCATCGGTTTCAAATTCCGCCCTCATAGATCTACATGCATTTCTACATATGGAGATTGGTGGGTGGAGCTATTTTATAGGGCTACCATTGAAATTGAAATCGTAACGCTCCTTTCGAAATGAGGACTGCTTTAGGCTATTTTAATTGCGCATAGTGTCCTTTTTCCCGGATTTTTTTTCTCCAGATTAATCCATGCTATTTTTTAAATCAATTTTATGGATTTTTAAAGAAAACTATCAAATGGTTAAATGATTATATAGGCCTACTGCATTGTGATGTCCGGTTTGTAAAACAATAAAGTCGCATTTTGAAGAAAAAAAAAACCTCATCCATGTTTTTGCCCAACTCTTTTATACGTTCATTATAACAAAATGGACATATTTTAAGGCGAGTCGAATGACAGGAGCCATATTTTTTCCATTTTAATGTACTTCTTATAGAGCTGACAGAAAAAAGTCAAGGAAGCCAATAATCACATTCCATGGCGTTTTCCACGAAAAAATCATGCACATGGTGCGGAAATGACACAGGCCTTAAGATATTCTTTTATAGAACCCATGCGTATTCATCTTGTGCGTCAGCTTTATTTACAGTGACCATTTACACATGTAGGCCTATCTGTCCGAATTTAAGTAGGCGGAATTATTGAACATTGAGAAAATTGAAAAAAAAAAAAAAAAATTAAACAATTATGCACAAACGTCGTACTTGAAACGGTAAGACTTTCACTCTGCGAAAATGCCCGTGTTAATATCTTTTTGCACCAAACACAGATAAGAATTGGATAAGATTTGGAATTAAATCAAATTACTATAGTATTTTCGCCAGCCACTGGCATATGCTTTGTGTACACAAAAGATTGGATGACTTATTTTATTTTACTTTTTGTATAGTGAAAATGTTTTAAAGTATTGCTATTCGATTTGTATGTTTTGCCGTTTCAACGAACGAAAACGAGTATAACTTAGTTAAGATTGCCAAAGTTACGTTTGAACGTGATCCACAACCTCAAAGTTGTGATTTTTATACCACTGGAAACCTCTGGCTACATAATGTTTATGTACCAACAATTTCTTGCAGATTAATTCGTTTAGCAAAAATATTGTCAAATTTTAATTTCGTTCTGGTATACCAGAACGAAATTACAACAGTCACATACACATAATCATGCATAACTCGCAAACTCAAAATCGGAATCAAGTGAAATTTTGCAAATAAGCTTTTTTCGTGGATATCTACTGAAAAATGTCATAATAAAAATTCCCTTTAAAAGGGAAGGCCAGCCTCAATGCAGAAGAGGTCTTGTAAATAGTTTGGGTCACCGTGAAAGGCATTTTTAGGATCATGCTTACATCCATGTTACATGACAGTCCACCAAACCATCAATGGTGAGAACATGCACACTGAAACAGCAGCAAAAACATTAACTCCTATAACTCCTGTCAACTCTTTAATTCATTACTCCAAATTGTTCTGTATTTTTGTCTTTACTGCTTTTTACCCATGTTTATTATTAAAATCAAGAAATACACTGCAGTTTTTATTTTTTTTGCTATGTAAACTCAACTTACATGCACATTTTATTTTAAAATGATTTTATATTATTTCGCAATGTATAGTTTACTATAAAGTAGATAGTGGCAAGCACATGATAAAGGACTGATCATTCACTACAATCTTCACTTTTAAACTGTATTTTTTGAATGTGTTGATTATTAGTCCGAAACTCCTGCAAACCCATGGACATGGCATCTTACCTACTCCATTCTGTAATAGTCTGCATTGTGTGTTTTCTCAGTCTTCAATCATTTTGTTGAATGTAATTTTATGAATCAAATAAAAAAGATAGAAAGTGGCCTCACTTTAGTTATGTGTCATTTTACAGTATTTATAATTTATAAAGTAAGACAATAATTTATTTATTTTCTATAAGGGCATGTCAAAATATGGGATATATTGTTCAATATTATAGCTAGCCCTAAAAACTTTATTTTCCATCGGATTTTTCCTGTTGAAAAGACAAAACTGATGTTAAAGATAGCAATAATATCATCAATAACATTTTGAGTCATTTTTATCCATAAAACGGAAAACGATACAGGATAGGATAGATAATTACTTTGGCGTCAATGTGGTCCATATAATGAAGATTTTGATTCTACAACATTATTAGATCTGTTATCAACATATCAATTATGCACTCACAGGCAACCAAACATCATGCTATGCTCAGTAGTCCACTGATATGACCTCGTTCCAGTGATCATTCCCCGCTAATTACTAATTGTTGACCATGATGTCATTTTTTTGATATGCTGATTGCTGAACAAGTTTATATTTTATGTGTAGGCCTAACCTAGCCCTATATATGATAACTTTTTAAGTCATAATTAATTCAAACATAACTTTGGCAATACTCAATCGTTTTCGTTCGTTGAAACGGCAAAACATACTTTCTTTTCCTTGCAAATCGAATTAGCAGACATCAAAAACATTTCCACCACAAGAAGTAAAAAAAAAAAATTCATACCAATAGAAGAAGGCTATAATCTTAGCTAATCTTTAGTGTACATAAATCCCATCTAAGAATTAGATACCAGCCATATGGGCTGGCGAAAAGTGGATGCTAGGATCATGACTTTAAAAGTTATAGATTAGGCCTACATAATACAATAAATTGACTTGAATCTTCATCATATGGACCACATTGAAGTCAAAGTTATCTATCCTATTTAGGCTATCCTGTATCGCATCCGCCGCCTATGGCTACAGACTGACTGAGCGAGTAGACGGGCCGGCTATGATCTTGGGGGTAGGGGAAGAGGGAGGGAGGGAGGAATGGAGGGAGGGAGAAGTGCCGCGGGAGGTATCCCCCACGCTAATCATTACAATAAAGAAGATTTATGGCTTTTCAATCTGTGTTCAGAGCATGAATGCTCTTGAAGGTAGCCTATAAAAGTTTTTGCAATCCATGCTGATGGGGTGCGAAAAGTTAAAACAAAAACAACCAACCAAACAAAAGGAAAAATGAAAAAAAAAAAAAAAAAAAAACCCATCCAAAGTTCATATATATCCGTCGTGAATCGTGCTTATTTTATATTTTTAAGGGGTATAATCCACGCGTCTAGTACGCACTCGTTTCTAACTGAAATTTCTGTGAAATCTTGTCCGCGCAGTTCTTGCCGCCATGCGCGCGTCAAACTAAAAACTGCGTGGAGTGTGCGCCAAGCGCTGGTAAGAAGTTCAGCTACGCGAGAGTAGGCCTACCGTGTTTTCATCGCCATTTACCAATGATTTTTGTAAAAGAAAGAAAGATTTAACAAAGAATAAAAGAAGGAAAGAAATAAATAAAGAAAAAAAAGTTCAGGAGTGAAAGAAAGAAAGAAGGAAAGAAAGAAAGAAAGAAGGAAAGAAAGAAAGAAAGAAAGAAAGAAAGAAAGAAAGAAAGAAAGAAAGAAAGAAAGAAAGAAAGAAAGAAAGAAAGAAAGAAAGAAAGAAAGAAAGAAAGAAAGAAAGAAAGAAAGAAAGAAAACTTATAAAAGGAAGAAAGAAAGAAAGAAAAGAGAAGGAATAAAAGGAAGATAAACAAAGAAAGACAGAGTGAAATAAAAGAAAATTTAAGAATAAAGGAAACTGAAAAAATTCATGTAATCAATCAAATAAATAACAACGACAGATCACAGAAAGAAGTGAGAAAGAATAAAAAGAAGAAACGAAACGAAAACAAACAAAGACAGAAGAAGGAAAGGTAAGAAAGATGAGAAGGAAGACAGAATTAAATAATGAGGGAAAAATATATAGACCTAGGCCTAAGTAGACTAAGGCGAGCCCATTTCAGAAATCCCAAAAATGTATTATTTCATGGAAAAGAAAATTATGATGTAATTAAATGGTATATATTAGCGTTACACATCTCTCATTTGGTTACCTATAAAGTGTATTACTTCGTAATGTAATGTAACACAATTAAACTCAATTTTGGTAAAGGTTGGGCAAGAGGAAATCAATAATACGTTAAAATAATATAGGCTATAGGTTTATATGTTATATAAATAAAACTAGGTCTATATTTTCTTTCTTAGGGATACTGTCCATTTAAACAGGCACAGTAGGCCTACGAAAAAAATATATAAAAGGGGTGATATCAAACGGCCTTTTTTATTTGTCTTATTAATTATATAACTTATTTATTTTAAAGTAGTTCCTTATTTTACTGATTATCAATATAATGAAATTATTTCAATAGCATTTTAAGGTAAAATTCTGTAATTTGAAATATATATCACATGAAGTCAATTTTATTTTTTTAATAAAATGTCTATTTTCACATCTGACTAACTTCGCGTGCAACTGACTTTATAACGTAATGATAAAACGAGAATGATAAGTAGATCGAACCAAGTTGTCAAAAAAAACAAAAAAACGTTAAAACGTTTTAAACATTTTGGTTTTGATTTAAGTAAATTAAATGTCGTGTTATATAAAGGTTATGAAAACGTTTTAATACGTTTTGTATGAAAACACACTACAATAATATTTCTAAAGTGTTTTCAAAGTGTTATTGTAAATTGTTATTATGTTTTGCAAATAGTTTTTGCCAAATATTTTGTCAACACTGAAATAACATTATGTTAGAATGTTTGCAGTATAACGTTTTTGAGTGTTTTGAAAACGTTGTATATCCTTTATAACCCTTTAAATAACCCGACATTTAAACGTTTGCAACTTTTTCTAACCTTTGCGACTGATGTCGAAAATGTTTTGTGTTTGCTGGGTACATGCCTAAAATGAGATGATATTTGAGTAATATCAGAGAAGATGTAATAATTCTAAACATGATAAATAACGGGCCTATTCAGTGATAGCCTGCAAAAAATTAACATTGTTTATAAATTGCATAGCTAGGAGTGAAGGATAAGTCATTAAAGTTGTCATAGGTAGGCCTACAAGTATTTTTGCTATATGTAAAATAACGTAAAAAAAGGGCAGTATTGATAAAGTTCAAATTCAATTCAATTTGAAATGACAGATTCATGAAAAATATCTCATTTTGTTTGTTGGCTTAACCACTTTTGGTTTTCGATTTTTGAAGAACTTCATATTGAGTGAAACTATATAACTTACCGTGATGGATACTTTGGAATCAAGAGGGTTAATAAAACCGAAGAAAATCACCCCACTGTCATGTTGCAGGTGTTTGCGATATCACCTGCATACGCGGACAATTTAGCGCGTATGAGCTGCGACAAGTTTTTGCGAGTGACGCGCTATGATATCGCACTGGTATTTTGAACCAAAAAATATGCCATTTCTGCTCAAATTGTGAAAAAAGTAACTCGGTGACCCCCATTTTTTATTAGCTTTAATGAAACATCCTATCAGTGCGCATATTATATCAAAAAATCAGCAAAATTGTTGGAGTAGTTTTTTGGTTATAATCGAAAATATGTCTAAATTTTAATTTTTCCATAGACGCCTGTACTAATTTTCCCCAAAAACAGCCTTTTTAAAATGGTTGTTTCTCAAAAACGAGCTCGGTGACCCCTCTTTTTATTTTAGATATTCGAAGAATATCGATGAAAGTTAATTGGTACGAAGTTTAAGAAAAATTGTTGGACGGGATCTTGTATGGATTATACCCCTTAAGCCTAATATAATTTCCTTCTACATTGCTCATTCTTTTTGCTTTAAATTTTAAATTTTGAAAGTTTTGATACAAAGAAATGTGTTGTTTCACAGGTTTGTATTCCAGTTGCAGGTTATTTTTGGTTTGTTGTTAGTTTGTTTTTCCATGCAGGTTTGCAGGTAGGTGTAAAAAACACGGTTTTAACCGCTTGGCAAAAAGCAGAAATTTTTTTCCCTTTTCCAAGCTTTTTCAAGTGGCATTAGCAACTGGATGGAATTCCAGTCGTTTTCAGATAGCAGACTTGGAAATCCAGACATTTCTTTGATCGAAAAGTTAGTGTGCACTTTATTTCATAGTGCAGTGTCGTCCACGGCAAATTCACCGTGACCTTTCCAGTCATAAACCCGCTTATTGAAGATTAAACCGATATATGCAGTACTAAACCATTATATAGTAATCTTTTGTCCAATTTGGCAAGAATCAAAGAAGAAATCAGATGGGAACTATGAGTTGCAGGTTTTGCCGGCAAAGTGCTGAAAGTGGCAAACCCTGGTTTTTCATTTGTTTTTGATTTGTTTGTTTGTTTTCCCTTTTATATAGACCTTTGTTTTTCTTTGGCAGCATTTTTCATGTTGACAGAAAAATTAAATCATTTAAATTATAAGGCCTAAACAATCCAATCAAAGTATCAAATTGAGCTGTTCAAGTAACTTTTGAATGAAGTCTTGAAGTTTTGTTTTAGCTTTGTTTTTCAGTTGCAGGTTATTTTTGGTTTGTTTGCTTTTAATGCTTCACATCAGGTTTTATAGTGGCAAAGATATGAACAGAAAAATTAAATCCAGAATCCAAATAATGGAGTATTTTATACCAGCCAAAAATAACAAACACGCGCCTTGAAAGTATTGATGAAGACATAGGATTTTGAGGTCAAATTTCATTCAGGTCAAACAGCGATCGCCACCACGGTGAACTCCCGGTCCGTGGATCGAAGCACAGAGCAGTGTGGTGTTGTGTGTATCGCGTAGAATATCATCTGTACTGTTCCGTTGCCAACTAACTACACTCAAATGAAGATGATTTCGACGATGATTTGGCTGCGGAATTCTCTTCCAAATGATGTGATTTACCCATCTTAATGTTTCTTCATTGTTAGATGTCGATAATGTTGTCAAAATTAGCGCGGAGTGTTACCAATTCCCTTGGTATGTATACGTATTTTATACCACTCTGACTTGTCTCTCGCTATCTTCATCAGTCCGTCCTACCAAAATGTACCGTTCTTGAACTTGACATCTAGCTTGTAGGCCGTGCATAGCACAAGTCCTTGATAGAATTGAGGACGCGGCTTGAAGAAATAGAAAGAAGCTTTTTAATATCACATTTCCTAAATTTTTAATTACCTTCAGATTAATCCTTTATCATGAGAGTGCACCATTCAGGGCGGTCTAACCTCTATTTTATGCTTCACTGAGCTCTCCTTTCATATGGTAAACCCCGATATGTTTTTGTGTATATCCAGTGCATGTACCGTGTACTGGCTGAATGACTAACTGAATGGTATACACAGTTAGAGTACATGACGTGGTGGTTAACTTGTGATTAACAAAATGGCCTCTTTTCCGGCACAGCTGATCAATGTACTTCCCGTACTTCTAAGGATCAGGTCCTGGGACTAATGCTCCCTGGCCTGGCCGTCAATATACTAATAGGTGGAAATGACTACACCACATCAACTTCCTTTAGCACTGACTTGGCACAGGCCTAAGCAGACTGCTGTAGTCTTTATACTGCGACTTCCACCAGTAACTGTACAACTGTGGATAAGTCATCAGAAAAGTCCACAGCCCTATTGGGTGAAGTTTTGGCTAAGTTTACAGCAGCAACTGTGCACATCATCACCACAAAGGATAATATTAAAGGATCATCTAACTTCACTTTTTTGTTTTCTTCTTTTCTTTAAAAGGCCGAGTGAACGCCCCTCGCCTTCTACAAAATCTTCCCATGGGGTGTATATTGCCAAAGCGTCAGAAAACCTAGGACTAGAAGGTGATATAAAAGTTTATGATCTACATGCCAGGATAGATCCACAGCCTACCACCTTGATAGAAAATTCACCAACTGTACTTAAATATCAGACTCCACATTTTAGGGCTTCGGCCAAAATCCGTTTTCCACCAATCTCTGGGAGTGATACATGGCAAGTCGGATGGGTGCAAGGATGTTCAAATATGGATTTTACTATAAATTACGGAAGTTTAGGAATGTAAGTATTGTTGTATGTTTGTGTGTTTGTTTGTTTTTAAACTAAAACTTAGTTTTTACTAGATGTTACTGATCTAGTAATATGGGAGCAAGATTGGGCACGTAGGAACTACTCAACCGTCAGAATCCCACTTCTGACACCAGGTTATGTTCTACATTGTAGTTCCGAACTTCTGATGTATGTTGTAGACTGTACTACGTCACTCGCGCTGTGCATGTTCAGATTACGGTTCAAGTTACTGTGACAACAGGAAGACAGGAGTTATAGCAAATTATTTCACCAACATGGCAAACATAATGGACTGCAATTTTGTTATGTGTAGTTGCCAATCAAAATTGTTTGACAAAACAAATCCAGAGAACTATTTCCACAACAAACTATGTCGAGATGTCCACAACACTGAGGACATATCTGAGAGAGAGCTGTCAAGAGTGGGATTTCTATTTACTGATCATCACTTCATTTTAAATGATGCCTTTTGCCGGTGATTTATCACTCTCCTGACAAACTCCAGGAGAGTGGTACATAGCTCATGTTCACCTAACAGCTAACACAACCCAATAACCAGCAGTACATGTACGTACACAAGAACCTGTGATGAATTGGTACAAATCCCTTTGATCCAATTTACAGGTCTGTCACTCTGGTCATGAGACCCAGTGTCAGGGCTTGAAGAAATGTTAAATTTCCCAGGAAGCAAGCTAAATTTCCCACAATTTATAGCATCATGTTTTTAATTACAAAAAAGATAACTATTTCCCTCCAAATACCAGAATTTCCCTCCAAACATCAACATTGAATGGGAAGGAGCTTCCTGAATTCCCCACTTTTTCAAGCCAGTGCATTTATAAATGTTTCTTTTAATGTTTTAAAAATGTAAACCACATGTAATTTGGCCTTTGGCCACAATTTTGTGAGTGAAATAAAATACAATACAATACAATACAAAAAAACTATCACTTTTTTTTTATTAGTTATTGATTTCTTTTCAATATGAGTGGAAATCAATACAAGTTCAAGTACCAGTAACAACTTTGACACAGGAAATCAATATCATTTATGACAAATTATATATTTTTATTAACAATGGTTTACAAAGGAAACACGAATTGGAAGTTGATTTTCATTTAAAGAGATCACATCACTTGCCTCATCTCTTGACAACAAAATGTTTCATAGCTAATGTTGGGTGTTTACAAACAATTTGCCAAAAAGAAGAGGTTTTCTCTCCAGATTGCTATCATTTGTTGTCCTCTTACAGCATGACCAATTTTAATTGTTAGCACTGCAAAAATATTATACTCCGTAGTTTCACTTCCAGAACTTGTGCAAACTGTGTTTTGTTGTGGAGGTCACTTTCCATCATTCATACAATATTGAAAGTTACATTGTATCCCTTATAGCAACCACTATGACTAAGCCATAATAGCCTCATTGCCAATCACAAAGTTCATTAGCCCTCATTCAACAATCATAGCCTAAAAGTTGACCTCAGGATGTTTAGTATGAGTTCTTATAGTTCCATCCTTGTGTCATAATCAGCGTATAGGGTCAAAGAACTGTCACAGAATACTGGGTTTTCAGATCCTAGGGATCATATCTACATGCAGGAGGTCTGCGTTTAAATGTGTCATCATCAGAACTTGGTCAATTAACATAAACACAGCTGTGACATGTAACATTTACTAATCAGGCTAATTTTGTGTTAGATTTGGTAACATGAGTTCACCTGGAAAGGAATAATTAGTGTAATTTGAAAAGGAAGCAAAACAAAATAACGAAACAAAATACTAAATAATTAAAATAAACTAGCGGTCACCCGTCTTTCACGGTTTGGAAATATGCAATTTTACAAATGCATCACCACCCTCCCGAGTTTTTATTGCAAACAATTTTACCAACTCCCTACCGATTGATCAGTCGTTTCATTTTAATCAACTTCTTCTTTGTTGCCCCCCGTGTTGCCCCAATCCCTCCGTTCTTTCCACTGTTCCCCTTAGCTCACATCCTCTTCTCCCTCTAAATCCGCTCTGAGTGCCATCTGTCCCCGGGTCTGTCCCTAGTATCATGGTTTTACTTCTTCCTAGTCAACTGCTAATATGGCCAACCCATGGCACCCATGCACTCACTCATTTTGATTTTCCCGTGTTTATTATTATATTCCCACTTGCTTTAGAGGCAGCGTGTTGATACGCGATCGCGCGAGATCTAAATGATACACATTTTTTTTTTTTTGTTGTTGATATGCGAAGACTCAAGTTTTTTTTGTTTGACTCGATGTAGTTATTAGACGGACATCATAATACTAATCATGGCATGTTCGTCCTCGCATGATACGTATCGCGGCGCCCGTGCGCTGTCGCGTAGTGCTTGGAGTACCGACGGCGCAGTACGAGCATCGGAAAGCATTACAGTGTGGTTAATCGTGTAGGTGCATCTCATCAGATTCCAAAACGGCACACGTGCAGAGGCCTATTAGTAGTTTAAAAGGTCAGGGCAAACTGGGCAAGTACGGGTAACGGGTGTTGGGTACATTGTAATTAGAGATGGTCACAAGAACCACCCAATCCGAGAACCGCGAAATCTAGTAGTAACTGATGCTCACTATTTTGAGGTCCCTGGGTATTTTTAAAAGTATATTTGCTAATTTGTAGACTTTAATCACTAAGATTGAAAAATGAGGTAACATAATTTGGTGAATGATTAGGTTTGCAAAAGTGAAATTTGCCGCTTTGGAGTGTCCCTGGACCTAGACCTAAATGCTAGGATCATTCATGGTTGACCTAAAAAAAAAAAAATTGCATGATGTTTTGTGTTTTTAATATGAAAATTGATAATTTGTATTCATGTCATACTCAATCAATGATATCAAAATGCATTCAAATTCAATGCATTTTGATATCATTTAAAACAGAGTATGACATGAATACAAAATATCAATTTTCTTATTAAAAACACAAAACATCGTGCAAAATTCAAGTTCTTTTTTTTATTTTTAGGTCAACCATGAATGATCCTAGCATTTAGGTCTAGGTCCAGGGACACTACAAAACCGGGAAAAAAATAACTTTAAAAAAATATAAAAAAATTTAATTTTTTTTGTTGCAATTTCGGGTACCCGGTTACCCACCCGAAAAAAATGCGCTGGGTACCCGGGCACAAAATTACCCGAAAATCACACCCCCAGGTTGGACTAATATAATACTCGAACGTGGGACTATACTCAGACGAATACGGTAATAATAAATAATACGGTAATTGAATTAATAATTATCTTACTACAGTACTGACTGAGTAAAGTCCCACTGTCCCACCTTCGAGTATAGTCCCACCCCCAAGTTTTCGAAAAATTTCAGAAATTGCGTAATCCGCACTATACCATCATGCGCGTTAAAACAATTCTGTATGATATAAATCGCCTTAGTATTAGGTCACCTGTTCATTAATTATTGCTCAACACATTTTAACACAACATCTACACACATTCCACCCACCCCACCCACCCCAACACATCCAGTGTACAAGTTTGGTTATAATGAAGGGAAGCTTGGGAAGTAAGTAGTACCGCAGTACATTATAGTTCAAAATAACTGAAAAAAGGCATACTGTTTTGCAAATTCACTGCTTTTACCAACTTTTGCACATTTTCTATTCCTGACTGATGCAGCAGTCAGCAGTACATAGCGATTCAGTTCATGTGTGGGTTATATACACAGACCTGTAAGGCAATGTCAACATAAAACATTAACCCTCCCATAGTTACTACATATATGAACAACAACCTGTTTAGTGTTAGCCAACCATTCAAATTTATACAAGAAGCTATTAAAGGCTGTAAAGGGGCAGACATTGGTTTGGATTCCAGAAGGATGGTGTCTGTAAGAGACACCACTACCAGAAATTGAAAAGGACTTCAAAATGATTTAAAATGATGCTAAAACCAATTGTGTAGCATTTGGTTGTACAGTTACATTACATTTGTTACAGAGAGCACAGATTCTGGAACTGTGCAGAGAGATACAGAAAAGCGCAACGCCTCCACCTTTTTTGGGTGGCGAGATCGCGATGCATGGCCAAAAGGTTTGTCTGAAAGCTTGGGCGCACATTTGTAAAATCGCACAATTTGAAAAAAAGATTTTTTTTTTTTTTTTTTTTTTTCAAATTTTTTTTCCTGAAAAATTCGGCGAAAATCAGATTTTTTTCTCAAAATACCATAAAATGAAAAAAGTTGAGAATAAAAAAAAAAAAAAAAATCGCATTTCGCATTTGTTTTCAAACCATATTTTTTGTCATAGTTTTCCTGTGAGCAAGCCAATATTTCTCGGAAATCTCTTTCCCGTATTCCCCATGTTTTTCCCACCATGGCGTACGCGATGTTCATAACACAGTATGACTAGGGCCCGTTAGCAGGAGAGGGGATGCATCCGCAGCCCCTTAAAAAGTATAGAAAAGTCCAAAAAATTTGCGAGTGTAGCGAACAAAAAAAATCAGGTTTTTTATGCTTTTTTTGGTCAAAAAAAGGGTTAATTTTTTGGGAAGAAAGTCCACTTTTCACAAAATGCCCCCCCGAAAATGTCCACTTTTTCAAAATCAGCACCCCTAAAAAATCCTGCATACATATTCTTTTCAGGAAAAGGTTTTTAGGAAGTGGCTGTGAGAAATAATATTATCAAAGCAACACATTGCAAACTAATTTGTCTTGAGTTTATCATCAGTGAACTACATGGTGTTTTATCAGGCAGGGAAACCCTTCCAGGAAGCAGGAAGAATCTGACTGAAAAGTGAATGCAGGTGAAAGTGGAACGGATATTTGTATAAAATCTTTCATTATCTTTGCAATTCTAAGATGAACTTTACAACATGGATGTGGGCAGGATGCTCTAAAAAGCTTTCCTGATTCTTGAACTTAAAGACAGGAAACTGTCATGTTCTACTTCCTGTGTTGGGTTTAAAGGTCACAGATGTTTATTGCAAGGGTGCTGTACTGCTTATTATGCACTTAGGTTACCAGACTTTTTCCCTGTAGTTATAGAGGGCTAGGGGATTCACTCTATCATTATAAAAAAATTATTAGAAGAAAGAGCTCTTGAAGTTGAAGTTGGAGTAAAAATTGTAAGGGGCGCACCATTTGATTTCCAGAGGGGGCATGGGATTTTTTTTAAGAAAAAAAAAATTCTGCCCGACCCAAACTTTCATGCCCCACACCCCCACCCCGAGAATCTAATGGTGCGTCCTTAAGTGACAGACACATTTTCAATCAATGACAAGAATTAATTTTTGTAGTTGATTACAAAACAAACAGTTTGATCAATTTTGAATTTAGCCTGAATTTGTAAATAATTATGGCCTTTAATTCTTGCCCTTTTTTAGGTCAAGGCTGTTTTATTAACCAGGGAACCATTGTTGTTTCACATATGACATGATCAAGGGCCGGGGAATGAGTCGGATGCTAATGTTGTTTTTGAGATATTGGCAAAAACAGTGTTCAAATTCTTTTGTTTTATATTGTTTTCAGCCATTGATGAATTGCTCATAACTCTGTAACCAGATGTCCGATTTTGATAGGGTTTGCATCAAAATGTAGCATTCGTAAATGGCCAGAAAATGATGTAAAAAACCGACATGTGACTCATTCCTCTTGATCATGTCACATATATATTCAAGAAACAGAGAAAGAATGAGCTCATACATGTATAATGATATGAATTTTTCAAATGATAAATGCCATGAAGTGATAAATTTTAGATCTTTGATTCAGAATTGAGAATAGAAATCACATCTTATTTGATCATTATAAGCTCTTAGAAATGGGTGTTTTTCTTTACTGATTTCAGCCATGATTCTATACATGTAGGTTATAATCAACACTAATAGACTGGTACTCCAGGGGTGGAATTTCGTAAAGTGCCACAGGAGTCCAAGTGGATTCTCGCAGGAGAGTTTTGCTAGAGTCCATGGATTCCCGCAAATGGATTCTTGTTGTACAATCTTGCGGGGGTCCAAGGCATGTAGGCGGATGTAAAATGCATTCAAACAAACAAATACACTAACAAAGTTAGTTTTTTTAATATATGTTTCATCGTACCCTCACTTCCATGTCATTGCATCTTTGGCGACTTTTCCTTTATATTTTGAAGACTTTGGGTTTTATCCGGGGTCTTAATTAGGCATGCGAGTGTGATCGCACGCCTCAAAATGCTCCAGAGGAGTATGAATTATCTCCAAAACATAGATCAGGTGTGTTGTATCATCATCATGATTGAGTGAATGAGCCGATCAAGCTGACAGACAGCATTTCCAGCGGGAGTCCACATGGACTCTCGCAATAGAACTTTTGCGGGAGTCTCTGCGAGAGTCGACTCTCGGACTCTCGTCGAAATTCCACCCCTGGTTACTCCTCATTCTTCTGTGTGAATTTGTGAGATTTTGGTCACAACTGATGACAGCCTTTCACAGACGTATGCATACCTATACATACGACACACAACATTAGGCCTAAAAAGTTGTTTGATTGGTGTAAAAATAGGGTACATGGGGTAGGGATTGTGTTTGATAAAGGCCTTGGAACCTTTTTCTTCTTTTTTTTTTTGTAAATTTAATTTAATTTACATGTAGGGTGGATTGGGGTGGAGGGACTTGGGGTACGCCAATCAAACAATTTTTTTAGGCCTTAGCTGAATTATAGTACAGATTGTGGGTACACAGTGGTACATACCAAATTGCAAATTTTTAAATGATTTTCAAATTGAACTGAGCACACATGTACATTGCTTGAGAATTGATCAAGAGGGTGCAATAATTGAAGCATCTGCAAGCACAACAAGGGAGGGAACAAGGGAGGGGGTGTCATGATGAAAAGGGACTGAGCCAACGCCATTCTTTATGGCAATTAAAAGGCGCCATTTAAAAAAATCATTTGACCTGAACGGCAAACTCTTTAGTTGCGACACTTATCCCAAATTAATTATCAGAGTAATTCATCCATAAATTGTATAATTTTTGTATCTGAGTAGTTTACAGGGATTTTATGTATAAAACCAGGGCCTGTGATGAGCAAGCTGTACATGTACAAAAAATTGTACATGCTTAAAAATAAAGGTTCAATGCACTTTAAAATTTGAATGACCATAAACTTTATATAGCAAAATAAATAATAAAAAAGTCGAATTTTATTTGAAAATTTACTAAAATTAAATGTATAATGCAAAATACCCAATTGATTTGTCAGGAATTTCCACAAAAAAGTGAATTTTCATTTTTTGCATGTATAACTAATGTTAATATGAGGAATCCTTATTTAACACTAGATTTTTTCATAAAACCGCCTATAAAGGTTTTAATTTTAAAGTTAATTTTAATTAGATTTTTTGACATTTTCTCAAAATTGAAATTTTCATGGATTTTAAAAACTTCGAAACACAACTTCAAATAGGGCTTTCAAAGGGGGTGTAATAGAAGTGAATTTTCAGTGAAAAAACTTTGTAAAGTACGACTTCCTGAACTCGCATAGGGGCATAGTTATTATCGGAAAATACTACGAAATTACATCTGTGTATTAAGTGCCTTTTTATGCAAGAATGTGATTTGTTTTAGTTTTCTGAACATATTCTACTATATTGTTGCGATGAATTGGATGGAAATGTAAGTTACGAAAAATACAGGTACAGTATAAAGTTATAACTGAAAGTTTACAAAATAAAAAGAAATTTGACAAATCTTCAAAAAAGGAGGAGGGCGCGGACGAGAAACATGTATTTTTTTTACTCGGCCTAAAACTGGCTTGGGTGAATGGATAACCACCATGAATTCTGGTTTTGTTATTAGCGTACCTAGAGGTCATAAGGTCATTCAACCTTATTCAAACAAGTCATTAGCCAAGTACCCATACATGAGTGTTGACACACAGAAGAATCAATGGAAGAGTGTTGCCAACTTGCCACCAATTTTCATCCAGAATCAGGGGTCAGATAGTGGAAAAATCACCAATTCTTTTTGTAAGGGCTATAAAAATTGTATTGCCTTTTTCGACCAACATAAAATTCGGAAAAAATAGTGTCACATTTTTTTTCTTGCATATTTGAATCTTCATCTATATATTTGGAATAAAGTTCAGTTTCCACTATGTAAGTTATGAGAACTGTGTATTACATTTTACCTTCTCAATATAAGATTCCTAATGTTTTGCACCAATTTGCAGGCTTTAAGTTTTAAGGTGTGCAAGTTCAACATACACACACCTTAAATTACCTACACCTTGTAAAACAAATCTGCCAGAGCCTTACCTTCTTCACAAGTGATCTTGTTCTGCCTACAGGTTTGTAATATTATTCTTACCACACAACTCTGATTTAAAAAAAAAAAAAAGTCACAGGAAAAATGTTCCCAAAGTTCACAAGGTGCACAATTGGGCTACCAAATGAGGGGTATGGCAACCTGGAATGGAAGCTGTTCTATGGTCACTCACTTCATTTGAATAGAAAGCCTTTTGTGTTTCAACTATGATCCCATCTTGAGAGAAAATTAAATAAATACATTGAAGTTGATCCTACTGAATGTAAAAATTGAGAGTATCATGAAAATGAAACCAACCATTTTTATATTTTAAAAATAACAATAACCATGATAACAATGCAAAATGAAAGAACCTGAAAGTAAACTATAAATCTTTTAAATAATAGTGAAAACACTGAAAATGCTTAAAAACAACAACTGAAAACAGCATACAATTGGGGTAAAATGGCTCAAATTGGGCTGAAAATTATAAAAAAAACTCATAAATTTTATCAACATGAAAAGCTGAAATCTGCTAAAAGAGGAAAAGTTTCAGGTCTGCACTCTTAACTTGGAGTAGGCCTACTAATTGGAAAGATAAAAAAAAACTTGGACTACTATTCTCTGGGGGGGGACTTCATGTCCTACAAAATGTATGTACTCATTTATGTAGTTTAATTACTAGTAACTTAATATCCAAATTGCTCTGTTGACCTACATGTACAAATAAATTTGGCTGATTCCATTATTCCAATGGGAAAAAATGAAAACAATTTCATATGATTATTTGCCTTCAATAGATTTCTGTATGATAGCACAGTTTTCTGCTTTGAACGATATCCTCGTGCTGCAAGTTGTAAATATGGCTAGCTTGATTTTTGCGATTTTTTTTTGGTGACTTAGGACCTTGAGCAGAAAATGAAATCATTGAAATTTGCTACAACAACAACACAATCACACAATATCGTATATTAAATTTTGGAGAAAAATGATTCAAAATGCCCTCAAAAATTGATTTCTGCAATTTTGGATGGATTTTATTGATTTAGTGCGACAAGTGTTTGAAAAAGAAGTGAAATGAAATTTGTAGACCGCTTTACAGTCCTTTCTTGATACACAATTCACCAGCCCCAGCTATTCCCTTCCATAAGGCCAAAAAAAAATATTGTTGTGTTGCCCTCAAGTGAGAAAATGGGAAAGTTGGGGCGGACGGTCGGATTTTTTTTTTTTTTTTTTTTTTTTTCAAACCTTCAGTTCTTAAAATCTCCTCAAATATTAAATAATGCTTCTTCAACTCGGGGATATTTGTCAATTCTGACTTCTGGATACCTGTTAGACATCAATTAAAGACTAGTCTTTCAATAAAATATTAATTTTAAGTGAAAAACATAGATTTTTTTGAACAAATCTGTAAAAATCATCATTCAAAAAAAAAAAAAAAAAAATGCCGACCCTGATTTTTCAGGATTTAGGGCCGGGCGGTTGAGGGCAACACAACAATTTTTTTTTTTTTAGGCCTAAAACACAACACATCCCTCAGGTCATGAAGGGAATGAATTACCATTTCCATATAAATTTCAAGTCATCAGATTCCACTAGGTAGGATATGTAGATCACCATGAATGGTGTACATTGCTTGTATTGTGTATGCTCAGTTGTTGGTCTTCCTCCTAAATAAGATCATTATAATTCAGTACAGGCAGAAGATTCAGGTTCTCTATTTTACTGTTTTTAATGCTTCAATAGGTCATAAAAAACACAAGAATAACTCATTTTCTATTTCACTGCTAGCATTGTTAATTGTTCCATAGATGGCGAATAAAAGTATTAGATGATTGTAAATTCACAGTGGTTGGTCAGATCAGCTAATAAAGCTCATCTGACTCAGATCAAATCCATGGTATAGCCTATATGATTTTGCCATTTGCAGTTCATGATCTGGTTTAAGCTTCAGAAGAAAGGGACCATTTCTTCCATGTTTATGAAGCTATTCATAGTGCTTAATGTGCCCAGCATGATACTCTGTGGGAACATAGACTCT
The DNA here is from genome assembly GCF_039555335.1 of Amphiura filiformis. NCBI lineage: Eukaryota > Metazoa > Echinodermata > Ophiuroidea > Amphilepidida > Amphiuridae > Amphiura > Amphiura filiformis. Next base: position 60,164,489 of record NC_092645.1, on the reverse strand, counting down.
GAATGGTGGGAAATGGAAGGATTTGGAAAGATTTTGAGGGCACCAACCTTTTGGGATTGTTCCCATCCCACTGGCCCAATTGCTGGTAATCAATAGACCCTATCCACACTGATCCACAAGTAGTATCAAGGCATATTAATCCCAGTTCCCACTGTACTCAGTTACCATGTCCCAAAATGTTGACGGGGAGGGGAAGAGCTCTTGGGGAGGGGGCTCCAAATTGGGAATTGGTGTATATGTTGGGTTGTAACTAAAACCATAGGCCTTTCTTTATACAATGTACAATTTGTACATGTAGGATCGATATGCTTTAATTTAGTAGAGTTACTGTTTCCACAGACCCTATGTGTTTCCAGGATCTGTGGTGTTACATACCTGTTACTTTTACCTGTATCAATTAAATAATCCCCACCTAGAATAAGTACAGAAGCTGAGGTTGTCCCATACCATAATGAAGATATTCTTCATGTCACTGGGAAAAATGGGAGATCTACATGTTTTGAAAGATATTTTTGCTTTTAGACTATGCAGTTAGCAACCTGGACAACCGATTCTTTAGAAATGCTTAGTCGCGCTGAAAGTCGATCGATACATGTTAAAATCAGCACAATTCATAGATACACCTTTTTGCTATGAAATTAATTTTCTCGGTCAAATATAAAGCAATATTTTTTTTTCTTCAGTAATGTCAGTTAAAAACTTGGTGCTTGGATATACATTTTTTTACAAATCCTGGTGTTAAAATTAAGCATCAAATTGTGTCTTTTAGTGTGATATTTTTGATTTTATAGGCCTTCAGTTAAGCCCGAGCTTTTTACGAATTCATTTTTAGCGTCTCAAACTAATATAGTTTGCTAAAGATTAGCTCATTTCAACACCAAATTCGATCGTTTGTATTGCCTCATTAAATGACTGAGTGAGCCTTGCCAAACAAAAGAATCGGTTGTCCAGGATGCTAACTGTATGAACCACACAAAAATGTTTAAAAGGTCTAGCTCTGTCTAGTCAACTGTTTTTCTCTTTCAATTGTTTTGTTATCACATGTTCAATGTACATGTAGTATCATAAAAACTAACATCTATTTTTGCAAAGATTACCAGTGATGTATGTCAGCCTGGTAGAATCACTTCCTGTCATGTCTTTCCTGTTATAGGTCTTTCCGTATCATTTATATGTTTTGCAAATCCAGTGTCCAGGGATTTTTTTTTTTAATTCGCGACCGGAACTTATTTTTGGCTCATGTTGTGTAGGCCCTATTCTTAAGTTATTTTTTATTTATTTTGCATTAATTGTATTTGATGTATCTATTTCTTTTTATTGATAGCCATGCATTTGATCAGGAACAAGTAATGGATATTATAATACTTCTATTAAGGAAGGTTGGAGATTAATAAAGCTGACACACAAGAGGAACGGTATGGGTTGATTGGGTTCTATAAAGGATCCCAAGGATTGATGTAAGGAGTCATTTCTGCCCCACAGGTATAATTTTTTCTCCGAAGGGTGAAAATGCCCAAAACTTTTGTTTTAATATTATTGTTGGGAATGTACGTTGGCCTTAACTCAAGAAGAATTTGCTGCTGTAGTGGACGTGGTTACTGGTTCAAGCCTGGGCTCATACACCTGTTCCGAATTTTGATATATGCCATAGGCTTTGTGTTGTGATCATTTTGATCAGTGGCTTGTAACAAAGAAAGCGTGAACCAGTTGATCTAAGCAGTAAGCAATGGCCATATTCTAATGTGCACTCAGCGAATTGCAAGACCTATGGAAATATTAAATGCGATTATTGGCTTTCTCGACTGATTTCCTGCAAGATCAAGGAAGCATGTACACAGCAGTTTTTGAGTTAAATGGTTAAAACTGGAAAAATAGAGCTCCTGTCATCCCACTCACCTTGCTGTGTTGTGAAATTAATTGATTTATTGAAACTTACTGTTGATGTTGTTGATTTTATTGATACCTGCTGTTGATAAACTGTCAATAGGATTGATTTTATTTTCATCATTTTAATATAATATCCCAAAGTACTATACAACTTTTTTCACTAAATTATGCTCTAGAGACTTTACATTCTGACAAACTCTTTGCTCAAATGTACTACACGTATGTAATTGCTATTTGCTTTGCCCAGAGAAGTTTTACATGCAGTACATAATTATTTTTGTAAAGGTGTGGAGGCTCAGGTCCTTTCAGATCTTAATATAAACAGTTTATTTGTAAAATTGCTAAACATTTGTTGCTGCAGCACCGAAGAAATTTTATACAATTCAATGACAGGGGGCTTAAAATTATGTAAAACATTGCAAATGGGAATTCACACACACACACACACCCCCACACCCCCAACGTTCAGTGTATCTGAAGTCAAAATCATCATAATCCTAGACAGGAAAGTTCAGAATGTAGGGGCATTAGCCAGCCTTCTTGGTCGGGGGGGGGGGAGGTAAAATTTCGGGGCACAGATGAAAAAAATTGCAGTTGTATCATACAATGCATATACCGGTTTTGTTTTTAGAGAGACTGTACATTTCTTCAGCTTCCAAAAAGGCTTTATTCTGATGATGTGCACACAAAAGAATTGTGTAATTCGCCCATGATCAAGATGAATATCTAGGGCTTTATTGTGACAATGTATTTTTCACTATTTTGGCACATGATAGGGGTGAATTTTGGTGGAAAAGGGGGTCCTTGCCCCTTTTCTTTACCCATGTGCCCTTCCAGATTTTCTCTTCCATTTTTTTTGTCAGAGTGGCACTTCTTTTTTCAATTTTTTTCTTTCATTTTTTTCTATCAATTCACCAGGTTATATCTTACTCAATATGTATGATACAATGTAGTATTTAGCTAGTTCCAAGTCAAACCTCAATTGTTAGATTGTATTGAATGAAATGGCAGTTAAGTGAGAAATTTGCTCTAAGGTCACGGCCTTTTGATTCCACCTGTACATGCAATATAAAGTTCAAATACACTGTCAAGGCTACATGGTAGTTCTTACATGTACAGTACATGTATACATTGTAATTTTGATTGACCAATTCTAATTACTCAAAACTATTTCCAATGAATGGTGGCAGATGGTGGATGAATGCTATACTTTTTTTTCTATCTACAATGTATATAATTTAGATGAGATTTTGTGTTACAGAATTTCAGAAAATTTTTAAAAAATCAGTATACATGTACATAGGTTCCATTTCTTTTAAATACAATCTGAAGTTCAACATCATGCATTTCAATTTTATACATGTACTGTGAATGTACTGTAGTATTGTCATTGTTGCAAGTCAGAAAAAAGGTCATTTCACAATATTTACCACGATCTGCTGAGTTCACCATGATCCTGTATTGTAAATGAGCTCTATTGTTTGGGGTTCTGTTACTTCTCATAACAATGATAGTCAAATTATTAATACCTAGTTCAATGTAACATGTTTATTATCCTTGAAGTCTGACGCATGACAAGAACAATAATGCAATAAGCATTAATTGTTTGTGAAGTAAAAATTACTCATGCACAGGAGACAATTACCGTACTGACGCGAGTATAGTCCCACCTTCGAGTATAAAAGTCCCACCCCAAATTTTCGAAAAATTTCAGAAATTAAAAAAAAAAATCAAATTCAATGCATTTTGAAATCATTAATAGAGTATGACATGAATACAAATTATCAATTTTCATATTAAAATACAAAACATCTTGAATTTTTTTTTTTTTTAGGTCAACCATGAATGATCCTAGCATTTAGGTCTAGGTCCTGGGACACTCCAAAGCCGAAAAAATAAATAACTTTTTTGTTGAAATTCGAGTATAGTCCCACCCCCCAATTTTGAAAAATGTTCACCCAAAAACAGAGTGGGACTATACTCGCGTCAGTACAGTAATACCTGCAGCTTTTGATGATTTCCACTATTTGGGCAAAATGCACAGTTTTGATACTTTATATAATAAGTGTGCTTTTTCCGTGAAGGGAAAAAATTGATCTTCACTATATATGGGCAAGTTGTTGTTTTTTGTGACATTTGACCCTTTGCAAAAAATAACCAAGCACATAATTAATTGTTCTCCACATCTATTTTTATTTTTTCGGAAGATTTTGGTCAAAAATACCAATTAAGTCAATTTCAAGGAAATTTGTACTGAGAGACTATTACATGTATGGCTTCCAAATATAATACATGTAACTTTGATTATTTCTTAACAAATTGACACCAAATATGACTAAAAATAATATTGCTATTTGGAAATATGACTGTTTAAAAGAAAGAAAAAAGATTTTGCCGACTGAAGTTACCCCGCTGACCGAAGTCACCCCATTTTATGGTATGAATAATAAGCACAAGTAGTAAGCCAATACATTGGTATATAAGCGAAACTTGCAAAGGTATGCTGTATAAATGTACTACCTTGATACACGAATGGGGCAAAAATTGGGGTATTCATGTTTTGCTCGAAATGCACCCGAAACTAATCAGAGCTTGTGCGCGATACTAGACACACTTCATGGCGTGGCGCACTGACTGTGTCTAAGGAGCGATGCAATGCATTATAGTTTGATTTACGCAGATTGTTTTTGTTTTGTTTGATTGTACATGTTATGTGTTATTAATAAAACCACAATATTGTAAAAATGTGCACCAAATGGCTTCAATGAATTGGGGCGTCATTTTGAAAACATTTTTAACTTGACACATCCGCCCTGAGACACACCCTATGTCTCATTATATTAGACCCACATGTCCATTAGCCAATTGATATAAATGGTATAAAAATGTGCACCAAATGGCTTCAAATGCATGGGCTTCATTTTGGAAAAAAATTTCAACTTCTCAGGGAGGCACATCACCCCTCAAACACCCTTTCAGTCGCGTAAGCGCAACATCCAACTTTCGCACACCAGACTCGCTTTTACAAAATGTGTCTCCCACATTTCAGAATGTATTGATGCCCCTGGTTTATGGAGCAAAATGAGCATCACGACTTTGCAGGGTTCATTATCACAACATGATTGATGTTTGCCATTCGTTGTTATGGTATAGGGCTTGCCACTTTAATAAGGACAATAATATTACTTCTTGTTGGCTGAAGAAACTCAATCATGTCTACTTGACTACAATGATTGACATGAAAATGTTCAAACAGCAGTTGCAAGTCATTTCGGTATTAGAAATAATTTTTCAGCAATATTTTAGTGTACATGTATATGCTCTGTTGTATACAATACTATGTGTATACTCTCACATCCCTGGTGTATCATACATGTATACTACATGTTTCATGTTATTTGCCTAAGGGAGGGGGTGTGTCTGGATTTAGGATATGGTTATAGTTGAAATGACATTTCTGCATTGTACATCCATAAGGGTTTAGCATCAAATTTTACTTATTATGAAAGGTAATACAAAATATATTTCCAGTATTTGTTTCCACATTAATTTAGTCAAAATGAAAATAAAGATACTACAAAAATATTTCATTTAATAAGGTATCTTTGTATCATACTGCTTGGTTGCTGAGCAACATGATACTAACACGGCAACACCATTCCATGGCTAGCTAAATTTGAAATTAAAGGAGGGGGAAAACTTAAGGGGTGATGTATATGAAAGCATTTGGTGAGGATTACCATGGTACTGGAGGCCAAGAAACTTGGTAACAATCCTGAACGTTAGGGACTGGTCAAAATATGGCAATGTAGTGCTGCATGCTGATGTTGAAAGTGTCATACATTTAATAAAGATGCAGAATTGCTTCCAATAACATATTCACAATAAAGAACTGGGCAGTCTCTTAGATAATTTGAGTTGAGCAGGGCATTTAGTCTTTGATCCACAGCTTCATCCCCGACTTGAACAAAAAAAAATTGTAGGACTACACCATGTGTTCATAACCTTGTTTGCAGATTCTATCGTTTCATAAAGACATCATCCATGTATTTTTATGGAGAGGTTTTTGCAAACAATATTTTCATGTTTATTATGACTGCTTCATTGTTTCCTACGGTTAACTGAAATAAGATATCACCTGGTGTGCATGGAGATATGCAATATTTTAGTGTCACCATTTAATACCAAAGTGAAGGAAAGCAAATTGGTAAACCGTAGGAGCTTAATTTTGAGGGACCTGGCCCATTGTGGGAGATAGTAGGAGATGTTTGGCGCTTAATTGAGGAATCGTCCCAATGCTATCATAACAACTAGTAAAATGTGGAATAACACCAAGGCCATATCTCAAAAAAGAAAAGCATTTGTCAAAAAAGGGCTGGACAGTCAGGGGCTTGAACCCTGAACCTCAAAGTGCCACTTAACACTTAGACCAGTGACAGATGAGGTGCCAGTGCAGGGGTAGCGCTAACTTGCGCCAAGTGGCATAGGCGCATTTCTCTAGCTTTTGGTGCACAAAATTACCATATAGAGAAAGGGTCATTTGAATCCCTTATTTCTATTGTTTTGGATCCATAATTTGGTCCCGCTAGATGAGTAAATGGGAGCGTTCACTATAACAGGAAAAATTACTGAATAGGTAGAATAATTGAAAAGGTACATTTTTATTTATCTAAATCTGTCTCTTCTAACATTTTCTTTTTTAGTTTCCTTAGCTTGTGATTTTCCGTTTCCATGTTATTTATTTATTTAACCCAGTTCCCATTATTTTCTAAATCTGTTCTTTCTTACATTTCCCTTTTAGCATTTTTTTTTACTGCTTGTGATTTCCTGTTTCCATATTTTTTATTTAATTCTGTTCTCATTATTTTAGCTTCTTTTTTTCTTACATTTCCTGAATAGTTTCTTTCCTTCTTTGTTTCGTTCCCGTTTCATTTAGTTACTTTAACCCGTTGGTCTAATTACTCGTACCTTTTTGTCCTCATTTTAATTTAATTTATTCTTTATAGTACCGCTTCATCCCGTGACCCGTCCATGTGTTGTCCTTTATTATTTTTCCTTCTTTCCGTATTATCATGTCCACTGGTCTCTGGCTCTTGAGTCGCGTGGCTCTGCGCCGTTCTGGCGCCCATTGGCGTAGTCGCGATTACGCACGTGGCGCTGGACGCGCTGTCGGCCAGCTGCACTGACGCGTAGGCTGACAACCGATTTTCTTAACAAAAAACCCGTTTTTACCCATATTTTCACTGTTTTTGCAGCCAATTCTTGACCGTTTTCAACCAAAGAAAGTTTAAACACGTTCCCGTATATTCATCGATCTCCCGTATGAATTTGGCGACATTTGGATCGAAACTGACGGAGCCTTTATAGGCATATATAGATAGATAGATACAACATTCCCCTATTTATAGTAAGATTATTGCCTTTCATTTCCCTCATCATTTGTTCTTGTGTAAAGATTGATGAATAAATGTGTTTAATTTAAATGCATGATTGAACCATACTTTGTTCTCAAAATTACAAAAAATGATGTGGGCAATTATTGTAGTAGGGTGACGATAATGTATCGCAGGTATTGAGTTGCAACAAATAATAGGTTAAAATAAAAGTTAACACTATTTCCGCGCTAATAACCTAATGCACCTTTATTTTAGATGAGGAGGCACTCTGTTGTTTCTGCATGTTTATCCACCTTGTAACATCCTATCTTTGTATAGATCCCTATTCATCAATGCCAAGATATGTCGCATGTAGTAATGCCAGCTGGCACATGCAACCAAATCCAGTCTTATCACTCATTCACCAGGACTAGTCTTACACAGTACACACAGCACATAGCCCTATACCTTAGCTTCCTCCGTGTATTCAACTTGTATACATGGAAGGCACTACCACAGATCTTGTATTGTAAATGCAATGTACAGACTAGAACTGTTATTTTTTGCATGCCTCATATAGGTTGAACTTGTATACATTGTATGTTGAGCAATTCTATAGTCTGTCTAGCTCGTCTCAAGTTGAGAGTAACGCCATGTTGGATTTCATAGTGGCAGATTTGAATTGCGAGCACTAATCTGTTATTCTGCAGGGCATATACACGTGCATAGAGGGACGATTTGTCTGTATGCTGGAGACCCAACAGCGTAAGGCACAGGTGCGAATTTGCCTCTGCAAAATCTGACATGGCGTTACTGTCAACTTTAAGATGAAACACGCTGTAGTCTTATCAGTCATTGACCAAACAAATGTTATAGGCCTACATGTAGTCCTACAAAGTTTTGTTCATCTAAATCTATTCTGTGTTCTAATCTTTGAGCCCAGTGTGTCTTTGCATGGAGTAAACAAGCAAACCACAGTGGTGATATTGTAAGGGGGCCAATTCCATCCTCTGAAGTTAGTCTTTTATTAGGGGGAATCACAGTATATCAGTAGATAAGTGATCGACCGGAAATCATAGGGGCGTAGGTTCGAGTCACATACATCACAGCTAACGTGTTGTGTCCTTGGGCAAGGCACTTCATCATGTGTGCTTCATTTCACCCCTGAAGATGAGATGCATGTTTATATTTTTATAGTGATTTTGGTGTATAAAATGGGTACTTGCTGGGGAGGAATGCCGGTCCTGGCAGACCCACCACAACAACATTATAAACATAGTCAAGCAAAAAGAGAGATGGGTACTCTAGCCTGTGATTGAACCTGTGCCTTTAGTGCACAGCTGACAGATTCCCCAGCATTCTTCCAAACCAAAGTTGAATATAAATTCCTTTAAAAAGGAATGGGCGTACCAAAACTGTCGATGATGTAAGTATTGGGAGCACGTGGAAAGAATGACAATGTTCGAATAATTATAAATGTATGATTACATTGAAACAACTTTATTGAAACATACAGAAGACAGAATAGGCCCTACACGAAATAGTAAATTTAATTTGTGACATAAGGCAAGAATGCAGCCTATAGACTCTAAATATAAGTAAGAAGGAAAAGTGACCAGACTGTCTTAAACCTATGTCAAAACTCTGCCATTACACACAAATCCCCGTTCAGTTTTTTTTTTTTTTTTTCCACAAGTAATTCTTGATTTCCGTTTGCATTTGAAGCTTAGAATCAGGATGATGAGTTGAACATTACCTAACAGTTGATATCTGGACAAATCATCCAGATGAATCCATGCACCATCCATGATGCTAGTAATAGCTATGCCAGTCACAGATGATTCAAAATATCTTGTTTCTTGAAGTAAATCCATCATTTATTTTGCAATCATAGGTCGCGTACGTCATATTAAATGGATGCCATTGCTTGCTATTTTTTAAGTATTATTGTCAAAGGTGTTATTTTATTTTCATTTATTAAAATAATATTATTTATTTATATTGTATTTAATTAAGTATAAATTATTTTTTATATTTTTTTTAATTTAATTTTTAATACTGAAGCTCAACTTAACATTTACTCTCAAAGCAAAAAGATTTTTTTCTTCTGGTTTCTAATACGTAATTTGTTGCAAGTCCTTGGAATGTATTCAACACTGCTTTCATTTAACATTCCTGATTAATAATATTGCTTATTTTATAATCAATAATTCTCTTTGTTTACTGGCTTGAAATCCGTCCTAATCCAACCAATACATTTGAGAGACTCTGATGGTTTACAGAGCCTAGAGCAATGTGTGCTTATAACGCTATTTCAAATAATTTATGATTAATTGCAACTTGCTATAAAATCCTGATTGTTAATTTGATTAATTATTAACTTAATTCATGGGCTGTAGTCTCACAAAATCCATGGAAGTATTAAGAGCTAGACACTATACTATAGAAAACAAGAATACATGTAGCAAGGATCAGGGCTGGCGAGCCTCAAGCATAATTCATACTTGTACAGGATGTATAGCACTTGTTTGCATAAATAATGAATGAATGTTGCATAATATAGTGGTTTAGATAGGATGCATGTTTAATTGTTTATTGTTCTTAAGAGATGCGTCTGTAAGCTTGAAGGCTGAGATGCATCATTAGATACGCAATTTAAGATGTTGAACAGATCATGAAGCTAGTCTTGACTAGCTTTAACAACAGATCTTGTTGTGACTGCAAGAATACTCTACAAATAATTAGCTAAGCTATAGCTGCTATTTGCTTTATTTCAATGCGTCTACTATCTGGAAAACTAAATTTCAGATGATTGCCCTGGTATGTTACCCCCAAGTCCTGGCTAATATCACGCTATTTCCAGAGTCCTGGGGGCTGGGATTGTAATTGACTGCAGCATAATTGCATGTAGGCCTGTAGGCATATAGAACCCATATTCGTATACATGGTGTTTGAATTCAACTACCTTGGTCCCACACTTAGGGCTTTTCCAAATGGTAAGAAATATATGTTTAGAATTCAGAGATTCCAGACTTCAGGAAATTTTGCTCAGATGTTTGTTTATGTGCAAAAGTATACACACAAGTAAATTTTCAGGAAATTTTCAACCATTTCAGGAAATTTTGTCATCAACCACTGGCATCTCTGAGAATTTAAGTGTGAGTCTTTTGCAACAGTCTTCCCTTTAATTATGATGGATGGATGGTAGTTTTCTGTAACATGTAATTGTGTTCTTTTAACTCGTAAAATTGATCTGAAAAATAATCTGTCTTTGCATTAATCACACTATGAGCAGCAAATAGCATCATCTCTCTTTGCATAGTTCATTAAAGCCATATTATAACATTTCTGTAAAAATAGATTTATAGTATTTATTTTCCATATAAAAATGTTAGCTTTTATAATGTCAGATATATGTCCCCATTTAATTTTGAGCCAAACAAATGAGGCAAAGCAAAGAAAATTGGAATTTATTACTAGCACCAATGCACCGTTACTCCAGCGGTTGTAATACGGTACGACCCTCTGATGTGTGTGTGTACGTGTGTCCCGCACGCCGTGTATGTACTCTGTTATCGCATACGTTCAAAATCACAGATTTTGACAAAACTACAGCACTACAGCACCTTAAGTCTTGATTTTTGCAGAGTATCTTTGTTTACTAAAGTACATTGTAATCGTGTAAAAAACAGAATTAAAATTTTTTTTTAGGGCATTCTCAGTGAATGTTATAATATGGCTTTAATCTCCATTCAACAGTCATAGCTCAAAAAATAGCCTCCAGTCTGGAGTACGAGTTTTTGTACCCAACATATTCAAAGGTCGTTCTTCATGTATGCAAGCATATGGGTTACAGAACTATGTACAGACAGATGATTATGGTTGTGATCCTTGTGTCCTATGATATTTCATACTGTTCTTTACCATGCACTGTTACATCAACGTAAATTTAAATATCCTGGATGGAAGATCTAGTTTAGACATCAATATTTGTAGTGGGGAATTAAAGAAACTATCTGCGATTCATGTTAAACATAAACTGCAATGGAGCTTCAAAATGAAATGAAAAAATTAATCAAATTAAAACCATAATATGAAAATTCGGTTTTTTTCAAACCTGTTTTGTTGTGTTTGTCAGGTTTAAGGAGTATATTGTGATCCTATTTTATGAAATTTTTCAATAGATATTCACGAAAATAGCTTATTATTCCCAAAATTTCAGTTGATTCCGATTTTGCATTTGCGAGTTATGCATGATTATGTGTATTACCAGCTCCATAGGCCACTGTGTTGAATTATGTAATAGAATATAATTCTGTATATGTAATAGAAGGATATGATATGGATGTCTATAAAATTCTCTTTTAGATATTTTTGTTCATGATGAAAAATTGACAATGGCAAAAACCGGCAGTGCAGGCAAATATGTGAATCCCAATTTAATGATAGCTGGAAGTGTCCTACTCTGCCCACATTGACTAAGACCCCGTTTACACTAGGGAAAAGTCGTACTTCAACAACGACTTTTTTGAAGTCGAGTTCAGTCGAATTCAGGTCTAAACAGGTACAGTCGTTGTTCAAGGACGACCGAAGTCGAGTTCAAAAGTCGTTGTTCAACAATGCTCCTGAGGTTCATTAAGTCGAATTCAATTAGACCTTGTCGTGGTTGAAGTGCGACTTTTCCTGGTCTAAACAGTCAGTCGAATTGAATTCGACTTTTTCATGTGTGTTGCTGACCTGGCAAGGTGAATTTCCGGTCCGTTGATTTGTTGGTAAGCATGTGATATCGATAAACAACAGCTCTTGTGTATTTTCGTACATGCACAGCATACTGCAGTGAGTGTACATCCATGCACGAATTAATTTATGCTAATCCTCTGTCTTAATCGAATTTGATGTCGAGTTTGAATTGGACTTTTCTCTAGTCTAAACGGGGTCTAAGATGTCAAGTTGTACCCTTGTTTGTGTTATTTTACAATAATATATTGATTGAGATAAATGTTTGGCTGCTTCGACCAACAAAACCTCGTCTACCTTAAATTTATAGCTAGGGTACTTTCATTTGTTACAAAACATTTAACAAGTAGACTGACCTATTTTAAGAGAGTTTTACATTTCCGTGCTAATCATTCCAGCTTAGGGAGCCTATACACTTTTATACTACTACATTATGCTGACTAGCATGCATGATTTCTCCTTCAAATTGGTCATATCCTTATACTGCTCAATTTTTGAGGCAGTTTTAATTTTGTGAAAAATGTAAATAAGTAGTGATTTGGGGAATATTACATGATAAATGTCAAATAAAGTTTTTGAAGTATATTACAGACTGCGTGGATATTCTGCACTGCTCGGTATAATAACTTGATGTACAGGTATGCAATTTTCAGAAATCATTGCAAATTGTAGAACACACAAATATTTGTTCAGGCAAGTCTATATAGAATCCATGAAGAAAAACAGGTTGACCGATTGTCAGGGTTGCGTGTTTAATTACGCCCAAATTGAAAATATATTTTTAGCTCAATATTCAGCATTCATTGGATGCGGGTGTGCATTGTTGGCCATTTGTGTGTTGTTTTGCCAACAAATTGTAATTTTTTACTCTTCTGTGACGACATTTGGTGTTGTTATTTGTCACTAGGATCCACAACATGCTCATCTATCAGGGGCACAGTTCTTAAACCCAATACATTTGTACATTCATTGAATGACCTTTGAAAATTTGGGTACAAAAACTCATACTCTGCAACTTGAGGTCAAATTTTGCACTATGATTACATATAAATTGAGGTTATTGGACTATGCCATTGGGATGAGGCTATTGTGATCAATAGTGTGTGTTATAGAGGGAAATAGGTCAGATAATTATAGGAACCCCACCCAGTGGTCATGTGATGCCAAGTATAAACATCTAGATAATTCATAGACATAGCAACATAGTTCACAACATTCAAACATACTTATTGATTTTTAATTCTTTGTTTGCTTAGGAATTGAAGGTGAATTGATTATTTAAATTATTAATTGACAAAAGCTAAAATAGCTAATACTTTAACATGTATTCATGCCTGTACAGTCCCATGTAAAGAAATAAGGGATTCATTCTTGGGAACAGTTGGGCAATGTTATTCTTAAAAATGTTCATTTTTCCAGGCCTGCTTATTTTTCATGTACGTGTGACTTAAGGGATCTAGAACGGCGTTTATGGCGTTTCGACAGTATTTTTTGTGGGACATGAGAGCACCTCAGACGTATCGAATTGCATTCTGAATACGAAGCATGTCTTTCTGATATCAAATAATTTTCATTTTTTTAAATTCACAATATAATACAAATTTTATGACAAATTATTAAAATTTGATATTTTTCAAATTTTTGATATATAACAGTCCTCGAAATAAATTGTATAAATCTAATGATATATTCTTAAAGTGTATGTAGCTGGGAGGAAAAGCCGACGATCAATTGAAAATTTTGACCTTTTACATGTATATTGAAGATATGGATTTTTTCCCAAAAAGACCTATTTTTTTTGTGTGTTTTGGGAAAAAATCCATATCTTCAATCTGAAAAGGTCAAAATTTTCAATTGATCGTCGGCTTTTCATCCCACCTACATACATTAAGTATAAATCATCAGATTTATATGATTTGCCATAAAATGTGTATTACATTGCGAATTTCAAAAATCAAAATTATTTGATATCAGAAGGACATTCTTCGTATTCAGAATGCAATTCGATATGTCTGATGTGCTCTAATGTCGCACAATAAATACCGTCCAAACGTTCATACCCTTCCCTTAAAGGAGGATTTCGTGATCCTAGCATCCTCTTTTTATGACATTTTTCAGTACATATCCACGAAAAAGGCTTATTCCCAAAATTTCAGTTGATTCCGATTTTGCGTTTGCGAGTTATGCATGATTATGTGTATTACACTGCTCCATAGACAATGCGTTGTAATTTCGTTCTGGTGCACCAGAACGAAATTCAAATTTCACGATATCTTTGCAAAACGAATTAATCTACAAGAAATATTTTGTACATAAACATTATGTAGCCAGAGGTTTCCAGTGATATAAAAATCTCAACTTTTTTTTGAGAAAAGTGGGGGATGAGGCTGTGGATCACGAAATGCCCCTTTAACTTATTTTAATATGTTACCTGTGAATGGAGACTGTTTACTTGGAATTTGTGATTTCAAGGATAGGTGATCTATGACTCCTAGAAGGAAAACTCCTCGTACTAAACTCACTGTTTTGTTCATATTCAAAGAAATGACAATTGAATTGATTGTAGACAATTGCTATACTAGGTTGGATTGCATTGTATAGAGATTGGTCTCCTTGGGCAAACCAAAAGAATGTCCCATAGCTGACAGGTGTTGTACTTTTAGTGCAGAAATTATCAAAATGTTTATAAGGCAACTATTGCAGATAGTCCAATAGATTGCCGTAACCATTGTACAAATCATGTTAAATTTGCCATATTACTTATAACGATATGAGAAAGAAGTAATCAGAGAAAATTGCTGATACCAATTTTCATCACATAATTTCACATCTCATCAACTACAAGTTCTCAATCTAAGCTCTGTTTTTAGTCATCTTGCTAAGCTGCCACCATGGTGTTACCATGGTTACTGATTTTGGTTTGGGTGGAGATTTGCAGTATTCTGAAAACTGACCCAAAATTCTATCAAATTGAATGAAGAAGAAGAGAGACCCAAATACTTATAAATAGAACTTGACACAAAAGTAACAAGCTTCTCATTGAAAAAACAAAATGAGAGTACAATTTCCAAGCTTGTTTTTGTTGATTTGTTTTGTTTTTGGTTTGATTTGGTTGTCCTTGTTATCAGAAAATGTTATATTTAGTTGTTCTGATTAATTTTGTTATCACTGGCAGATGGTTGTAAACATGTTCATATTCTTAATCCAAGGTTAATGGTTTCATATTGCGGGGGGGGGGGGTTGTTCACTTGAAAAAACATATAATCTAAAAGCATAAAAGCACAATGAGATGGATAATATGAGCCTTAATTGCAACATCATGATAATATTCAACCCATATACATGTACACATACTAGGGTCCACTGGTCAACAAACTTCCTCTAGCAAAGTATATAATATGCTTGCATAATGTTGTTTCCTGACCATGATAAGACATACGTTTTTTGTGCTCACGTTCATATGGTTTCCTGGGCAGGAAGTTTGGGATAATTGATAAAAGACATGAACGAGCACTAGTCATTATCAGAGAGTATAGTCTGTATCTATAGATAGAAACCTTGTGTAACTTGTAAGACATTTAGTGCTTTCTTGAATAGCAATGCCATATAAATAAGAGACATAGCCAACAACAACAGCACCATTAATATATTAAATCATGCCATAGAAAAATTGTAGAATTTAGGCAATTCCTTCCAAGGAAATGTTAGTATTGGAGCAGAGGTGTCACTTAGAGTGGGGATGGGGGATGAGCACAGGAATTTTTAAAAATCAAAATTATTTGAAGGACATTCCTCGTTATGCAATTTGGTGTGTCTGATGTACTCTCAGATCCCACAAAAAATAATGTGATGTGGGTGACTGAGCCCTTAATAGCGAAACATCAGATTTTGTCACAATTGCAGCACCAAAAGCCTTTATTTTTGCAGGGCACGATGTTAGTTCATTAAAGTACATTCATATAAAAATGTGTCTAAAAATCAGAAGTTTCAAACAAATTGGAAGGCATGCTTCTGCAAATGTTAAAAGCAGAATACTAATTTGCCCATTACCATGTCACGATTGCCAACAACATCGGTGTTTGAACTGGAAAGGGATTGTCCCTTTTTCAATCAGAAAGGGACTTTCCCTTTTTCAATCTATTATATTAATTCAAGTACCATTAACTTGTGATATTATATGCCAAAGGGGTTAAAAGAATGCGGTGTATGACAAAGTTGTGATATTATATGCCAAAGGGGTTAAAAGAATGCGGTGTATGACAAAGTTGTGATACTATTATTATCTTGTAGTTTTGGAAATGCATGATGAAGATGAAATGCACATTTTCATCTCTTGTTACCATGGTTACATCCTCTAAGGGAAGGTAACATTTTCTTTTCCAGGAATAATTTTACAAAGTGCAATTTGTTTGATTGAAAATGGAGTACTAAAATTTGGGAACAAATCATCTGAAGATGACTTACAATGTACTCTAAGTTAAGAGCTACTTCAGCAAGAATTCCTTGTATAAGGGAGCTAGTGGTTGCCGATACACCACCAAAGGATTTTAAAACCCAGCTCAGTGTACAAACAAACAAACAAACAAACAACAAATTCATTGCAAGAGTCATTGTGTGGGGACTGTGTATTATGCCCTTTTAAACAGTGATACAGGCTTGTTTTGAATGGTTCAAGACTCTTTTTGTGCAATGGACTAGAAGTGCATTTCAGCTTTGACCCTGGTGCAAAATAAAAATGTGTGAAAAGGGTATGTCAAA
The DNA here is from genome assembly GCF_039555335.1 of Amphiura filiformis. Lineage (NCBI taxonomy): Eukaryota > Metazoa > Echinodermata > Ophiuroidea > Amphilepidida > Amphiuridae > Amphiura > Amphiura filiformis. The sequence continues at coordinate 60,147,732 of NC_092645.1, read as the reverse complement.
ATAAAAAAATAAATGTATCTTTGACAGGACCTCAAACATGAAACATCATTTAGGTTGTCAACAATAAGAAAACATGGTATATTTGAAAAGACTCTAACATAATCATCAAAAATTTCAAAATAATGATAATTTTCCGCTATTTCAGGGTACTAAATGTGACCAAAATATGTGTATTAGGTAAAAAGTCCCAGAAAATATACTTGTTTACGGTCTGTTTTGCAAATGCATGCATGAGTCTGAACTCCATATCGGAATGCAAGTTCCATTTGGAAGTCTACATCCAGGTCCACAGTTGTTGCCTAATGTTGTATTTCATTCCATTTATGTTCATCATGATGACCATTGATACATATATTCACACATCTGTTATTCTTTTCTCATTCCAGATCCAGTTGGGAGATCCCAGCCTTGAAAAATGGACAGCAGAGATTTGTGAGTGATTCAGACGGTAAACATTATCCATGGTACGGGTGCACAACGGAAGTTGCAACCATATCAGGACCTACATCATGTTATAGCACTTTCCATCTTCGTATGAATGATAACTTCCATCCGTCGATAACCTGGGATATTCCCGTCAGAAATAGTCACCAAGTGCGCCTGACTCATCTAGAAAGAGACCAAAGCTTCACTGTGTGGTTAATTGCTATTAACAAGACCACCGGTCAGAAATTTGTGTTACGAACAATCAAATGGAGAATGCAGATCAACATTGTTGTCGACGGATCACAACCATTAGGGAGACGGGCTCGCCTTATGGAGCCTGTCATACAGGATCAGCCCCAAATTCTAGAACCTTGGCAAAATGAAGTGGCACCCCCGGAGGCCTTGAGAGCACCTAATGCTAATAACGCCCAGACTCTAATATGGCGGCCTGCTACGGGAGGCGAAGTTGTTATAGTGCCACCCGTCACACATTAGATAGGGGCTTAGATAATCTTTTTATATCATAAAACAGCCAACTTGTGCCTAGAATTACGACGTGAGAGCAGTACTCCACAGTGTCAACAATTTTTATGATAATGAACTTATTACATTGCCACAGTTATTTTGTTGTTTCCCTGGATATGTGCAATTTTACCTAAGGAACTATTTACACAACTTCATTGGAATACTTGTTTGTAAAATAAGAAGTTACAGCGAAATAATCAACTTATTATGGTGTTTTACCGATATGCAAGATAGGGTGCGATTTGGAGATAAATGTGTGGATTTTTTCGATGCATAATGGCACTTTTGTGACGCTATGCAGACAACATACTTATTAATTTGCTGCTGAGACTTATGTCCACACCTCCATTTTTATCGTCTGGAGGAATTATTTACAACAACAAAGTTTTTTTTTGAATAAAATACTTGAAAGTTGAAGCAACAACTCAGGACATACTTGTATGTTATATAGAGTTACATCTCTCTTGGAATATTTGAGTAAGTTGACAATGCCATTACATGTATGGCATACGCCGGTGCTGCGGGATTTTGTCATAATACCAATACCAACACCATTATGTGACACAATCTGATCCAATCACACCAAAGTTGGCAATAATGAAATTGAGATTTAGGCAACAATAGGAGTAAATATACAATTTAAAAACTTGTTCTGCATTTTGCAACCAAGTAAGTAGGCCAGGCACCGTTTGAACATACTGAGCAAGTTAGTGATGGTTGTAACTGACTTTTCAAAATGTCCAACTTTGGTGTGAGTGGATCAGATCATGGCATATACCATTTTTACTGTACAAAGGTAGATACCTCATTTTTACCCTGGGGAGCCAATTGTATTCATTATTATGTTTTGTTGAGTCCAAGTGTGTGAAAATATTGGATCTAAAACATAATAATGATAAAATTGGATGCTTTACGCCCAATATTTATTGGTCTCGCTATGAGGTTTAAAATATTGGACTCGACTAGCTCAACCAATAAATATGGGCTCAATCGATTCAATTTTATATCAAAGTTGTATATCGCCGGTATACAAAATAAACAGGGAAAAGGGTATTTTTGCACGGCCAGGCGTGATATCCACGTATCTCCAAAAGGGTAGCAAAAAAAACAAAAATTGTTGAATTTATGTTCGAAAAGGTATGCTTCAAATTCACCCACATCATGCCAAAAAAATCGGTTTATATTAAGTTAAAAAAAACGTACTTGCTTTTGGTAGGAAAATAATTGCTTTGGGTCCATTTACACAAAGAAAAAATTCTTGCTTTGGATACTTTTTGAAAATCCTTGTACACCGGTGATATACAACTCTGAATATAAGTGCCCCTCCCCTCAGATTTTTATTTCGGAAGTAGACTGGTTGAAGAACACCTGTCTCCCTCCCGAGGTAAAAGGCAGTATTTGGTACATCATTTATAAACAGATGCTGTGTTGTGACTTGGGAAAACAGATACAGTTCATCATGATCAAAGAAATATGATTTCTTAGAAAGAGGTTTTTAAGTTTATTCCTTGATGTACATAACACATAAAAATTACAAGTTTTATATTCTTTTTTTTTTTTTGCAGGGTATTATTATTATTATTGATAATAATTATGTGAATTTGATGCTTCCAAACTAGTGAAAAAGAGGTCATTGTTTTATGTGAATACAATGCTTCCAAATTAATGCTGTTTTATCGGGTCAATTGAATTGGCCCAGTGTTCATCTAGAGCAATAAAGAATGAAGATTGAATTAATTATCATTTGCACAAACCAGTGTAGTCTTGAAATGCCTTCACTTCTCATCAGTCTTAATAAATTTGACGGTTTGATACCTTAAGATTTGATAGTCCAAATGTGAATAACAAATTATTTTATTTATTTTGACTGTCAAACCTTCGGAGTAATTCACCAAAAATGGGCTATATTCTGTTTGAAAAGCCTTTGTTAAGAAAGATTTTGGTATTCCAACCAGACCAAAAGTTTTTATATCCAATCCAAATTCAACAATTTTTATCAAATAGCAGTGATATGGGAACGTGTGATAGATTTGGAATTTCAAGAAAAATTTCCCCAATAGGGGTTAAATGTTTGTTGTGACATCAAAGTGGAGTATATCAACATTTCACACAGGTTCTGATGAATTTTAATATAAATATAAAAAAGCAAACACAATCCACCTGAATTTATATTGTATTTCAATGCAAAGCTGGTGTCATTTTCTACAAGGGGTTGTGAATTTCAAATGGAAGAGCCTAAGTACCAGATGTGGCCATCGTTTTCTGGAATAGCTTGCATCCTGTTTGCAAAATGTACATTTTGTAGGGCTGTGAAATTTCTTGGCGAAGTCTGCTACAGTCTGTCCACATAGAAGTACAAAGTAAAAAGACCTCGGAAACTGGAGGTACAATGTATGAGAATAATTATTTCAATGCAATGCGTGCGTAAATGCTTCTTTGGGCCGCCAACTGCTGTGTGATTTGTACTTGTCGAGCGCACCACGCTCTATACGCATCACGTTTTTTAACACGCAGTATGTGTGACGCAAAGCATCGACCCCAGATGCCACAGATTTGGTTTGTACTTCTAGGTGTCCTGATTCAGAGCTACAGTTGGGAAATAGTATTGTGATCACGACAGAACTTCCTGGATTGAGACACTGTTGTGAAATGAGTCTATGAAATACCCTGATTGAGACTTGTAGAACTTTGCGAGATGTCTTTTGGAGACAGGTGAAATTTGTGGAAAGAGTCTCTGAAATTTCACCCAATCTGTAGTCCTTGATGGAAATGGATAAATTTGATGATTGAATAATGAGACAGCAATTTTGACGTACTTGGTGCATGAACCCATTCCCATTAGGGAGCGATTACTACTTATACCATATGCCAGGAGGAATTTGGGGCACAACAAATGTGGCAGAGGAGGGGGAACACTAGTATAAGGCCATGAAAAATGCCATTTTCATCATGGGAAAAAATATGAGGATACAATTTTTTTAATACTGGGAGGGGGAGCATGAAATTTTTGTGTGAAGAAATAACAAAATTCCTGCATTCCCCTTGGCATAAATAGTGATCGCTCCCATTGTGCTTGTATGTACTTATATCCCTTTATGAAACAAATGACAATATATGTCCAACCGAGATTGGTGCTGAAGCTTGTTTGTTAATTATGTTAACTAATGATATGTCTGTAATATTTAACTAAAACATATCTCTGTATTTTTATGCATGCCAAATTTACAAACATTCAAATTCACTTGTTTTGTAATCATGTCTATTTATAAAATGCTTCTTTATAAATTTTTTCCAGGGGGTGCATTAATTTTGAACAGTAACATTTGCGACACATCCTAAGACCATTTATTTCAAATACCATCATAAGTCAAACATAAAATCCTACATGTCTAGAAATCTGATGGTATTGGACTTATAATACACTAGGATCCACAACATGCTCATCTATCAGGGCACATTTCTTTAACCCCAATACATTTGTACATTCATTGAATGAACTTTGAAAATTTGGGTACAAAACCTCATACTCTGCAACTTGAGGTCAAATTTTGCACTCTGATTGTTAAATTGAGGTTATTGAACTATGGCATTGGGATGAGGCCATTGTGGTCCATAGTGATATGTTGTAAATGGTATAGAAATGTAAGTACTGCATATTTTATCAAGGTGTGTCAACATTAGATAATTCACAGAACATGCTCATGTAGGGGCTCTTTGCACTGAATTTCAGCAGAGATCTCATATATATATGATATTGCATGTGACTTAAGAGGAAAATGATGTACACTTAGTAAGTTATTTACCAGATTGTTTCATTGTATGTTGTGTGTAATGCGTTGGGACTGAGAATTCAAAGCATGCGCTAGGCCAGGGGTTCTTAATAGGCGTGCGGGCAGGACCATTTGTGGTTGGCTCTGTAAGCATCTTCAAATTCTATAGTAAACGATGGGAAGACAGAGTGTATTTTGCCTGCAAACATGGATTTGCCCTATAGATGTGGCCCGCCAGCAAACAATGGGCACCGCATACACTCACTTTGAATGCTTTCAGATGCCATTTATCTTTCAACGAAAAAGCTGTAAGTACACTGTTTTAGCAGTTACCCCAGGTAATTAAATATTGTGTCACATTTATCATACAGTGCACATGGGGATTTATTCTTCTCTCTGGAACATTCATGTACCACCTTTTTGTGTTCTGGAATAGCAAGTAGCCAGACTCATGTTACAAGCGAGAGGCAGCAAGGGAACGAAAACAGCTCCCTTCTCCATACATACATTGTACAACCATGTGTCTGTTTGAGTAAAATTCACATGGTTTTCAGATGGCAATGGTCACATTTGTTAGCTGTTCATCCACTGTGGTTCATCACAAGAGGCTGTTCATACAAGTTTCAAGTGACATTCAAAATACTTAGTAAGCTAGTCCCCCTGCTAGATTATGGGAACTAAACTAACTTTGCTTTTAGAGAGGTATATTGTTTAAGCTTTTGATTTGTGATTATAATGTCACATTTCACTCATGCCTTGGATTAATAAACCAGTTATATTTTCTGTGAAGCTTTTATTTTAAACAAGGCTTCAAGCGGCCTTATATTTCCTATATTTTGAAACTCTTCCTATAGTTTCCTATATTGTAACAAAATGTCCTGTAATTCCTATATTTTTTAGGAACTTACCATGTTTTTTTTCACTTGCAGTAGTGAATTTCTTGACAAATTGAAAAATTTGTCAATTTTCAGCAGGTAGATTTTACTGGCCTATATAGACATACCAGTCTAAAATGATGCACACATCATGCAAATATTAAAGTATCTTTGGGAGTCAGACATTTCATACTGGTCTCTGATGCTGATACCCACTTTATTTGGCTCTCCCTGTCCTATATTTGTCCTTTATTTGTTCAATATTTTTATTTGGAATGGAGGTCTATATTAAAGCCATAGTGTACGATTTTATAATATGAAATTGGTTAATTTTTTTCAAACCTGATTTTTTGGCATATTTGTAATGTTTACACATGTCCCAACTTGCACCTAAATGGAATCAGCCAAATTTGTTGTGTTTGTAGGTCAACAGAGCAAAGTTCGACATGTCGTAATTCAAGAATTATGAAATTATGTCCTCCTATAGAACTGTGTGTTAAAGGGCCAAAATAACCAACAGGGTTTCTTTCACTTTACCTTGTTAATTCAGCTCAAAATGGACAGAAACCCTTCCCGATAATTATTACTAGCATTATTTCAGCATTTTGAGTATATAATAACAAATTTAAAATTGGAAGGAAATCGTACATTAAGGCTTTAATGATTCATTCTTGTTTTTGCAAGGGTTGGCTTGAAGCTGTGTTTTATATGATGATTATCATGTTAGTTTATAGACTTATGAATAACTTATAATTTTGACAATGATTATGATACAGTAAATAAAACATACATGTACATGTACCACGAAACAAAATCCAAGTAGAATGTGCTGTATCATGGATGGTGAATGTAAGAAATTAGAGGAAGGTTATTTAGCTGCATGACTTTATTTATAATTTGTGACATGTCATGTCAAAAGGAGACACTTTTGGGCAGGTTATCAATTTTGAGGTTTTTACATATCTTAAACATAGAGATATTTTGCTCCACAACGCCGTTTTCCCCAATTAAATCGGACATTCCTAAGCGAAGTTATTGAGTTCGTAAGTTATGGTAAATTATAAAATTGGAACTTGAGATATCGGCCTTTCAGACTATATTTTTGTAACAAACCCAAATTGTGAAAAAATCACCCCCGGGCAGATTTTTGGCTATTTCTCCATTTACGATCCCCCCAAAAGTGTCTCTTTTTGACGTCACATTTGAACACAATGATAAAACTAAGTGGCAATTCCCAATCTCCTTTGCAAAGAAACTGATATTAAGTTCATCGTCAGTGACTATAATTTGGTTCCGCTCAAGTTTTGCTGGCCACAGTATTGAATTGTGTGCGTAAAGTTAATTGCGTAAAGTGTACACACAGTGTAAAGGGCGGTTTGTCGACACACCTGCAGCACAACCACAAAAAAGTATTGATGTCACAACTGAACTTTAAGGGAACCGATATATAGTAGAGCATGCGCAATAACAATGTAACATAGACTAAATTTTGTGCAAAGGATTCTGGGAGTAGAGCATTTCGGAAAGTCCTGAAGACCTCTGCTATTGAAACCCAGAATACAGCATGCCCATTAACAATGTTACTGTGCAGGTAAATTATAATGTGTATGTTAATTGCAAAGGAATCTGACAAACAAGAATAAATTACCGAAATGTTCTAGTATTGTGAATGTATCTGTTAGTGTTTCTAGGAACTTAAACTATGTCAGTAGGCATTGCTCAGGGCTAGTGTTATTTCGATTCAGAAAATGAATTTCAATTCAATTCAGATTATTTTGTAAAATCATTTTGATGCAATTTCAATTCAATAATTCAATTTCTATTCCAATGCGTTGAAATAACACTACTCAGGGCACACTCTGCTGTACCATTGCAAAAAAGTAACATGCATTGTTTGGATACAATTAGAGCACATTCATTCGGCCAGGTCATTAAGTCTTGTGGTTTTCAGAGTATGCATACAAACTTGACAAAAATCTACCTTTTAGAGCCATACAGAACTGAGTTGAATGTTGTTATTCTTCAGATGTACATGTTAGTTTTCAGAAAGCATTTCTACTTCATAAAACAAATGCTGTAAAAATGCTAAAACAGAAAAATTGTTGAAACATACAATGTAGGTTTTTTTGGTGAAAATGAGTTTTTCCATTTTTGTCACAAAAATATATTTTTCAGTATTTGGATGTGTTCCCTTACTATTTTGAGTTGAACTAATGATGTACAATGAAAAAAAAAAAAAGAAGAAAAAAGGCCAAGCGCCTAGATTACGAATCACCAAATCTGATTGACTGGTTAAATGTTGGGATCCCTAGATTTAAAAGATGTAAAAATGGAATTCAAAAAATGATTGATAGTGTCCTCTTGTGTTTAAAGGTAATTCAGTTGAACATTGAGGCATTATAAGTGAATATTTTGTATGATATGTAAAACCTGATTGGTTGATTGATCCAATGAGATGTAAATTTTGAATATGATCAATCCAAGATAAATCATCAATAGATAGTATTATAAATTATAGTAAAATAGTAATATTTATAATCATTACTTTGTATAGCAGCCGTATGATTCACTGCGAACACCAGAGCCTTAAATTATGATTATAAGTGCGATTTTTGATATATTGAACATGGTGGTTAATATTAATGTCTCTGTAAAGTGGAATTTCATTATCATGACGTATTTATAGCCTGATAACAGCAGATTTTTTGTAGATCATATGTATTACTTGACAATGAATTGCACCGTAGGATAATATTTCCTGTGACAGTGAAGCAGAGCTCCCAAACTACCCAACCTATGAAGACAGAGATAAAAAGACTAGTTTGCGTCTGACGCCACTGTCAATCAAATTCCCTACAAATCTTGATTGGTTAATAGCGTGTAAAAGGAAGGTCGATTTATCTGGTCCCGATCAAAGAAAAGGAATAGCACAAAATGTCGAAAAATTACGTACTTTTACAAGGCAAATAAGCAACTTTTCTACGCATTGTTGACATGGTGCCTTCGAAAGAAGTTTCCTACTATAAAGACCTAACTTTTGAGATGGTTTGTATGTTTGAAGGAGCAAAATTAACAATAAGGCCCCCGGTTTTATCGCCGCGTTCAGCGAGTCATCATCACGACACTTGTAAACAAACCGTGCTCGAGTTTTATTGACAGATCATGTCAGATGCGATAAAGTCTTTTTATCTCCGTCTTTCATTATATATGCACCCAGATATTTTGTTACCACCCTGGGCATCCCATAAGTTACCCATAATGCATTTGTTTTTCAAACTGCTTCCTATTACTGTAAGAACAACTCATTAAGAAGGATGGGTAATTGGTTTGTTGAGAATAAGGTTTCTGAAAGTTTGTCTGGAAGAAACCAATTTACCCATGCAGAGAAATAGTTGCTTCCGTAATGACTGTTTAAGGTCATTGTATTTTGACCCGTGAGGTCATTGTTGTTATGGCTTTGCAAGCGCATCATACCACATCCAATTGTAAGGCCGGTTATGGCTTAGCCAGTCATCAGCCAATGGGAGTAGACCTATTGTTGGTGCGGGTTTGCTTTCGTTTCATTTCACATTCATCAAATTCGGATCGAGGAATTTATTAGGGCCTAAGTGGTGCGTCTCATAATTTATTTTTCTGTCTATGGGTAACGGAAAAGAGTATATCAGCAGGGTATTGGAATGTCTTTACAATTAATCATTGTACAAGTAATTTGCATAGTTTGCATAAGAAACCAGTTTGGTTCATTGCATTTGTACAATGGAGGTTGAAAGTTACTACCATAATAGAAAATACACACTTGTATGTTGAATAGATCTAAATGTAAGCCTACCTATTCGCCAGCGAAGTGGTTTAACTCCCTGGTCACTGCATCACACACCTTTTGGAATTGATAGTACATGTCATAGACTTCGTGTTCCGATCATTTCGATCATGATTCAGGACTCTCAAGCATGATCCAGTTGACATAGTGATAATCGGATTACATGTAACACTTTGCTGGCGAATTCCAGGGTGGTGCACACAAGCTAAATATGAATCACAATTATGAATTTCTACAAATTGGTGCCTATATCATTTTCTATTTCAATTTTTTAAGATGTTTCAAATAGCAATCTCTGCATTATCAGTTGCTCTACATACCTGGATATTTATGTATAATAAGTCCCAGGGGGGCCACTCATATAAAAAGTTGTAAGCATGCGTGTGAACAAAAACGCGGAATATGGGTGCTTTTTTCTACTGTAACACGGGCCCGCACGGGCCCGTGTTAAGGGTCTCAAAATCATTGATTATAGCAAATAAGGGTGTCATTTTTGACACCATGTGTCCGTGCTAAGGGTAGTTAAATCTAATCACATTCCTATGCCCCTACAATCGTCATAATAAAATAAACTGCCCTAATAATGCAGGCGATAATTATGTTGAATAATGATAACTGAGTAGGCCTAAACCTACCAAATCCAGTTAGGAAGTATCCAATTAGAGTAATTAGGGAAATAAGAAACCTTGAAAGTTGATGTCTTTTACTTTTTTCTTCAAAATTGATCATGCATCCTTGCTAAGGGTTAGATTTAATCCACTTGTAATTTTGTCCTTGTTAAGGGTATGGTTAACAAACCATTATCCTTGTTAAGGGTCATTTTGAAGACACAATGGTTGTCCTTGTTAAGGGTGCTTTTCTGAAGTGCATTCACACGCATGCTTACAACTTTTATATATGAGTGGGCCCCCTGGGTAATAAGTATGTGGATTTTACAAATGTATCATGTTCTTGTAGTTGTCTCAGTGGCGGAGCCCAATTCACTCATTGTATTCTTTAAATAGTACAATGAACAGCAGGGGTAGCACTAGGCTGCATTTTGGGGTCCCGGACTCACCAAAATACAGTTCGGACCCCCTATTTTTTTGGTTCCTGTAGATCCACAGCTTTTTAATCTAGTGCTACCGCAGACATACTATTTATGCTGCATTTGTGCAACTCTGACTCGTCAAACTCTACTACGGACCCCCTACTTTCAGATTTTCTGCAAGTTCTGGGGTCCCTGTGGACTCGGGAGTGATTTGTTCTAGTGCTACCCCTGGAACAAAGAAGTGATAGCCCCCCCCCCGCCATGGTGGCATACATTTCCCTATGTGCCACTGTGATACATATTTATGCCTCTACAGAAAATGTCCAAACTACTATAGCAATAATATTTATCCTTCAAACTTGGGATTGGATTGTTTGGGTGATAAACCTCTCTGCAAACACCATGAGAGGATTGGATCACCTACTGATAATTCTGGCAAAAGTTGTCCAGAAAGATATTCAGATATTATTAGTAATTTTCCTAATAAAACCACCCACTTTCCACAAATTAGTTAATTTTTGCGAATCATGCGATTCCAAGAATTATTTAGGCAGATAATTCAGCCAATATTACCCATGGGGGATAGACTTCAAAGAATAAAGTGATGGAATTGAGCCCCAGGTACGCCACTGGGTTAACACTTGTAATCCGTCTACTATGTGTACAACGATTTGCATGTCATCTTGTTAACAAGCAATGCTATTTTATGTGCTTCCATTTGGTGACATACCAGTCACATTGTCTAGAAATGAGATCACAAACTATATGCATGTGCAACCATCTTCCAGGGTCTATATGCAACTGTGACTGCCTTGTCCAGGAGAATGAGAATGATTGAAATTCGTTCTGATGCCTGAAAGTTGGTCTTGGAGAAACCAGAAAATATCAGATGTGTTTTGTCATAAGTTGGTAGCTCACTTACTGCAAAAGTGTACATTTTGTTCTACTATAAGTTGGTACTCTTGCAAGTTTTGTGTGAAATATGCTAAATTCTTTTCACAACAAAATATAATTTGCCAAAAAATTACCACCTTTACAGTAAATAGTTGCAGAAAGCTTCTCAAGAACCACTAAATTATACTTGACATCATTGTGCATTGAACCATTAACACACAAATATGACGTGGTGCAACCTGATTGCTGCAAAGTGAGCAGCCTGCTGGCAATTTGACTCTTAACCATGGATATTTTTGTTAAGCAATGTAAGGGCTGGCATAGTATTGTTGTCAGTTTTGTTTGATTTGCCACTTGCATATTGTAAAATGCATATAGTTACTACTGCTATGCTACTATACTGTACATTGTAATGTGAACTGTGGCATGCACCTATGCATTGTACATGTGTTACAAACCCGTTTAGGTATTGCACCGTTTGGGTATCATACTCGGACATTGTCACTCTTTTCAGGTATTTTCATTTGTTTTCAACAGAATAAACTGAAAGTCAGCCGGATCTTAATCCATTAAAACAAACAGGTCAGAACAATACCTAAATGGGCTATAACACACAATGGTGGCAAATAGTTATCTATTATTCTGGCCCTTACACTGTATGATCATTGTATATTGTCTGACCAATGTGTACTGTACGTACAAGAGACTCATATCATGTATGTCATGAATGATTATTAATACTATGCAAAAAGTAACCATTTAATCCATAGGCTATATTCATGAGATTAGGTTTTAATTAGCATAGTCTGTATTAGGGGTGATATGTTGCCCATAAAGATATTTGTCACTTCCTCCTGATATATCCATTTGTGTGTAACCAGCTTCACTAATAGTTGATATTGCAATTTATGAGCTCTAGTTATTTTACTGTCAGTGTGTGTAATGACCACAATGGCCACAAGAATTTACTGGCAATTGTGATTATATGCAAAAGTATTATGCTGTTACAATTTCCAAAAGCTACAGTATGTGTTTCAATGCCACTTTGCTTTGCACTTCAGTATGTACTATTTGAGCATATGCAAATAATTGTGACAATGACTGTATTTTACTTTTGTCCACACACCCCCACACAGTTCAAAAACTGGCTTAACAACGAAAATCACTCCAATGGAGTACATGAGACCTTGTTAATGGTTATAATATTCAAGTAAAAGCTAGATAGCCTATGGATTACCTGGTTACATCAGTTAGCCTATGGATTACCTGGTTACATCAGTTAGCCTATGGATTACCTGGTTACATCAGTTAGCCTATGGATTACCTGGTTACATCAGTTAGCCTATGGATTACCTGGTTACATCAGTTAGCCTATGGATTACCTGATTACATCAGTTAGCCTATGGATTACCTGGTTACATCAGGGTTATGCTAGTTAGCCTATAGATTACCTGGTTACATCAGGGTTTCCTTCAAATGTCTTACCTTTTGTAATCTTAATCTCAGTTTTGTTTTTCAACTCATGCCTAACCAACTTTGGTTGTTAAATTGTACATAAGAAGCAATCATGAATAAGCTATGATTGCAACATAGACCAGCCTTGACATAGATTCACACTGGTTAGGAATGAGACTACCGAGTACATTTTTGTTGTCTTTCTTTTCTCCCCACCCCCCTTCGAAAATATATATTTAATAACTTTTGTTTGCTATCATATAGATGTAGTTGATTTTTAATTTTGTTTTCTAACAAGCTCAGTTTTGATCATAGCATTTCTTTGTAGCTGAAGGGGTGTATGTGATATACACACTCAGTTTAGTCTTGGTTTATGTCAATCTAGAAGACCTTATATACATGTGTGATACAACTGGATCAGTTGACTTAAATGGAATCAATATGGCCTGCATTATCATCATGAGCACATTGTAATTGTGGCTGATATTATAGTCATGTATTTTTCATGCAAGACGCATTTCAAGTATACAGTGTATTCCAGTCTACATTTGTAATTAATGGCATTCACACTATCGCACAAATTTAACTAAAAAGGATGCACATAGACCGTTATTGCATGAATCAATTTTAGATCACATAAACCAAGGCTAAAAGGAAGTATACAGATTGATGAAATTGCTGCCTACAAAACGAATGCAGCGTCTGTATTAAACGCTGACCCCTTTGACCACAAAGAATTGGGTAGAATGTATTGTATGTTAACCTAAAATAATGTACGAGATCAGTTATCTAGTTTAACATCATGTTTAATCCGGTTGACCATTATGTTTAATCCGGTTTAACATTGTTTTTATCTAGTTTTAACATTATGTTAATCTGGTTTAGCATTGTTTAATCGGGTATAACATTATGTTTGATCTGGTTTGTGCAATATGCCTTCATTAACATTTGTTCTGTTCTTATCTTCCGTTTTGTTCCAGTATTTTTTGTAACAAAGACAAACAGCAAATAAAAATGATCAAGTGGAAAACATCAAGTTTTTCCGTACAAAATTATTGTTGTCGTAAGTGATTTTTTATGTCTCTTAGTTAAATATTAGATCCTAGAATTCATAGCACACCTCAAGTAAAAAAAAAAAGAAAGAAAAAAAAAAAAGCGCAGTGATTTATAGTGCGCTACGCTTTGGCACAACGCCTAGAGCGTTGATCCACAAGCCTCAGCACACTTTACAGGTTGTCGCTGACCACTACGGCCCCACATCATTCCACAAACCATTAAACAACAAATCAGGGACTTTGCTGCTTCAAGAGCGCACACCCTAGACAATCCACAAATAACCATCGCAACCAGGATCAGCTCCCCGAGTTTCGTACGGGTTACAACGAGACAAATTAGCAGTGAGTTCCTTGTCCAGGGGAATTTCAAGCTAACTCAATTTTTCCGTGTGAGTGTACTAGGCACCGCCAGGGTTCGAACCCGCAACCTCTCGCACCACATTCGAATGCCTTATCGATTGAGCTAACTTGACTGAAGCACCAAATTAATACAAAATGTCCGAGTCATGTTTCAGCATTGTTGGTGCGGCCTTTGTAAATATTACCATTTCGTAATCCTGATCACAAAAGATATGAAATTTTCCCCAGTAATTATTTTTAAAAATTGACAAATACATTACTCAAAAAAAATTACATGATCAGACTTATTGACATTATTTCAAAACATTTTGAAAACATAAGAGCACAAATAAGTTTATGATCATTCTAATAATACAACTTTTTTTTATGTGTTGTAACACACAAACCACCATAGCAACGGAAATATTCTCTTGGGTATTGTTTTGTAAATTGAAAACCTGTCTATGCAGCTAGCTCGTTGGGATTCAACTTGATAACTGGAAATAGATGAGAGGACAAAACAACTCCAGGGAACGAGCTTTTCATCTTGTCTGGTGTCACAATTATGCATATCAAACCTTCAATGTAAACTGATTGTAAACAGTCTTGGCTACCTGTTCCCATCGAGAATGTGCCAAATATTGTAGTTGACATTATGACCTCCCTCCCCCCCCCCAAAAAAAAACCCAACAACTGAAGTATCGCTGAATGGCACTCCACTTTTTGGAAGGTGACTTCTTTAATAGTTACTCAATCATGTTCCAAAAATGTAAAGAAGGTCCCATCTTAAATATCAAGTGAACAATGTTGCTGTCAGCCTTTGGGTCAAGAAAAAGGAAATGCTTAATCCAATCTCAAGCTATCTCAACTGCAACTGATGCTGTTAAAGTCTATTTCACACGTTATTCTAATTATTACCATCTTCTCAGGAAAGTGTGTCTCAACCTGAATACATTATAGCATAGTAAGAATAACAAGTCTTGGATGAAATAGTAGCTGATAGCATTACTTATTCAAAAGCTGATGGCAAGATCTGAAAGTGTCATCAATCAAAGTTTAAAGGGATACAAACCGTTGATCTCATTCATAAGTTGATGCTCAGTGAGATGTGTACTTTGACCTTATGCCACCTCTACTGGCTTCTCAACCATCTTCCTGCTCTACCTTTCTATCGTTATCAAACAGAATATTCCAAATTGCCACTGACACAAAACATTTGATTCAATGTTGTACTAAAAGGGTGTTGAATTAAAATGGCATATTGTCAAAATAAATAAGCACTGGATGTATTTCTTCTCATCGGATCTTCAATTAATAAACTTACATTCTTTTCAAAAGATCATGATTGAGAATGACATCTTCGATTCAGAATTAACCCATATAGTCTAGTAAACCAGTCTGGAGTTATTGACTAAAGAATAGTTTGCACTAGAACCCTATGTAGAAACACAGCAAAATAGGACTGAATAGGTATACTGACCCACTGTGTTACAATGTACTTGTAACAAAATGTCCTACATAGTGCAAACTATTCTTGTTAAATTAAAACATTTCATCAAAATCTGAGGATATGTTGACCTACGACCTTTCTCTATTACAGATTGATCAGTTGTAGATTTAATTAATTATGACCAGAGGAAGATTTTAGAATAACTTTTAATCAAATCAGAACCATTTTGAATTTTGACCCCTGTATAAACATTGACCCTTGATGTGCCAGATTTCCCAAGAATGCCCATTGGGCACCTGTTAGATTCTTATTCTATAGACGAATCCAAATTCACACATTCCTATACCTTAATGGCTGCCAAAGTTGGGTCCCCGTCGGCTCAATCTCACATAAAATGTGAAATAATGCGGTCTTGGAGGGTATTTTAAACTGCATTCTATCACCTGTGTTACACGTAGACAAAAGAATAATGACAGAATACAACAGAAAAGAATCTAACATCGTATTTTAAGCGGCTTTAATCCACCCAATTGGGCAGTCACTACACCAGTGTGGTGCATGCGGGGACCCGTCATGGCCGACCGAATCCTGGCCATGACTTGGCTCGTTGGATTCGTCTATATAATACACCCCAGACATCAACATACAAGCAAAAATGTTTTCCTGACTATAATATATGTAATTTGTAGAAAATGGGTACATGCATGGGAATGTCTTTGATTTAGAACGGCCATCGGTTTTCTTCTAAAGCCTACATGTACTGCTGAGCTGCGGGCGGGGGGTTCTCAACTTTGGTTTTGGTAGGGACGTGCCGCTGAGATTTTGGAAGTGGACCCATAAATATACCAATTTTTCAAGAAATTTGGACCCATTGATATACCAAAAGTCAAAATTTTCGGCCGAATTTAACCAAAATTGTCTTAGTTTTTACAAATTTTCCCAAATTTTGAACATTTTGGCTATATTAAGGAAAAATTGGGCTGTTTTCCGAAAAAATTGAGAAATTTTTGAAAAAAGGACCCATTTATATACTAAAATAGGCTTTGAAAAAGGGGTCATTGATATACCAGAAGGCCGAAAATGCTACCCATGTTTGCGGCACGTCCCGTATGGTCATTTGTACTGAGTACCCCCGGTCTCAACAAGCTTCCCTTCAACAATGTTCGGTGTTCAGTCTACTTCACCTTTAAAATTTTATCATTTGCCCCCATAGTGGCTCAATTTATAAGCAAACAGAACAAAATATTCTAATTATTTTCTTTACTTTTTCTCAAACCCCATATTATATCATTGAACACAAAATTATTTTCTGCTTTAAGGGGGTACTACAGTACACCCCTGTGCTAAATTTTTGACTATTTTTGCATTTTTATCAAAAAATAATAACACACTGGTAACAAATGTTATGTATATTATTAGGGCAAGGAATCCAATTACTACACTGAAATTTCAGTGACTCAAGACAAGTGGTGCAGTATATATAATAGAAAATGAGGTACATCCCAGCGGTACCTTATTTCTTATCATAAATAACAAACCGCTTGTCTTGGGTCACTGAAATTCCAGTGTAGTAATTCAATTCTCTGCCCCTATAATATACATAACTTTAGTTATCACTGTGTTATTAGTTTTTTGAGAAAAATGCAAAAATAGACACAAATTTATCGAGGGGGTGTAGTACCCCCTTAATGTTGCAATGAATAATTCACCATGTGCTTCTATATGCACAGCACAGATCCATCATCGGAAAATGTAACCCGGATCTTTCATATTGGACATTGACGTCACCCATTCCAGAAAAATACAGAACTAATTTTTTTGGATTAAAAAAATATTATCCTGTTTTGCCAAACGAAACATAGCTAAATCCTAATGCTTTAGTAAGTCCTAACTGGCAATGAAAGTAAAATTTTAATATTTGGTCAATTTTTGGAAATAACATGCATTTTTTGGGCATTTTCGACATATTCTGTGACTTGAACAAAGACTAATTTCAAGTTATCATTCATAAGTGCATTCTAATTTTTGGAAAACACATTTTCCAATCTTTTTCATAACCAATTAGCATATAATATTAAAATTATGAGCTAACTCTTACCCTATACTCAAGATCTTGAATGCTTTTGCCAAAAGACTTGTGCCAAATCTTACAATTTTGTGACTACAATTTTAAGAAAACATGCAAAATTCCATGTTTTTGGACCATTTGCCCTCAAATTACAAAAAAATTTGATTTTTTATTGCCAGTTAGCTAATGTTTCATTTGGCAAAACAGGATAATATTTTTTAATCCAAAAAAAAAAATTAGTGCTGTATTTTTCTGGAATGGTGAGTAAAGACTTGCTGCACTTGTTATTGGCATTGCAAAACTCATGCATTTTGTAATCAATTGATTAAGGAACAAACCAAAAGTTTGGTGATGTTCTATAAAAATGTGCTTTTGTTAGGAGGTTGCCTCCCTTCCTCACTCTCTGAAATGTTTACATGTGATGAATTATTAAACCGCAACCCTGAAGATCAACTTTGACCACTTTACTTTTTTACCCTGCCCTGATGTTTTGTTTACAGAGCACCATCAAAAGAAAGAAACAAGAATGAAATAATAAAAAGAAATACAAATAAGAATTGTGGATTGCAATAACCTGACTAGATGATCATTCTACCCAATTGTTCACAGTATCAATCACCTCGTTCGCCACATATAATATGATGACAAATATCTTGAGTTCAATCAGTCTTAAAGCATGACAAAATCCTCACGTCGACGACATCTCATGAATTTGGTTTATGTATTCAATTCCCACTCCATTCAAACTATTTCTATCGTCAATATCAACCAAGGAGTCAATACGCAGGTGAGATTTGAATACAAGAGAGTAACATTATACTTGAGGTGCAACCTCCACAGGGTTCACAAGGATTACCTGAGGGAATTTCCCCAAGGTGTAAATTAAGTGCAACGCCCTTTAAACATTTTGTAAAACCACTATCACTGAAAGATCTGGGTTTCTATCCTCTGCTTTTTATTCATGAGAATCTGTGTGTTTCTCATTTTATAAAGTAGCATACTTGGACACAGAGTTCACACCACTAAGACACATAACACCTAGCAGACAATGTTAGATACAGCAATCATATACTGTTACGTGACAATCATAAATTTTTGAGTCAAATATGTTATTAAATAATAATCTAAAGTAATAATCGGGTAAAGGTGCTAAAAAACCCAAACCAGGTTGAAAATAAATAAAAGTGCGGAAATTTGGACCAAAAAATCTGAAATTCCATATTAATCCTGTCTATTTATCAAGTTTATGGACTACAGGTCCCGGGTTCAAGCCCCGATGCGGCCCAAGGACTCATGTGCACTTGGTTTATCCTGATTCCATGCTCGCTCTCGCAGGTTTTCTCCGGGATCTCCGGTTTCCTCGGTTGTTTGGTTATCAAAAACTTCCTTCACCCAATGGAATTTGGGGAGCTGCACAGATAATTGGTGTATGTTACAATCTAAATGCGGATAGGTTTGCGCCATTCGGCAGCAACCTAGTTGATGCGATCTGATTGTAATGATTCACCATTGCAGCGAAATTACAGCGCTTTGAGTCCTCTAAGATCTGGAGAAAGGCCCTTTATAAATCCACAATTTATTTATTTATTTATTTATTTATATGTGGTTGAGTGGAAATTACGTTTTTGTGTGTCACTTTGGATTTTTACTAGTTTTGGGGTTTTCGGAGATATAAAATAACAAAATACTTTCATTATTTTATGCAGAGTTTCCGCACCTTGAAGCCTATAAAATTCAAGGGCTTTTCAAGGACTTTCAAGGTCCAAAAGCATGATTTTCAAGGACTTACCACAACACAAAAAGCTGCATATTAACGAAAGTCACAGTCTCTCTCCACTCCCCCAAACTTTCAAGGACCTTGAGCAAATTTCCAGGACTTTCAAGGCCTTGAAAAAGTGTTTTCAAATTCAAAGACTGTGAGAACCCTGTTTATGTAATGTCACCCAATCAATGGCAGGAAGGTCCCATTTATAGGAATGGTCTATTAAATATGAATTCAGGTCTGGGTGATGTCAAACATCAAAGTAGGGCATAAAACCATTAAATAAGATAGCAGTCCATCAATCATGAATTTACAGCTAAAGCGAGGTTGATTTGAAAACCAAGGTGAGCATATAAATGACCACAAGGATGTTTTCTTTAATTTGAGATAATTATGAGTGACGGCAAAGCTATAGAAAAAACTGATAGAAGGTACAAATTCAAAAGTTGCAACCCTATTGGTTTGTACGCAATCCGGGTACACAATGTGTCATGCATATCATAAATTTGCATGTGCACAAAATAATAATAATAATAAATACTGAACTTATAACGCGCACAAATTTCCAAGGGATGCGAGGCGCGAGAAGAAGACAGAAGGAAGGAAACATCATATTTGGGGAAGAGATGAGTTTTAAGGAGACTTTTAAAAGTCCCAGTGCTGTGGGCCATTCTGATGACTATTGGCAGCTTATTCCAAAGACTGGGGCCAGCCACAGAAAAGGCAGTATCCCCAGCCAGTTTGAAGGTTCTGGGGATAACAAGCGAGTTACCAGCCGATCGGAGATAGAGGACAAAACCAATACTGTAACGAGTCCCAACAAAATCCTAACACTTACTTGCTGGTGGGATTTTTACAGGACAGCACTTCTAGTTTGTACCCAAGTCCAAGTCTGTCAAGTGAGCCCATACATACCAAGTGCCATTAGGTAAATCTTTACAGTTTGGGTGTACTTTTGATTTTAGTTTTATATTAATGTTGGATTATTTTGGCATCATTTGCTATCACTGGTATCTCAAATTATATAAAATTGTCATATTACTTGGGTTTGCAGTAAATGCGTAGTATGGTCACACATCACACTAAACATCAATAAAATAAAACAAATTGGTAACTTTCGTTATTCAAATTTCATAACTTTCGTTATTCAAACTTTTATTTTATGTAGACAATATTGACATAATTTTATTACATTGCCCAACTTTCAAAAAGTGGTGACAGAAGTATTAAGCTAGCTACAACTATACAAAGTAAACAAAGGTACACATTATTCACCTTGGCACCCAAGCATTTGTGTTATAAATGGTTTTGGTCAGATCCTTAAAATCCCATTGAAATATCAGGTTATATAAAGGAAATATAAACATGATCCTTAAACGTTTTATATGAAAAACCACTACAACAACAATTTTTGCAAAATTTCTTGATACATTATGTTTTGCAGCTAGTTTTCAAAAATATTTCCGAATGTAAAATGTTTTATATCCTTTATACAACATGTTAACATTTTCTGTCAAACGTTTTGCAGAGAAACCTAGCAAGAAAGCAATATACAAAGAGGTGATTCCATTATAAGTTACATGAATTTACACAAAATATCAAAAAGCAGTACTTGAAAACAAATCCAATGAAAAATTGTTCAGTGGTCAAACTTTTGATTTACTAGTATATCCTAATTTATTCCATACAAAAATCTTTTTACAGTTGCTCTACTTTATCTCTGAAGGCTCAGATTTTTTAATGAAATACAGCCAAGTACCGATTATTTTCTCTTTACTTGTAAAGAGAGAATAAATAATCATAATTGCATAATTTACTCAAGAAAAGATTTTTAAGATACACAATATATTCCACATTTCTATAATATTGCCATTACCACCATTATGGTAAAATTTGAAATTGCTCAATTTAGACACTGCTCCTCATTCCAGAAAAATACAGCACTAATTTTTTAGATTAAAAATATAAAAATATTACCAACTTCTGCCAAATAAAACACAGCTCAATCCTAATTATTCATTTACATGTACATGTAGTACTAACTGGCAACAAAAGTTAAATGTCAATATTTGGAAAAAATTTATGAATTAAGGGCCAAAAGTACACATTTTAGGGTGTTTTTCACATGCTGTGACAATAACGTCTAAAGACTTGTATGAAGTTTAATTTCAATTTATGCATTCTAATTTTTGGATGTTTCATTCTTTAATTAAATGAAGTAACACAAAAAGTGAAAATTAGAGCAACATTTTGGCATATACTTAAAATTTCAAATTCTTAGACTTGATTTTTGTCAGAAAACATGCCTAAAATACATGTTATTGGCTCTTTTTTCAAAAAATTAGTAAAATAGTGAACTTCTTCTTTTATCTCCGGTTAGTGCTAAATGAATGATTAGGATTGAGCTATATTTTATTTGGCAGAAGTTGATAATATCATTTTAATCCCAAAATATTAGTGTTGTATTTTTCTGGAAGTGGGGGTAAGCCATACAACTATAACTTTCCCTTCATGTAAAGAACTATTATAATACAAGGAATAACTGTGTTATAGCCCCTTGAATAAATGACATGTTTAAAGATATCACTGCTGAATTGATTCTAATACCTGACATACTGTATAGCAGGACATTTGAGCTGTTCTCAACAGTTTTTTGTATTCATGGTTTTCCTCAGCTACAGTGAGCATGGCCACGTCGGTCAAAAAAGATTTCTGCCTATTCTTAAATTAAAGGCCCTTGGTCTGGTCGACAGCCTCATCTCCCATTTTCCTTCATCAAAATTGAGATTTTGGTATCAGAACAAGGCTGATATTTTTCTCATTATCCCAGTGAAATTTAATACAAAGATATTTTTTGTTTCAATGGTGTGAACAAAAGCATAATGATTTGTGGTAACCACAACAGAAATGTATGTACGATCCTATGGGGCGTTGTCATTCTCATATCAAAACCACTGGAACAATACAACTCAAAATTTGAAATGGTAGGCCTTAATCCAACACAGAAAACGGAACATGAAAAATTAGATCACGCATCGTGTGTAACTGTGAAAAGAACAAAATAAAAAGCTCAGGAAAATTTCCTGAATACAGCATGTTCAATCCTGAACAACTATATCCTTTGTTAGTAAAAATAGTTCTTAAATCTATGTTGGTAAATATAGTTCTTAAATCCATGTTGGTAAATATAGTTCTTAAATCCATGTTGGTAAATATAGTTCTTAAATCCATCTTTCAAAGTCATCAATACAATGGCCAAAGGCAGATAACATTTAGCTTCATAGACATATAAGCCTATGGATTAAACAATATTATTCACACTAGCTCACCAGCATTTTCTGAGATGTGTACTCTAGAACTTGATTGCTGTCCATCTTTGAAATCAAAATGTCAATCAATACATGATGGTCAATATGGTCAAGGGCACTGGCACAATATTAGCTCCATAGACATATAATTAAACCTATGGCTTAATAATAGCAGTTTGTCATTTCAATTTTCAGATCTTTGAATTTGATTTTGATACTTGTCATGATATTTGATTCAGACTTTTCTGACCTTTGCAATGCGGAGAGAGTGTGTTATGAATAAACATTACAAATATCCTCACCATAATATGATAATTGTATCTCAGGGTTTAGCCAAATTGAGGATAAATTATTTGCCCTCAACTCCCTCCCTCCCCAATCCCCATGTCCATGCGCCATGTCAGTGGCCAATACGTTCATATTGAGTTGCAACTTCACATCCAATGTTGAATATAAATCTTGCCCAGTACTTGATTCATGTTTTTAGGCATGTTAGGTAAAGCCTTAAACATGAGTTGCACAATTGTCGTATTAGGGTTTTGAAATCTCATAATAGTTGTATGACGCAAGGAATATACTTGAAATTCATGCCCAGTGCAGTATCTCATGCTATATGCAAAGCAGTGTATACGGCATGCCCACTCACAAATCGGCAACTCCCACACTAAAACAACATGTAGCAAATTAATCAAATTCAATCAAAACAAAAACAAAATTGTATGAGGAACTCCCACACTCAAACATAATAAAATGAATAAGTAAAATTACGTGAAACAAAAACAAAATTGTCAGTGAAGAAGCCTAGGACAGCTGATGAGGAACTTGTTACTCGTCACACTTTTGGCCAAATGATTGCCACTCACAGAAGAGGTGTGACACTTCCCACAATGCATTGTTTTCAGTTTTCTGTGCTTGTAGGCTTTGTAGTCCAATATGAGTCTAAAGTATAATGAACAGAGCATATTCTTCAAACTAACAGCCCCTGTTTAATGTTCAGTCATGCCTTGCATTCCCTGTGTTATTTTTCATCAATCCAATCCAACCGCCCTAATATCCAGATCTCTCTGTTATCCAGACATGTGATCTTAATAGAAAACATTGTTTTTAATACCCTGGAGACCTTAATGCCATGCACAGATATATTTAGAAAGACATAACCAAGCCCTGTTTTGATTATTTTTTGCTGTCTCAATGTTGGCACTTCAATCATTCAATGCAAAGTTGTATATAATTCACTAACAGATTTGTCACTTCTCAAGCCAATGCTTGGTCCTGGATAAGAGAGGTTTATACTGCATTGTTATCGATAGCTTTTTCATGCCTACACAGTATATAACAGCGCATGTGATTGGTCGAGAGCCAAGTGTAAACAATGTTTCAGCCCGGCTCCTCTTAGCATGATGATTTTGGTATCGAAGAACATAGGAGGAAAATGTCATTTTTAAGAATGTTACATCTTATTTTTTGTTTTTATTTGATGAAATATAATTACCAAATGTTGGCAAATGTATGAACGGGATCATAATACAATAATTGTTTTTGTTTTACTTTTGTCTACTATCCCTGTGGTTTTGGAATTTTACTAGGCAGTGTCAGTGTACACCATCATAGTTACAAGTTTCTATCTTGTCTTTGTCTTGTTCTCCTGCAACAGACTTATTTTACTGTGTAAGCTTAAACAAACAAGCTATTTTAGGATATATAGTATATTTAAAACCTGTTTAAGGGTTTGTGTGACTTCCTGAAACAATGCAGTCATGTTTAAAACCCCGGATACACATTAAATAATATACTAGATGATCTGTAAATAACTTCACTATAAATAACTTGACAATAAAAACTAATATTTATAGATTATTTCCCCATGCAATAGACAATACATGTATCTAAATTGCAGCAATAATGTGCACAAATGCAATGTGACCTTCTCCCTTGAAATCAACATCGCCAACTTAGTAGTTTTAAGATGAACCTCCTGGCTGCTTGTGTTCTCTTTATTTGACGCACACCTGTACCAGCCAGTAGTTGTCATGGGGTATTATGAAAGCCAGTAGTATGTCTTTTGTGAATGGGGCATTCACAGGCAGGATTGTTTGCATCAAACAAACAACATCAAACTTTTGCAGAAGGTCTTGAAACTCCCAACTTGTGACGATACGCTCATTTCGTGGGAGGTCACAAATTTGATGAGGTTGATAATGAGCAAAATAAAGTTGCTATATTTCAAAAAATCTCACAACATTTTTGGACATTTGGAATACCAGGGTATGGGCTATAAGTATAATGATGAACGATTATAGCATTATTCCCAAACAGCCAATTTATGCTTTGTACAAAGTAGTATCATTGTGATTTCCAAACTGCAGACAAATAAAAGATTACTTTTTCCTTGTTAATTTTCTCATCTTTATATTGTTGTTGTTTTTTCTGCTCCTTATTGTTGCCTATATCTCAATTTCATTATTCCAAACTTTGGTCTGATTGGATCAGTGTCACATTTAACCTCTACAATTGTACCCAAGTCACTCTACACTGAGGGGACAGGTTTTGAAGTATATAGAAGTCAGTATTGGCTGCAGCATGTCACAATGAAACCAATTTACATTTTGAGTCCAAATATTGTCTAAGAGCAAAATCTGCATTCCTACAGTTCTCATATGGTGTCTGGATAATGAATGGCACATAATAAATTTTTATTCTTACCTGATTACAAGATCAATATCAAGTATAAAATATTTGTAAGCTTACTTTGGATAACTGGAAGTTTCAAAGAATCAAATTACAAGGAAGCTAGCATATTACAAAAATGAAATGGTACATGTTAATTAAGTACAGAGAGCTTGAATTTCTATTGTCAAATGCTCTAGAGAGAGAGTATGCATACATTTACACAATTTATTGATTCAGGAAATTCTATCCAATTTTAGATAAGTATCCTAATCATTTTGATGATGCTACATATATCCAATGTACATTGTACACTACTAAAATTAAATTGTCAAAATCTGACAATTGTGATTTGCATTTTGTTCTTTTCTGTTCTCATGGTACTGACCAAGTGTATTTCAGTGTCATAGGACAGCAGTACTGAGTAGTGCAAGTATCATGTTGCATCAACATTGCTCAATGAAATGACTGAAAATTCAAACTGACTTTTTTGAGTAGAGTATATTCAAATCAATATTATGTGTGAATACATACACCTTATACATGTTGTAGCAACAAACTACCTCCCTCCTTCCCTCTCTCAACTCTGGGATGCATTCTTTCCATTTTGACACATACGGTGTCACAAATATCCTATTTGCCTCTCCATCATCAAATTGGACAAGAATAAAATTCTCATCTTTTGGCGCAACTCAAATGACAATTTTAGAAACAAACGACTCATTTTGCTTGATGACATTCAAAAAATCAGTCTTTGAAAAACATCTGATTTTGGGTGCACTTTCCAATATTTTTTCAAAATGGAAAATTTTGTTTCTTTGCCCAAATGTTGGTATATAGAGAATCACTTCCAGGTCAACCAAAAATGATAGCTTGTAACTACAGTATCATAAAACACTTCACAAGTAGCAATTGGGTTCCTGTTAGTAACCATGTTAAATGCCATAGGAGAAAGTCTTCCTAATACACAATCAATAACACTTACACTGAACTTTGTACTCGGAGTGATTCATGCATCATAAAGTTTTGTGAAAATCAACCCCGATTCCTGCCAATCTATTTTATCATAACCTGCCAAAGCGTTAATCAATTCTTTGAGCGACTGCCAAATTTGTGCATATGCGGTGAAGCGCTGGCTATCCTTTATTTGTAATAAACATCAAAAGGATAACCTGGACTATTACAGTGCATGAAATTACGCAAGAATAAAATGTCATCTTACTGTAACATTATAGATACATGTAGGAAGAAATCCATTTTGATTTGTCATAATTGAGCACATATCAGGGAGCATAGTGGTGACTTATTTGCAACATTCACATGCCCAATCATACAGACCTCAAAGTAACTTTGTAAACTTATATTAACCAGATTGCACCCTACTTCTGAAGCAGTGACGCAAAATTGGGAGTATCAACTGCAACACACAAATTTTGGATGTGGTGTACAGAGGTCTCGTTACATACAGAGTCAATTTGGCAGGCTGTATTATGTTTGCTTCTTCAATTCACTGTGATATCAAGCATGTTCAGCTATTTCTCCCTAGAGGTTTACTGCGATATCGTCCATCCTATGATTCAAGATCGGTATTGCGAGAAGGACGAGCCTCCGCCAAATCTGTAATGAAAAGAAACAAAGACATGGATCACAAATAGGAAATGTGACAGATAATTTAATTATGACATGACCTGCATTCATCCCATAATACATTGTGGTTTATCATTTTAAGGTCATGTGACTAGTTGATATTACTGTCTGAGAGAATATTTTTGCTTCATTCCTTGTAACAGGTCTTTGGCAGATTAGCTGTCATTTTTTGTCTAAATTTATCCAGGTTTTTATGTCGCAATGACCTTCTGAAACTATCCATATATCTATACTAAGCAGTGATCAAAATACACATACGAGCCAAGGGCAATTTGGATCCCAAATGCCACAAAATATCATGTGAAACGTATCTATCAATGTCTAAAAGTGCACACATGGGGCTTTTTTCATTTAATCTGTTCAAAATAGGCTTTGTAATCAATCAAGTACTTTATTTTGAGCCCTGTAAATTGAAGATGGTGGGAAAACTGGGAAAGACTTACTGCCAACTGCCCAAAATGATAAGGGATTGGATTTAGGGATGGGATTAGGCTTAGATTTGAGGGATTTTAATTTAATTTAAGAGATTTAAGTTTCTCCAATAAGTGTAAGGTGAATTGCATGTTGGGTAATATTTCCAGTATTGTTTGATATCTCATCAAGGTGACATGTGGCATACATTGTGGTTATACCAAAAGCTTCACTTGTTTATTTACCATGATAAGTCAATGTAGTTTTATCAATGGAATTAACACTTTAAAAATACAAAAAGACTTATTTATTTAAAAAGATTTATTTCTTAATTTATACTAGCAAAAAATGCATCTGTCATTCTTGGAAAAGATGACATCATTGATCTGAAAGCAACAATGTTGAATGAAATTAAACCAAATTATTTTGTTGTCTTGTACATATGACTTGTCTAAAAAACCTAAAAAGACACTACATAAATTTGCTAAATTATAAACTAGGTATGATCAAATTTTTGTCATGTGAGAGCTGGCTTCATAATTTTTTCTGTGCAGAAGTTGTGTTCCAAAATCCATATCTATATGATCCAAAAGAAAAATTAAGAAAATTTGGATTTTGACCCCAGAACCCCAAGCTTACTGGAATTTAGTAATACAAAACCATGTGTGACATGATCAAGGAGAATGAGTCACATGTCGGCAATTGTCAATTAGAAGGTTTTTACATCATTTTCTGGCAGTCTACTAATGCTACATTTTGATGCAAACCCCATCAAAATCGGTCATCTGGTTACCGAGTTATGAGCAATTTATCAATGTCTGAAAACAATATAAAACAAAAGAATTTGATCACTGTTTTTGCCAATATCTCAAAAACAATATTAGCGATATCCGACTCATTCCCCTTGATCATGTCACATGTCTAATAATATGATACTATCATATAGCGATAATCACATATCATTAGACATGAGCATCTTTGTGTAAAATGGCCCTTCGTGCTTACAAATTTAGCCATAAAATATATTACGCACATGTTGTTAATTAAGACATCGGAAGCCATTGAAATGCTGGGACACAAATGTTGGAAAAATTCAGACGACATACTTTTGCTCATTTATACATTGCCAATTGTTGGCAAGTTTGTTTGTGATCACCATGGTAACAAGTCCCAGAAATCTTAGTGTGATCAGAAAAAATCAAGCTGTAAATCAGGAGAGCAGGAACATGAATAGTTGATAAGGGTTACCAGACCTGTGATATGGCAGCCCAATTGGGCCACTTATGACCATGTCCTCTCCTATAGAAGTAAATGGTTAACAGAGAATTGGGCTACTTTTCCACATTTGCCACTGGGATTTCCAGTAGTGTTGTGTCCCATAGAACCCCACATTAGGAGAAAAATGCGACTGACTGTGGTTGGAAACCCCGAGGAGATGGAGTGGCATGAATAGCTGTGATAAGAAAAGGATTTACACATGATTTCAAACTGGTCACATGAGGCTTGCTCACTATCCCAATGAGTTTATGATCAAACTCATCTCAAATTGTCTGTCATGTAAAATAAGTCAATTCAGGAATAATATTGCAATGAATTTATTGCATCCACTGCACATGGAAAACTTAACCTTATTAATATTTGAATTAAGTCTAGCCCAGTCATAGCTCTAGCCTAGCATTTACATGCTGTACTTGATAATTCCCCAACATTAATGGCGGGGACTTATCATTTCTTTCTCATTTTTTCTTGATTATATAAAAAAAGGATTGGCTGCAATAGGTTTATGCAAAAACACAATGAAGATGAAATTCCAGGCTGCATATAGCCTTTTTTTACAAATAAAAATATGTGCGTTTTAATTTTCTACCTCACTTTTACTATCACTAATAAAACCTGTTTATTTGATTTTCCACAAATTTTATTGCATTGCATATGTTACTAGTGTGTTGTTGTCAGTTTTACTCACACATATGTTCCCGTTAGCTATTTTGGCTGTGTAACTGATAGACAAATTCTTAGAGCACAACATTTTTTTTCTTCAAAAGTCAAAGAAATGTCAGGTTGTTTGGCATGATTGTATTTTGCATCCCTAGGTATCATTTGTAGCTATATGTGGGAACACTATTACAGATCACATCACACTTAACACTATTGAAATCCTGTACTGAGGCAATGTTGAATACTCAATAGCCCTGTTGGATAGAAATGCATCTCTTAGATTTTGGCCTACAATTATGCTCTTAGAGCATACATAATTAAAATGTATTGGCTCACAGCAGCGCTTATTCACCATTATAATTTGTTCATAATTCAATAACGGTATTAAATTTTATAGCTGTAGTTAGATATACCACAAAAGCTCATATGAAGCTCTGCTTATGCCCAGGTTTCAACTCACACTGATGTCTCGCCACTTGTGGGAAGGAGGGACATGTGCCTGGTCTATACTGATTTTAAGTGTTAAGTGCATGCTTCAGGGGGAAAATGCCCAGATGCCGACTTCAACCGCAAATAATTAGTCTGATAATTCCAATGTTGCTGGTTAGGAGGGTCCACTGAAGTATCATGTTTGCATATACCATAATTTAATTTGCAATTATAATGATTAATAGCGACCCTATACAGGTAGGTATCTAGTTATAGCTCAGGAGCATAATTGCAGGACAAAATCTCACAGATGCCATACATAAACACTTGAATTCAGGAATAAGATCCTATTGAGCATTTTAAAGAACACAAGATTTCTCCTTTGCTGTCACATTCTACACTGTATATGCCATATAAATACAAATGACTTTCTTGATGTAACCTGCCTGTTCACTAACCTTTTTGACAAGTGCAATTTTTATAGGCTTGCCATCATTTGTCAGAGTAAACACTGGTCTACTTCAAAGGCCCTTTTTGAAATACATATTTTAATATCAACTCATTACAATCCAAACACTGTGATGCTGCCAGAAACTGGGCATAGTGATCACTGGAGATATGTTGTGTTGAAGGGCTGGGGTGAATTGTTAATCAAAAAGGGACTGCAAAAGCAGACTAACCAATGGTGTGATTGACTCTCTCTCTCTCTCTCTCTCTCTCTCTCTAGTCAAAAGGCAATACCTGTAAATTGCAATATGTTCTTAGATACTGCATTCTTAATTAGGAGGACAGGTTTATGCACCTGCTCATCACAGATTAAAATTTAGTTGAATTCCAAAGATTATGTATGCTCAATTAACACAGCTACACCCGGATTAGCCAATAAATTACTGTCATATACTGCTGAAATCAGGAAGTAGTTGTAATTAAGCTCCTCTTTGTTTTAAGTGAGCTTACCTCGTTAGTACTAATTGTCTGTTTTCTTTAATTTCAGATAATGTCATTAGCAAATCAAGATTAGAGTCACCAAAAAAACCCAGGAAAGCATGATAGAGTTTCACATATGCCATGCACATTTTGAGAAAAACAAAAAACAAAACTTCAGATTTCATATGACAAAAGGATATATATTGCTGAAAATCGTAAAATTTAAATGTTCATACCAGAAATTTGTTTGAAACTGAGTCTTTGAACTGTTGTGTGATTTCACTAATTGAATGACACAAACAAACAAACAAACAAACAAAAACAAACAAACAAATAAATATAAAAATATATTTTGAAAAATAAAATATCTTCTTACATCTTGATTTTTATAACACCTACATAGAATAACAATTATAACACCTACATAGAATAACAATTAAGCTATCATTCACCATCCTTACTAGAAACTTAACTAATTGCTTTCCATCATAAGTATTCAAAATTGAGATTGGAACAGAGAACATATTTATGCTACATTGACTTTGTGCACTCACAAGCTAGGAAGAAATCAAATAAATGATGCAAAAATAAGGAAACTGAGCAATGAATCCGAATAAGGTCGGGCACATGCTTAACCATAGCTGCATTAGCCGGGTGCATTGGGCTTTGAAAAAAGTTGTATTTGATGTAGGTGCCTTGAAAACCAAAATGTAATTTTTTTCCATTAATTTTTATTTTATCGAAAAGATATTGATGGTCAAGTTAGGTATAATAAGAAAATAGCACTGAGTGTTTATTTTGATTAATTCTGCATCTTAATATTTTTTATTCAGCTTTATTTTGTCTTGTTTTGTTTTATGTATGAAAATAACATTTTTATTGGATTTTTTCAAATAAAAAAAATCCGCATGTGAAACGATTATTCCGCAACACAAAATGTGTGAGTGTGTACATGAAGCCATGAAAGATGCTGACATTGCCAGTGGGAGTGTAGATTGACCTAATTAATTGTTCCTTATTCACAATAACTAGGTTCAGACTAATGTCTGTATGTTGCCACATCAAGGAAATGACAATGTGTTTTTCTGCTTGTATACAATTTGAGTCATATGCAAGGAAGAATTAAATCTGTTTAGGGACCAGTCAATAATATGCAGGGGTGGATTGTACTCAAGTAGATTGTTCTTTATTCACAATAACAACCTCATGTAGGTTCAGACATGTTTGCATATCGATATAAAATTGGATCGAATGGGCCCACCCATATTTATTGGTCATGCTATGAAGAAGTGTAGCAAAATTGTTTGACTGAAAAATATTGGATTCTTGCATTCCGCCAATCCCTAAGGTGACAAACTCCTCTTTGCATTCACAGCATCGCATTCACAGCATCGCAATTGAAGCTAAACACTTGATTGTAATCAGCCTAGTGTGTCAACATATACATGCATCGACAACCCTAAACGCTATATCAAAGAGCACTGTTAAATATAAAAAATATTAAAAATATCAAATTTTAATAATTTGCCATAAAATTTTTATTATATCGTAAATATTATTTGATATTAGAAGGACATTCCTTGTATTCAGAATACAATTTGATATGCCTGATGCGCTCTCAGGGCCTACAAAAAATACTGTGCAAACACTGCTATCCAATTCCTTAACAAAACCCAATTTATCTATGTCTTACACAGTATTATAATTTGTAGCCAAAATATGGCTACAAATACAATCTTAATCCATACATGGCTAACTGTAATTTCCTTCAATATCCGCTATTCTGAGTAGATCCCTGAACATAAGGGAAATTACCAATCAACTTTGGGTTGAGGAGGGGATCCCTTGTTATTAATGGTGTGTAATATAATAGCTATGATCTTATTGATTTGAGGGGGGATATGCAATTATTTATGCATGGGGTGATTGTACAAGGGCACTTTGCAACTCCTAATAGGCAGGTTCACAATTATCACCTATATGTCATCATGGTCATAGCATAATCCATTTATCTGAATTCAAGATACACAGTGTCCCAATAAAATTACCAGATATTTAATTTCAAAAGCACACATACTGGAATCACAAATAATGGAAGATGTAGAACAATCTGTTTCCTATATCAGTACAAATTACATTTGATACTGCAGTGGTTTAATGGTTACAAAGAAACAAATGATCATGTAATGCATGTCAGTGATGTCGCAATGCAGTCATTCCAAGTGTGTCCATAAGCCATTTCATATTCGCTCATTCTTAATTGAGTTAATCGTGATGTCAATATTCATTTCTCATGAATGTTTAGGTATTTATTTAAAGGTGCCCAAATTAGTTGGCTAGTAAGTTCACTCAACCCAATTAAAGAGATGGAAAACAGTTGCAATGAATGAACAGGTTCTTCTTAACACCTGTTAGTCAATGTTACTATGTTAGGAGTCTGCCCATACGGACACCTGTAGTTGTGTTAGTCAATGTTACTATGTTAGGACTCTGTCCATAAAGCCACCTGTCGACCTGTTAGTCAATGTTACTATGTTAGGAGTCTGCCCATACGGACACCTGTAGTTGTGTTAGTCAATGTTACTATCCGTCGTTTTATCTTTTCAGTTTCTGTTTCCGTATCCGTAATAGTTTTTGTAAGTCATTGTTATTCTGAAGTGGTAGTCTCCCAGGTATGACCAATCTTTTATTCTAGCCTTTTGTTAGTTACTGAAAATTTGAAGCTCGTGAATTTCAGTTTTCGTTTTGGTAAGTTATATTGATTTTTACATAAAACCTTGAGATGTGCGGTTGGGTGCTAATCTAGACAAAAGAAGAGTCTAAATGTTACGGTCCTAACTTCGCGGTAAATTGGCGGCTTCAATTGACTTGTGTTTGGTGTATATGCACTTACGCCTAGGCGTAAGTGGCTCGTAAAAAGTCTTGCATTGAAATATATACTAACCATGTTGCCAAGTTATAAGCAAAAGTCTTTCATATTGGCGATCTAAAATAGTCAAATATCTCCCAATGAGGCGCGTACAAGTGGTTATTTGGTAATCATGTTTTATATTGAAATGCAATACAAAAGAATTTGCATTGGAGCAAAGATAATGTATTCTATTCATGGCAAGCTAATCTGATAATTGGTTGGGCCTATATGCAAGACTCGGGTTTATTTTAAATGTTTATTTTTGCAGAGCTTATTTTCAGTCATGGATCATACTGATAAATTTCGCGGGGGGAGGGAGGGAGGGAGGGAGATACTTAAGTTGAGACTGAACAAGCGAGAGTGGGAGGGGTGATGAAGAAAGAGAGGAGAGGGAGAGGCGGAAAGACTAGAAAGAGAAGAGCTCGAGAGGAGAGAGTAGGGACCGGGGGACGTGGAGGAGTGGGGAGACTGATGGGGGGGCAGGAGGAAGCAAAATAGGAGATAGACATTGATACGAGGAAGGCGACACTGTGGCCCTGCACAAGTGCATTGGGGTGCGATATGCTCATAAGCGGGCCTTTTGTGATTTTAGAGCTTATTTTCAACGTTTTTACAGAAAAAAGTTGACTTTGTCATTCGGATTGCCATGCACCAAAGACGCGCGGTCGCTATGCCAGTAGAAACAGCGATCTTGTATCTGCCGCTTTTATTGACATAAGTAACTGCCTCTTTTGAAATAAGCTGATTGGTACTTCAAAGTTAACAATGAAGTCATGTTACAGTAAACTTACTAAATCCCTTGCGTTTTCGTATCTGAACTTACAGAAACTGAAAAGATAAAACGAGCCTATGTTAGGACTCTGTCCATAAAGCTACCTGTCGACCTGTTAGTCAATGTTACTATGTTAGGAGTCTGCCCATACGGACACCTGTAGTTGTGTTAGTCAATGTTACTATGTTAGGACTCTGTCCATAAAGCCACCTGTCGACCTGTTAGTCAATGTTACTATGTTAGGAATCTGCCCATACGGACACCTGTAGTTGTGTTAGTCAATGTTACTATGTTAGGACTCTGTCCATAAAGCCACCTGTCGACCTCTTAGTCAATGTTTCTATGTTAGGAATCTGCCCATACAGACACCTGTAGACCTGTTAGTCAATGTTACTATGTTAGGAGTCTGCCCATACGGACACCTGTAGTTGTGTTAGTCAATGTTACTATGTTATGACTCTGTCCATAAAGCCACCTGTCGACTTGTTAGTCAATGTTACTATGTTAGGAGTCTGCCCATACAGACACCTGTAGTTGTGTTAGTCAATGTTACTATGTTAGGACTCTGTCCATAAAGCCACCTGTCGACCTGTTAGTCAATGTTACTATGTTAGGAGTCTGCCCATATGGACACCTGTAGTTGTGTTAGTCAATGTTACTATGTTAGGACTCTGTCCATAAAGCCACCTGTCGACCTGTTAGTCAATGTTACTATGTTAGGACTCTGTCCATAAAGCCACCTGTAGACCTGTTAGTCAATGTTACTATGATAGGAGTCTGCCCATACGGACACCTGTAGTTGTGTTAGTCAATGTTACTATGTTAGGACTCTGTCCATAAAGCCACCTGTCGACTTGTTAGTCAATGTTACTATGTTAGGAGTCTGCCCATACGGACACCTGTAGTTGCATGTGTTAGTCAATGTTACTATGTTAGGAATCTGTCCATAAAGCCACCTGTAGACCTGTTAGTCAATGTTACTATGTTAGGAGTCTGCCCATACGGACACCTATAGACCTGTTAGTCAATGTTACTATGTTAGGCGTCTGTTAATACAGGCACCTGTAGACCTGTATGGCCTTTACAATATGTTCCTATGTACTTGATTAGTTATATCAAATAAATGAAGCCATTCTTAATCAAATAAATATTTCTACTTGTTTGCAGGATCACATTAACCACACACAAAGCAATTGCTGATGTCCCTGTCACCTCTACCATTTGTCCCCATAATCCTGTCCCTGCATAAAAACACTCTGCATATTTCACACAAACAACATGCACAAGCAAAAATCAGAGCCTAAATCTGATAACATTTCCGTCTGAAGCAGTCAGGGTATGCTCAGTGTCAAAGAAAATTGAATTGGTCACATCCAATATGAAATAATGTCGCTAGCAGTGTTTCCACATGTTTTCAGTGACAAGGTGCGGTAGCTTAGCATATGCAAAGGCTCTCAAGTAGCCCAATAATTTATTGACGCACTACAATAATGCCCGCAACTTTGCCAGTTTTTGGTGCATTGAAAGTGGACAAATAATTTAACAAATCACTTACAAAGCCTCTAATTTGGCAATTTGGGGGTACATTTTAGCAGCAAGTCACCCAATTGGGTACATTAGCAAATTCAGTCAACTTCTGCTAGCAGTAAATAATCATATTTAATCACTCTTAAATTCAAGCGTATAAAATTCTTTTGTATAGTCATAATTGAACATATTATGTCCCAAATTCCAAATATTTAATGAATTGCAAAATATACACTTAAGGCCAGAGTAATGGAAGACACATTCGTCCACACCCGAATTTGAGATTTCTTAATATTTATCAACACTAAGATGTATTCTTTCACTTGAAACTGATCAAATACAACTTTCTAATATTTACTCGTATTTTTGCTTGATTTGTTTCACTCTTTTCAACTCTAAAAAGTCACATGGCTCAAGACAGCTTAGTAAATTGGCGGGAAATAATGAGTCAGAAATGCTTGTGAATGCTGAAATATTGTGATTCTGTAGCGATTCAAGCGCCAGCGTGACGCCAAGCGAAACTCTCTTGGGTATGTCAAAGCGCAGTCAAAGGCGCATTCGGTATGTTGTTCACGCCAGCAAATGTGGTGTAAACAAAACAAAAATTTGCAGTCAAAATGCCACTTAGATTTTATAATTATTTTGAATTTTGGCGCACTGAAAGCAGACATTATATATTTATTGGTGCAAAAAGACGCATATTTAAACCATGCACCAGATACAGCTTTTACAAGCGTGAAAGTCTTACCGTTTTAAAATATAGGGATGTTTTGTGCATAATTTTGACATTTTTTTACTAAAACGTCGATTTCTCAGAGTTCACTTTTGACAATATTGCACGATTTTTGTGACAAGATAACTCGAAAAATATGCAAACAAAATGTAAACTTTTTTCACTATCGTTTAGAGTACATCAAAGCCTAGGGAAGGTTTTCTCATTTTTTCAAAATATTTATTTTAAACAAAAATATACACCATTATGTGCAATTTTTAGCTTAATAGAGCGACAAAATTGCTTTTTCCACATGTTTTTTCAATATTTTGAAAAAGAGATGAATTCAAAAAATAAAAAAAACCTTCCCTAAGTTCATGTCTCTTCTTCTTGAAAAGCTAACTGAATTTGTTTTACTCCGAACGGATTTTTTTCTAAGTTGTCACAAAAAAATTGGCGTAAAAAAGTGATTTTTTTGTAATTTTTTCAAAAACTCGAGATTTTAGAACAAATCTGACGTCACAATGGGATTCCTTGACTCATTTCCGTTCCAAAAATGTATAGTTTTATATACTTTGGACATACAATTAAGAAATAATGATGCTCGAAAAGGTCCATGTTCTCTCCCATTACTCTGGCCTTAAGTAGATAATTAAGTCATGGTATGATTTTTATAGTCATTGCAACTGATCTTAAAAGTAGCCCAATAAGTGTGTGCCTAAACCGCATAGTTGGCATCACTGTAAGAATATTGATAAATACTTACGAGGCACTTCCACCAGTGTTGCCAGTAGTCCCAAATCCGCTGCTGCTGCTGCTGTTTCCTCCAAACGCTGCAAACAACATGATGAAAACAGGACACACAAATAAGTCAATGACTTGCAAAAACACCCATGTATGGTTGGATGTCGGCAGGGTTACGTACTTACATACTATATCAAACAAATTGCATGAGGATTGTGAGGAGGGAGGCAGCCAGCAGTCTCAATTGTGCCAGTATTGTTTGGATTCATCACAAAAATAAATGAAATAGGGATACTATAAACTACAAACCTACAAATTTATGCATCGATTATTGTGGCTAGGCTATGGAAAGAGGCTTCACAATAAAAGTAATATGAAGATGGCTGATTTAGCACCATGAAAGTGGAGAGGGGAGAAGAGAATGACAGACTGGTAGACACACAGAGTGAGACTGGTAGACACACAATGTGACATACTGGTAGACACATGGAGTGACACAACAAAAGAATATAAAAGAGACAAAAACAGAAACAGAACAAAAAAAGTTGAAAATTGGGTTGTTTAAAAGAAGAATGACTGGAATAGGCAGGAAATCTTAAATTTCTCAGTGCTAAAATTGCACCTTTAAATCTACAATTGTGTGAAAAACTGTTGGCACACTTGAGGTATAATTGATTATTTTTCGCTTTTCTCAGACAATCATAATGCGAAAACTTGGTTTTGAAGATCAAATGAATTGTACACAAGGCTGAAAAATACATGATCGTTTCACAGCTCATGTTATGTACTTGCTTACTCCCCCTCCCTCCCCAGGACACAATGTTGGAGCAGATATTAAGCGCAACCACCTTTCACTATTTTTCAGCATTCAATGTTGATTAAGGGAGGTGGGATGATCAAAATAAACAATAAATAAATAACAATAAATGTGATACCAAAATAATACTACCCAAAGAAAAAGACACTTTTAACAAGGATAATAATGGGACTTCCAGAGTTGTTGGTGACATTACTTTAACCCCATGAGAACTACCTGCCGATTGGCCAAAAAGAAGTTTTCATTATCAATTGTACCAATCGGCAACATTGATAGAATAACTTCACCACACACAAAAATTGGGGTGAATTATTTGCAAAGCTCCATTCTGATTGGTGATTAAAGTGAAGATATCATGTAATTGACCAATGAGAGGCAATGTTAGATAGGCAAGTAGTGCTCTGGGGGTTAATGTTATGACAGCTCTACAACACCCATTTTACAGGTCATGCAACAGGGAATTACCCATTTCCTGTATGACTTGACAACATATGGAACAATCAAAGTGATAATTTCAATGTCAAATTTCACTTTTCCAATACTGCTTCTATGTTAATGTCTGTACCCATATTGCCAATTCACACCCAATTATTCACACCTATGTGTCACACACCCTTCGTTTCTCTCTTAAGTAGTTATTTTTGCAAATTTTATTTTTGTGAATTTCACGATTGCAGCCACAATCGTAAAATTAAAAAAAAACACAAAATGCTCCATAATGCAATGCATGCATGGGGCAGGATTAAGCGACCATGAACTTAACTAATTGCTAAATATTAAGTTTTGCTTCGAATTGCACAAATATATGTACCTACAAATACAGGCTTATAACCCTGATGCCTGAACTGAAATGAAAGGTAAAGAATTATCACAAGCGACACATTTTATGATCAGACTAATAATTTCAAATAAGCTATTTTTATTGCTAATTTTAATGATATGTTGGATGTGATAATTAAATTACAGAATTCCACTGGCAACCACCCACCGCTAGGATTTAGCACTCAGATTTGATAAAACATTTGTCATTCATTCTACCTACAGTTGATCATCATCAATTAAAGAACACACAATTGTAATTACTCTTGATTCCAGAAAAATACACCACTAATAATTTTTTTTGGTTAAAATATATTACCTATTTTATCAAATAAAACTTAGTTTAATCCTATTCATTTAGTCAGAACTAATGGGCAATGAAAGTAAAATTTTAATATTTTGCCAATTCAATGAGGGCCAACAACAATTACAATTAAACCTAATAATGACAGAATCTAATCTATGTCAATGCTAAATAATCATAAAATGTCAAAAAATGCATTTGAAGCCAAAATATGTAATAACATAATTGCTAAATTCTAATCTTTAGCAAACATATTTTCAATTTTATTTATAACCTATTATTAAAATTAAGAAGAATAAGATTAAGGGTAATATTTTAACCTATACTCAAGATTCTGAATGCTTATGACTTGTGTCATGTCTTTGAATTGATTAATATTGCCAGTTAGTTTCATTTGGCAAAACAGAATCTTTTTTAATCCCTAAAAATTAATGCTATATTTTTGAAAGTAATTTTGTTTTTGTTATCACAGCCAATTGCATTTTACAGCACTGTCATTTTTGGAACTACTTAATATTTTGGAAAAGTCTTGCGGCAAAATATTCTTATAATTTGTTAAGGAATAGAATCTGCAAATTGAAGCACATGGAAATCCCATCTTATGTACATCTCACAACTTGAGATTTATGACTCCTGTCTACACCAACAATTGGTCTACACTGTTGATTGACTTGATCACAGGCATGGAAACAGTTACTACACACACTCAAGCTTTTTAAAAAAACAGAATATAAAAGAAACAATTTTTGCTTGTTCTTACATGCATTGACAGTGATACAGTAATGGCTTACTATTATAATTAATGGTAACAGTAAGAGTAGATTTTAGAGATAGGGTTAGATTTAAGGCAGGGCTACAAGAAAAAATAACAAGGCCAGTATTCTAACTGAATTGCAATATCGTAGAGCATTAAGGACCAGGCGATGATATTTGTTTGCATTATGATTGGATGTTTGCAAACACATTGCATCACACTGTGCAGTCTGAATACAGCTTAATTGGCACAGCCAACAAAAAATAAATTTCAACAGTGTTTAAAATTAATATCATACCTCCAAATCCTCCTCCGCCGCCACCAGATCCGAACCCTCCTCCTCCTCCTCCAAATCCACCACCTCCTTGTTGACCAAATCCTCCACCTGACTGACCAGCAGGGGAACCAAAGCCACCCCCTGACTGATTGGAACCAAAGCCACCCCCTGATTGGTTGGAACCAAAGCCACCCCCTGATTGGTTGGCTGCAGCTCCAAATCCTCCAGCACTAGATGGCGATGCTAGGTTGCCAAATGAAGGTGTGTCTTGGGACGCAAATCTGTTGTGAAGACAAAAATGATGAGTTAGTTATAAATGTGTCTAAATATGATTCAGTCTGAGATCAACAAATTGTACAAATGCAACAACTGTACACATAGACATACCATCCAAGGAATTCTACCACTGATCCTCACCATTCATAGGCATACAGTATAGGCCAATATACATAGAAATACCGTCCACACATTTGCCCAAGGAATTCTACCACTGATCCTCACCATTCATAGGCATACAGTATAGGCCAATATACATAGAAATACCGTCCACACATTTGCTCAAGGAATTCTACCACTGATCCTCACCATTCAGAGGCATGAATATATTTAGGATACAGTATAGGCCAATATTTTAAAACTCACAGCTCGACAATAAATTTGTGTATTAGGTCTCAAACCATTAGCCTTTTTGAGACATGGCGTACACAATACAATGTAGGAGGGCAGTCTTCAATATGGGTAAAACCCAGCAAATTCAAAAGACTTCACCTATTTCGTGCAGCGCCATCCTATTGTGTCCGCCATATCTTGAAAAGGCTAACACATTTTTATATCAAAGTCCCTTCTGTCAGAAATCACACAAAAATTCTGAACATGATAATAACCACATTATATAGTAACTTATGTTCACACAATAATAATTTCAATTCCGTCATAAATCTTTCACTCACTCACCCTCCGAATCCGCCTCCTCCAGTACCTGCAGTATCAGTGCCTCCTGGGCTACCAAATGTCTTACTGCCCATGCCGCCACCACCACCACCACCACCACCACCGCCACCACCAAACGGGCTTGAGAAACCTGCACTTCCAAACGTGGCACCGCTGCCAAATGATGGAGGACTTCCAAATGCTGAACTGGTACCAAATGCCGCAGGAGATCCAAAGCCACTGGAGGAAGATGCTGATAATTAAAGTTATAAAAAACACAGGTTTATATAGAGTGCAATTCCATATGATCTTTCTGCTTTTAGAGAATTACTGCTCACAATGGCCCAAGACACCACATTGAGGATGAGTGGTCACAATCTTGAGTTAGATTTAACACAAATGTCATTGCTATCCGCATATGAGAATACTTCCATATGATGAGTAAAAATAAAAACCTGAACCAGAATTAACCCAATAATTGGTGAATGAAAACTATTGTCCAGGTTTTCTAGTGGCCGAAAGGTTTGGTGTTCAAGTTGGGTCTGAATTTGATTTGCTATATCAGAAAACCACAGAAAATCAACTTTTTGCATTTTTCTAAAGACTATTATGTGTGCTAACATACAGTGATATACGACAAATCATTTTTTAGTCGCTCTTTAAGGAGTGTACCTGTACTGACACTTGTAGCTACAGACAATTGAAAGAGCTTCATATTAATCCACACTGCCTTTTTTTAAGGCAAACAGTGGCACAGTTAGGTTGAGGCGCCAGGGGCCAAGGATACACAATTGTGTGCAGAGCACAAAAATTTGCACAATGACCACTTTTACAATTATTATTTTGCACTAGGTCCTATGCACATGCTTAAAAAAGACATGGTTATAATCAAGTTGAACTTCTGCCTTAAATTGATCTTTCAAATGACTATTTGTGCTGAAAATTTGACTTTCACAGTTTGGGAGCCTTCCCTAACTATGCCACTGTTAGCAAATTACTCTAAAAATCACCAAAATCTGTAAATATAACTATGTTTTTGAAATTTTTTCCTCATTTTACACACATTTTATTTTCAGTCAAAATAAATCTACATCAGACACACCAAAGTGCATTTAGTAAACAAGGATGTCCTTCTAATATCAATGATGCCAGTTAGAACTAACTAAGGGATTAGGATTTAGCTGTTTCATTTAGCAAAACAGGATAATATTTTTTTTAAACCCCGAAATTAGTGCTGTATTTTTCTGAAATAGGGAGCAAGTGCCGATTGGATACAGTATCATCACATACCATCAAGCGTTTATATACCATGTTCATGTTGGTTTACCTATTGTGCTGTCTGTTGTTGAATCAGTCTGCTTGTAATCAGCAACATAACGATTGTATTTTTTACTTACGGGGGTAGGTATAACTTATACAGGGAGCAAAAATTTACATACCTGGTGTCTGTTGTGCAAATCCCCCAAACCCTGTGCTCCCAACACCGCTGTTACTGCCGCTAAAGCCACCTCCTCCAAAACCTGATTGAAAAAGAAAACGGATCTTGCAAATAATTATGTAAAAAAATATAAAATGAATAAAATTGAAAGACCGTTTTACCAACCAATGAAATTGCCATAAGTGATGAGAGACAACAGAAATCATTTGACTTTACCAGCATAAGTTTTAAAGTTATCCATTCAAAAATACATGTACTTCTTCTCAAAGGAGGATTTCGTGATCCTAGCGTCCTCATTTTATGACATTTTTCAGTAGATATCCACGAACAGCTTATTCCCAAAATTTCAGTTGATTCCGATTTTGCGTTTGCGAGTTATGCATGATTATGTGTATTACACTGCTCCATAGACAATGTGTTGTAATTTCGTATCAGATACCAGAACAAAATTCAAATTTCACAATATCTTTGCTAAACAAATAAATCTGCAAGAAATATTTTGTAAATAAACATTATATAGCA
Source organism: Amphiura filiformis (assembly GCF_039555335.1). Classification (NCBI taxonomy): domain Eukaryota; kingdom Metazoa; phylum Echinodermata; class Ophiuroidea; order Amphilepidida; family Amphiuridae; genus Amphiura; species Amphiura filiformis. The sequence goes on along the minus strand of NC_092645.1, from coordinate 60,104,409 downwards.
AGAGGTTTCCAGTGATATAAAAATCTCAACTTTTTTTGAGAAAAGTGGGGGATGAAGCTGTGGATCAGGAAATGCCCCTTTAAGGTTATTAATTATTTTAAACTGTTGTGATTTGGTAGTTCACAGCATTTTACGAATGGTAGTGAGCTTTGGCAAAAACTGCATTGCTCAATTCATAGCGAGCGTGTAGAAGAATTAAAATATCACAGATATACTTTTATAGGTGCTGCGGTTCTTGAGTTACGTTGTGAAGAGGGCTGAAACAACAACACTTTTGTGAAACGTACATAAACTAATTAACAACAATAAATTAAGCAAGTTTGCAGAGCATACGATTTGTAGAATGAACTTTTGCAAACATCAAGGTGTTATTTGTCAATAATATATTGATCTAGATAATGAAAATCGATGTTTAGGTTGCTTCGACCAACAATACCTCGTCTACCCTTAAGCATCCAATTTAGAAGCAAACTAATATATTTGTGAAGACTTGAGATGACCTTTTGCAAGAAGGTGTACTTGAGCTTCTTCAAAATTTGCAAAATTGCTACAGAACTGCCAGACTTTATTAGGCATCAAATTACACAGCCGTGACATTAGTCACGGCTGTGTCTTTTTTCTTACAGGTTCTTTCTTTCTTACACAGCCGTGACGTTAGTCACGGCTGTGTCTTTTTTCTTACAGGATCTTCTTCTTCTTCTTCTTCTTCTTCTGTCGACCATTACATTTGCTCTAGCACTGACATGCTTACACCGATTTTGACCTTACTTGGTCAGAACTATCACTGACCATGCCCCTACATGTCACATGAAACTCGTGGGGTCAAAGGTCACGTAGGGGTCACAAAGGTCAAAAACGTGATTTCAACTAAAAATGCTACTTCTCCCACAAATTTCGCAGGACAGTAACGCCACTTGCACACATGCATTGTTATCACCCAGTGTCTATAAATCATACACAGATTTGAGGTCAAAGGTCATTAAGGGGTCACTTCCGGTATAAAACCAAATTCCTTCAAAAAATTTTATTAGCTAAGAAAAACATACGAGAGTGACGGTATGTGCACACATGAATTATGTTTACAATATGTATATGTGGTATTTTTTTGTTTGAGGTCAAAGGTCATTAAGGGGTCACTTCCGGTATAAAACGAAATACCTTCAAAATGCTACTTCTCCCACAAATTACATAGGACGGTGACGCAACTTGCACACGTGCATTGCTATTACCCAGTGTCTATGAATCATACACAGATTTGAGGTCAAAGGTCATTAAGGGGTCACTTCCGGTATAAAACCAAATTCCTTCAAAAAAATTTATAAGCTAAGAAAAACATAGAAGAGTGACGGTATGTGCAAACATGAATTATGTTTACCTTATGTATATGTGGTATTTTTTTGTTTGAGGTCAAAGGTCATTAAGGGGTCACTTCGGTATAAAACGAAAAACCTTCAAAATTTGTATTTGATAAGAAAAACATAGGACAGTAACGGTATGTTCACACATGAATTGTGGTTACCCAATTCATATGTGGTATTTTTTTATTTGGGGTCAAATGTCATTAAGGGGTCACTTCCGGTCTGAGACGAAAGAACTTCAAAATGCCCCTTCTGCCACGAGTAACATAGCAAAGTGGTGCCACGTGCACCCATGCATTGACATTAGCCAATGTCTATGGGCGTTTTCATATATTTTGGGGTCAAAGGTCATTATGGGTCACAACACGGCTGTGTTCGTGGGTTAGACCACAGCTAAGTCTAGTTATACTTGAGTTTATAGCACCTAAAATGAAAAGATTAAAACATATATATTTGCTAAATTGTGTACAGAATCACCAGATTTCATCACACATCCAATGGGATGTGATGTAAGGACCGACCATAATTTTCGCCATTTTCACTTACGTACAAAGCGTACTTAACTTTTTACCCCCCCTCCCTCCCTCGAGTTACATACAAATAAAATGGCGAAGGATTTCCACGAGTAGGCCTACTACTTATAGCAAAATTGAGATGGGTTGGGGTTGTGGTTAAAGTTTAGATTAAAGGTTTGATTAGGTTTAGGGTTAGGGTTATATTAGTGTTCCAAGAGGACAGTTGTTTTGGATTTATGTTTTTACAGATAAGTTGAGAAATGCTGAAAAAACTTCTTTTTTAAACCATATTTTCATGAAAACGAAAGCCATCAATAAATTAAAATATAGCTTAAATGCAGCCCGAATCTAAACTTAATTACTAATGCATTCCAAAATCTGGAATCTGAAATCCTATACTTGATTTTCCACTAAGAAACCCCCGGGATCACATCATATAAAGGGAGAGAGGCAGGGGGATATCCCTTTGGCATGTTTGGTGTATAATCTTGCAATTAGACTATGGGTTTCATGTCTTTTGTCGCAACAGTGACAATCCACACTAGAGCCTTTGCTGCGATTGATCCTAGCACAGATAGAAAATACTTTTTTTAAAGTTTTTTGATATGAAATAAATTAAGCATAATGTAAAATAGGACAACTGTGCATATTAGACTCAAAATTAAAGAGCAAATCGTTGTTTGCATGGCATGTTATTAATTATTGAAATTGTTAAAAAGAATTGAGCAATTTTAGGTCAATTGGTTATAACTTATGAATTAAATATTGGAAAATACCATAATTTTTTACTTTCATTTCTTTATTGCTCCAATAAATCGCTATTTTTCTTACGTACACATGCCCAGAATTTTTACCCCCTCTCTCCCTCTTACGTACGCTTTGTACGTAAGTGAAAATGGCAAAAATAATGGACGGCCCCTAAGAGCAGACAATCCTTCAAAAGCCAGGTCGTCACATGCTTGTGCCAGCTGAAAGTCAAGTCTTCCTTGCTAACATATTATACCATAATTACTGGCTAGATATATTCCGTATCTCTGCACATAAATTGTGTCTTGATTAGAAAAGTACTACTGGTACAGGTAATTTGATATGATGAAAACAAAAACCAATTAAGTTATTCACTGTTAGCATAATCACAGCTCTAATTTGAATGATTTGCAACAATATTCAACTGAATTCAGATCAAATATTACTTGCATCAAAACTTCAAAGCTCTTTGGAATTCATCAAGTTATGTTTGTGAATCAGAAAGATAAAATTTCAAGTAATGTTCCGGAAGATTTTTGTTACTGTAAATACTCTTGCACTCTTTTAAAACAGTGCAATTACCATTAAATTTCACTGGAAAAGAAAGTTCCCCAGGGAATATTCGTTTGAGACAAGTTTTGCAAATCATCTCTAATGTATTTCTTTACATTTTAGCCAGCGTTTGTGCTCTATGCTGCATCTGGGTATGATAAATTCATTATAGGCTTGATTTAGGCAGTGATACAGATTATCTCTATTTTAGGATCTACTTGCCTAATAACCAATAGTTTTACCAACTTTTCACTGCACACAATCAACCGGGATGCGTGATGGTTGCAGAAGTTATCGGGAATCAAGGTGTTTAACATAACAACCCAGCTGAAAGTCAGTGGTACTGACTGCGACATTGGTTGCTCCAAGGTATGTTGACAATCTGGTTGACTAGATTGAATTTAATCTCTCGTTTACGATTCCCAGATGATTTACAGTATTCATAACACTACCAGACACAATGTTGCAAACTAAGTAGCAAATTTCAAAATTGTCCCACTGCTTTTAAATTAAAAACACTTACCACCTGTAGATGTACCACTACCAAATGTCTTTGCCCCTTGAGTGCCAAACAGACCAGCAGATGCTTGAAAGAGAAATAACATGGGTAGCACATTCATTTATTGTAACAAGATATTGGATTGGTTTTATTAACTAGGTTAACATAATGGTGTCATATGACATTACCATTAGGATATGCGGGGGAGGGAAAACATTGGCCATCTTGGATATGCAGGTGAGGGCAAAAATAAAAAAGCTCATAACGCCAACTTGTTTCACCAAGATTTTTAACTTCTTATGCTAAGCGTGCCTTCTCAGTTACCGCTCCCACACTATGGAATAAGTTACCAATTCACCAATTCACATTCGTCAAGCACATTCTCTGAACTCATTCAAATCGCAACTCAAAAGTCACTTATTTATTTCAAATGCCATTTAATTTGTATTTATTGTTTGTAGTGTAAGTTTGTAGTTTAAGATAGTATTTATTTTCTTGTTTGCAAAGGGCATAGAGACATGTTTTCTTTATGCACTTAAAAGCACCTCCATATTATTATTATTATTATTATTATTATTATTATTTTATTTGCAAGTTGCTCAATAATGCATTTACCCTAAGACAGAGAAATTGAAAAACACTCGGTCGCAAAATTTGCATGCATGTTGGCAATCAGACACGACAACCATTTATTGACTTTTGTTTAAGACCCGCACCAGTACCTACAACAAATAAACAAACAAACAAACAAACAAATTCTCAGCCGTATTATAGCCAAATATATAATAGGAGATTCTCTAATCGGCTAATTACCCAACCCAAGACTCTAGCGAAACAACGACCAAAGGCGCAGAAAATCTCGTTTTAGCAAAATCAAGCGTGATCCAAACTTGCACTCTGGTGGCCGCCACCCGAGGCTAAATTCTGAGCGTTTGACCCCGAACCCGTGGATCATTAAATCAAATATCATGGCTAAACCAAATGTGATCCAAACTTGCACTCGGGTGGCCGCCACCCGAGGCTAAATTCTGAGCGTTTGACCCCGAACCCGTGGAACATTCATCAAATATCATGGCTGGAAACTCAACAATAAATTACGGTACTGGTGCATACAGATCCCACGCTCCCAAGTGGAATTCCTGAGACTCTTCAACAGGTGGTCTACCTGAAGTTACAAAGGATCAAGTCTTAATGTTAGCATTCTATGACATATACATATATCATAATAAATAAATACAGAAAAGATAATTCAAAACCCAGCATTATTTTCTTTTTGCTTACTGTGTGAAGTCTTTGACCTTATAAAAGACTACTTTACTGTTTTTGATGACACCTGTGCCTGTATGTAACAATACGATTGTCAATTCCTGTACATATATATAGTTTTGACGACTTACTTTCCCTCTTGAACTATCATTCTAAAAAAGGCTGATACAGAACAATTATATAAATTTTATGTGGCAACATATTGAACACATGATCTAATTAAACAGTGTACATTGTATCTTTGAAGATCTGAGAAAGGGAAATTAATTGCAAGTCACATGTAATTTTAATGATCAAGGCGTCAACTCTTTATTCCTCCCTCCTTATCTACAGGGACCATAATTCTTGATTTTTCTTTTAAACTTACAGACAGTTAAATGCTTTAATTAGCTATACACACTACCATGTAGTAGATAAAATATATCTGTATTTATACAGGTCATTATCTCATTACTGTCACACATAATTATATTTTACTTCCTTCTCACATGTCCACACAGGGCGCGGTGGGTGGGAAGATTTTTGTTGTTGTCGTGTCCAATACAAAACCAACAGTGAATAAATCACTACCTAATCACGCTGAAACCCATGAAGGCGTAAATCCCATTGGTTCCCGGTCGAGCCAAACAATACAAATTTATCTGCATGACAATGACTAACATCTGACCCGGTAAACAATAACATGGATTGGCCCATTTCTTCTTAAGGTAAATTGAGTTTAACTTGTTGCACTGTGTTAAACTTTATTACCCTAAGACAGAGAAATTGAAAAACACTCGGTCGCAAAATTTGCATGCATGTTGGCAATCAGACACGACAACCATTTATTGACTTTTGTTTAAGACCCGCACCAGTACCTACAACAAATAAACAAACAAACAAACAAACAAATTCTCAGCCGATTATAGCCAAATATATAATAGGAGATTCTCTAATCGAGCTTAATTACCCAACCCAAGACTCTAGCGAAACAACGACCAAAGGCGCAGAAAATCTCGTTTTAGCAAAATCAAACGTGATCCAAACTTGCACTCTGGTGGCCGCCACCCGAGGCTAAATTCTGAGCGTTTGACCCCGAACCCGTGGATCATTAAATCAAATATCATGGCTAAACCAAATGTGATCCAAACTTGCACTCGGGTGGCCGCCACCGAGGCTAAATTCTGAGCGTTTGACCCGAACCCGTGGAACATTCATCAAATATCATGGCTGGAAACTCAACAATAAATTACGGTACTGGTGCATACAGATCCCACGCTCCCAAGTGGAATTCCTGAGACTCTTCAACAGGTGGTCTACCTGAAGTTACAAAGGATCAAGTCTTAATGTTAGCATTCTATGACATATACATATATCATAATAAATAAATACAGAAAAGATAATTCAAAACCCCACACAAGGGACTTATTTTATAAGGAACTTGGTTAATTCCCCCCCCCCCCCCCCCCCTTAAACTTGTTTGTTCACTTTGCTGCACGGATATCATTACCTAAACCTCCTCTAACGCTCCTGGATGATACACAATGGAATGAGGCACATATTTAAAAGTTGACTAGCGCATTTGAGAGCGTCTGTTTGAAAACCAGAAACTACATGGTGATATATCTGCCTATGTTGATAATGCTACTGATAACTAAATGGAACCTCAATGAAGGATTTTATTGTTGGCACATTGAAATATAAATCACAGTTTGGCTCTGTGCCACTAATTGCTGATTAGCATAAAACAGCACTATAATTTCTTTGCTGGATATTGACTGTAATCCATATAATTCTCCACAATAACACTACTAATTATGCTGGCTCTATATGCTGCGAGATACATTGTATAGTCACAATAGGATATTGAAAGAAATCAACGCGATAACTAGCCGGCTGCGCATAACCTCACAAAAAACTAGAAAAAATGAGGGCATAGTACTTGGCCCCAGAGTCTAGCTACCCCATGCCAACCTGGAGTTGATTCCTACTTCCCTTTAACACAGACTTAATCAAACAAATACCAGCACGATTGACTAAATGTTATTAATTTCAAATGTGCAACAGAATATATGTGTTGTTGAGATATAAACCGCACCTGACGTGATGTACTCACCACTTCTACCCTCGTATAGTCATACTATTACGTAACGCATAAAGCACATCAATATAATATCAGAGGGCTCACCACTGTATAAATTGTTTCTTGTACAATTTTACTTACAATGCAATTCAATTTTTAGAAATCCAGATATTAGTGATATTCCAAGAATCGGTAATGAAGATGTTGATTTGAGCTTTTTGATGATCAACATCGCAATGGTTAACTTTCTTTCATACTTTTAGTTACCAATTGAAAAATCTTTTCGTCTATCTCGGGCAGAAATCGGGTTATTCTGTTGTGTAGTGAAAATAGACCTTGTGATCCGAGTAGGGCACCCATTGCACTGGCCAGTACACTTACGCACAACCGCTTTATCACGGAACCCAGTGATTGGGTTGTTTAGTTCCATTTTGCGTCAAAAATATTGGACCAATGTGGCTAACAGCATTCTGCCTGATGTCTTGCTTTATTTTATTCTATTTCAGCACTCTCGATGTTCATGCGACCCTTTGTTCCTGAGTTGCCTTACCAAAGCGCCGGTCATGGCTAAATCATGCACAACCTATCTTCCAAATTTCCACTACTCGACATCGAAGGAATGCTCAAATTAATAATTCCCATGCAAAGTTCAACTGTGGTTGATCAAACGATGCTATTATATACACCAGAGAAGCCCTAAAGTATTAACTTTTTCGTTAGCTGGACTCCGAACTTCAGAACTTATTTGGTTCAATAGACTTCTGACAGTACAATATGTGTAAAAGATGCATGTTCTCCTTATATTGCTCGTATGCGTAAGTTCAGTTTCACAGATGACACAAAATTTTCAATATGCTTCTCTGTGCATGTCACAGTCTACTGTCGCCTCACACAAAGTCTAGTAGTCACTAGCAATTATAAGGGTGTCCAGGTGTACAAGTACATACAGGTCAGGCTTGTTTCTTACCACCAGCATCAAAGTGTCATTGGTATCGCCTGCAATATAAATAAAAAAAGAAATGGGAAACAACCTGCCAGCACATCTATACTAATTACCCTGTGTAACTTGAGATTTTGTTTGTGATCCAACACAAGTAATCAGGAGACAGATGAATATTTAATTTGTATTAATTTCTTTCCCTGACCATTTTTATGAACCATCGTGTTATGTGGATAAGCATGACAAATTATTTGTGCGATCTATTCTCATACAAATTTAACCCTTTCAAAATATGACATTTACTAATTACTAATTCCAGAAACTGAAGCAATCTTTGCCTTAATTACCCTTAATCCACAATAAAAATGCTTTGACACAATATATACTTGTCATTGTATCACAAATGCAAGGGATGAGGGAACACATTTTCCCAATTTTACACAATCCGGCTTTTACTTACTTGACCTCAGGAATTTTGTATCCCCGTTTTTCATGAAATCCTTCGCTACATTAATTAGCTCTTTGACCCTGCTTAACGATTTTTCCTAATCAGATATCTTTATATTGGTTTCATGACCATCCAATTTATTTTACTTTACTTTTAATTGACCCCCCTGTGGCCAACAGGGAGATTGCCAATGTATTTGCGGCACTCATAACTACTCCTCCTTAAATCACCATCCAAATATTTGATGACCTGAGAATTACCACAAGATTATTAAACTACATTTGTATCCAAGATCCTTCTTCACCAAGTTTTATGATCTAAAATCTTCCGTTGAACTTCAAATTACTAATACCATCAAGTTCTATAAAGACTCGAAGAGCTCGTCCACATTCCCGTTGAGCCTGTGATCAAAGCCTAACAAGGGATGCGTTCATATCAATTTCTCCCAATACTTAAAAAAGGTATGCAACTATGATCAAAATCCCTCACACAGACCGTAAACACACATGATAAACCCTGGTCTTTTTTTTTCATTTTCAATCCAAATCCAATTTTCAATCCAAATCCAATCCAAAGAAAAGAGCATTGCAATTATTTTTTTTTTTTTTTCCATTTTCAATCCACATCCAATTTTCAATCCAAATCCAAATCCAATCCAAAGAAAAGAGCCTTGCAATTATTTATTTATTTATTTATTTTTTCTCCATTTTCAATCCACATCCAATTTTAAATCCAAATTCAATCCAAATCCAAAGAAAAGAACATTACAATTCCAGTCCAATCAAATTTCCAATCCAAATCCAAAAACCAATTTTAAATCCAAATTCAATCCTAAGAAAAGAGCCTTGCATATTTTTTTATTATTTTTTTTTATTTTTTATTTTATTTTTTTTTATTTTATTTATTTATTTATTTATTTATTTTTTTTTATTTTTTATTTAATTTCAATTTTCAATTCACATCCAATTTTTAAATCCAACTTCACTCCAAATCCAAAGAAAAGAACATTACAATTCCAGTCCAATCAAATTTCCAATCCAAATCCAAAATCCAAGTATTCAATAACCATTCTCGTCTAGGGACATATCGGGCTATCCTTGTTTATCGATACATTTTGTCTACAACCCGTGACTAAAATTAGACCTACACTATATGACCACTTTATGAATGAAACTAGGTTACCTTATAAATAAGGCATTATGCCACAATCAAACCAAATTCAACCAAACAAACAAAACTAATGCATTACCGACTCTGTCATGTAAATTATATACGTTTTATGCAGAGTAAGCTTAAACATAATCGTCCATTATGAAGGTAAATATCCAAGGGTAAATATACTCATGCTACCCTTCCTTTCAATAAGCCACAAAAACCTGGCCTGCTAACTAACAACTATCACCCAAAATATGCTTGCATTAACATAAAAAGGTGAAATCACACCTAGAAATTGTCTAAAATTTTACCACAAACGCCTAATACGCTTAAATTAGCCAGGGGTGACGGGCTGTCTTTACCCCATTTTGACGAACGAGGGAGACGGGAAATTGCACACGGATTTTTCCAGATTTTTATGGCTAAAATAAATTGCCTTTGTGAACTATTTTGCTACACGTGGCGTTAAATATTATCATCTGCACACCGTATCTTTTGCTACTTAAAACTATTATCATTATTAGGGATTTCCCAACCCAATCACGTAATCGTTGACCGACATTATCATCGTCTTACATCTTCCCTTTTGTTATTCTATTTTTATTCATTTTGTTATTTACAAGTAGGAACTTAAAATTGACCATCTGTAAATTCTCTACTTATGACTTTCCAGCTTTTAATACGTAAATTCGTAAGCCAAATGATCCCAAAATTTTTTGAGTTTTAACTATAAAAGGGATCCCTTGAATGATAACCACATTAATTTCAAGAAAACTGACAATATTTCTTGGCACTGCTTGAACTGAATTCGGCACCAAATTAAAATACGACTGTCAACTTTACCCTAAAAACAAACCCGATGCAAAAAAAAAAACCTACTTAAATGAACCGACGCAATGTCGCAATCAAAAACGATAGTTTAATTTGCTTAAATTTTGTCATCCCGAATTCGAGCTGCCACACTGATTCGACAATTGCTGTAACTTTGGTAATATTTGTCCAAATTCGCGGGTAAAACTGGCTCAAATGTATACGATGACACGGAAAAAATCGCCATTGATTTGCAATGGGAAGTCATTGTTTGCCAATCGGGATATCGATTGATTCGCCCATGTCAAATTCTCAAGGACCCTGACGTCATTAAATGAGCGCGCCTTTTATTACGCCTTGCCTTATTTGGATAATGGCTACATGTGCATTGTAAAACCCTGCCCCGTGTTGGCCATAACAATTACACCTCATGAATTATTCATAGAACCACACTTGGTAAACAAACATTAATATTAAATGCGTAAAGCCACAGGAATTGCAAAGTTTTGGAGCACTTTTCGTGTGCAAAAAGAAAACACCATTAAATATTATTTAGATGCATTTAAATACAATTTCGACTCCCGCATTATACATAAATTAAATAAATTTATTCTCACCCGGATATTTCTCCGTCTAATCAGAAATTACTCAACCACAAATTCCATGAAGTCTTGAAGATGACTGCTTTGCGTGCATGTTCTGCTGTTCAGTAGGATTCGTCTACCGTAATTTTCCACGACGATTGTATAGAATACTGACTTCGCTAGCTCACAAAGCGTGCACAAAATGTTGATATTACTACATGTATAAATATTTTTTACATCCAAGTTTTAGCACTGCATGCCAGCGCCGAACTCGCCACCAATTATACATAGCGCAGCATTAAATTCGGAACCTGAATCATGATTATATTGTTGTGCAGTAAGCAGAAACAAGGTAGAAAAATCAGTGTGTCCTTGTTATTGATGCAGTAAACGTGCACATTTTAAGCTTCCCAAAGCTTGATTTTTTATCATCAATCAGTCAGTTGTTTATGGCTTATGAAGTTGCTGTTGATTTCTAAGAATCGGTAGCCAAAGATTTTTGTTGTTGTCGTGTCCAATACAAAACCAACAGTGAATAAATCACTACCTAATCACGCCCGAAACCCGCTGAAGGCGGCAAATCCCATTGGTTCCCGGTCGAGCCAAACAATACAAATTTATCTGCATGACAATGATTGACATCTGACCCGGTAAACAATAACATGGATTGGCCCATTTCTTAGCAAGGGTAAATTGAGTTTAACTTGTTGCACTGTGTTAAACTTTATTTCCCCAATATTTTTACAATCAGTCCTTGAATCATTTTTGATGTATTTCAATAATAAAGTGATTTGAATAGTGAAAAGTGAAATGAATAATCTCAAATACTTACAAGTGGTGCCACTGGCGACCCCAAATGGGTTGGTTTTGGCTGCCTCCGGGTTGGGTTGACCACCTAGGCCACTGAAAAATCCTCCTACAAAGAGAAACCATTACCCAGGGAAGTAAGCATAAAAAGATTGAAATATCTGTACGTACATCTCTGTTAAAGATTTCTTTTTGACCAAGCAATTGGTAAGACTCATACTCAGTAGCAGGGTCAGGTTTTTTTCATCTTCCAAGCTGAATTTATACTACATCGCTGAGCGATAGCGATTGGTTTTGAGCAAAGAAGTAGAGTGTTTTTTGTTGCGTTTGGGAAAAACATAATACCTAATTGGTCAAGCACCAATCGCTCGTGTTCAGTTTAACTTACATATTCAATCAAAATATTGATAAGCTGGTCTTGCGTCTTGCGACTCTATATCCCTTAAATGGCCCAGTGTAACACTGCCGCGTCAAGCTGGCAGGGCCACCCAAAAAACGTATTAATATTATTGATCATCAAAAGACCATCTACGTTATCGATCGTTAATCAGTTTTTGCCAGGTTGACCGTAATGTTTTGGTGTATGCCGTCTTCAGCTCGCAAGCGCCCAGATATTTTTTGGCAGGTCGACTATAAGGTGTTCACACCCGGGTGTTCACACTATATCCAGTCTACAGTACCATGCAAATGCTTAATTGTTTAGAATAAATTTAACAGTGAATATTAAACTGTATGCCTGTAACGTAGGGTATGCTCTGATACTAAATAATTGTTTCTATAATATTCACATATGCAACCAGGTCATGCCAAACAGCCCCAGGAAAAACTGGCAATGCTCTATGCCTGGTCATGTATGTACACAATGTCCTCCAGCTGGACTGTCTTGATGTATGGTGTTCCTGGACAGTGATTCTTTCAGAGCCTGAGATAAGCTGCGACACATGTAAAGACTTGTGAAAATAGAAAATAATTATGAGAAAAGATCACAAATTTCGCAGCATTACTAACATTATGTTGCAATTTGGTCCACAACAACCTCCACCACGGATCAAGTAACAATTCCTATTAGGCTATTAAGCTGCATTTCGATCAACAAATGCTCTATGTCAATGAGGGCGCTGTAAGTATATTTTGATTTTTTTAAATTGTAAAAAGAAGAGAATTTTTCTGAAACTGTTGCTACCAAAATTTCATTTTTGCCAAAAATGGAGATGAGACAGTGTTGCACTGAGCAGTCAATGTGTTATCTTACAAGACACTTACCCCCTCCACCAAACACATCTCCTCCACCACTGCTGCTACTGGTGGCAGTTGTTGAGGAGCCACCAAATGGTCCTGATGAAGAACCAAACACTGGTTGTGTTGTTTGACCACCAAATCCACTACCTGGTAAGAACAATTTTTCAACAAAATCATGGTGAGTAAGTTACCCTTTGCATCCTAATGCTGGTTTCATAATAATAATAATAATAATATTTAATTCTTATATAGCCCATTACATACAAATCTCAATACACTTTACAATATGTTAAAAACACCAAAACTACAAATATTAATTGCACAAATACATGTACATTTCAAGTAAATCAAATAATATACAACCGATACCCAGATAAAACCCAGAACCAGCTGAGATGAGAATAGGTTAAAAGGTAAAGTACAAATTTAAAAGTTTAAGAAATATCACTATATACATTGGTAAAAAGGTGAGTTTTTAAAATACTCTTAAAATGATTGATGGAATCTGCAGATCTGATTTGTAGGCAAGTTATTCCACAAGACTGGCGCTACATTACAAAAAAAGCTCTCTCACCATAAAACTTTGTATTGCACTTTGGGACAAATTTTGTGTAGTAGAACGACATGTATTAACCAATTCTTTTCAATACAACGGGCTAGATCATGCAAGGCCTTGAAAGTAATCAGGAGCACCTTGTACACGATACTTTCCTGCTGCTTGCCGCTTTGACGATAATTTTGCTTCACTGTGCAGTCGCACCAGAAACGCTAGCGGTGACCAGCAGCAAGCCGATATATATTGATCACTCCACCGCTTTACCCAAGCTGCAACATTGCCTCGAATTCAAGTCAACTCAGGAGCGGCACCGTATGAGAACAGGAAACAATTTTTGGCGGTGCTGAGCGGCAACATTGGCTTTCATAGTCATACCGCTACCGCTCAGCGGTGTGCCACTCCGCTTGCAGAAACATACAAGGGGCATGATGAAGCATCACACTGATTTACGGCAATCGGCAGAAAGTATGAAACCAGCATAACACAATCTCTAACCCTAGATTCTAAGTACCTCTTGGTAGCAACTTTAAATAGCCCAAATTTTACCAAATGTCTGCCATTTTTTACATGTCTTCAATAGGTGGGGTATGGAATTTATCTGGAATAGCCTATTTTTATCCTTTTCAGGGCTGTTCCTCCTTTACCTGATCCAAATGCTGAAGTCGTAGTTGTGGCCGTCCCAAATGGTCCTGATGATGCTGTGCTAGCTGGCTGTGATCCAAACCCTGATGATGAAGTACTTGCAGCTGATCCAAACACGGTACCACTACTACTGCCAAATGCAGAAGAAGAGGTACTCGCTGGCACAGTGCTACCAAATACTGGCTTGGAAGCAAACGTGAAGCTGCTTGCCGATGAAGTTGTTGTTGTTGATGCTGTTGTAGTAGCTGCTGAAATGATATCCAAGCATTTTGACATTACATATTGACTTAATAGAGAACATAAAAATTAGAGCTGACACTCTGGGTACAAACCTGAGGACACTGTCATGTGAGCACTGTTATGGTAATAAACTATGCAATGACTTAAATAAGCACATGGCATAAACAAAAATGTCTTTCATAGATTGTGTAATCACCTAGCTTTTTAAAATAAATTGTACAGGGGGTACATAAAATGCACGACAGATGTAATACGCGGAACGGTCATCCATTTTTGTATGTTTTTTTCAACAATTACAATGCTTAAAAACGTAATTATTTCTAGAATGAGTGGTATGATAAATTCATTATTAGGTTCAGCGTCGGTTTGGTACAGCAAATTATTGTGCACTCAATGTCATACTGAGTAGTGTCATACTGGGTTCAGCCTTCGGCTTGACCCAGTATGACACACTACGTACAATAATTACCGGTACCATACCTCCGCTTCACCAAAAACTAATATTATTCACCACCAACATATCAACATATCATATTTTTAACATTGCAGTCCTAAGTTCCAGACATGTGTCTTGTTAATGAGCACTTGAGCACATATATCTAAATGGTATGTTGATGGTACATTCTACAGTGAATATTGTAATACAAGTGAATAACATAAACCAAGTGGCGTAGCTATGATATAAGTTAACTCACCTGTAGGAGTCTGTCCAAACAGAGACTTGGCAACACCTGGTGAACTGAAGGAGAACCCAGCAGCTGTATTAGAGGCTGGCACAGCTGTACCAGCTGATGGGAAATCAATCAACAAAGGGCATTAAATTACAGAAACAATCATTGACTTGTTCATTCTTTTCCACTCTTCATTGTTGTTGTTGGTTTCTGTGTGTGTAGTTTTTTTAATGAGATTCTGAAGGTTTTGGATAGCGATGTTTGCACAGTATTTTTGGGGGCCTGATAGCACATCAGACACACCGCATTGCATTCTGAATATGAGGAATATCCTTCTGATATCAAATAATTTTGATTTTTTTTTTCGGATGAAAACGCATATTTTTCATAAACCCTGTGAAATGTTAGGCCTGAATTGTATTTTGTTCAGACAGTGTGAACAAAAAAAAGTTAAAGGTGGTATACCACCACTGAATATATGTACTGTGGGCCACACATCTCCAGGGACAGACTTAGGTTTCAGTTTGAGGGCCAGTGAAATGGCAAATCTAGTGGCCCTGCAATAAATTTACTGGCCCAGCTTTTTCAATATGTTCTACTGAAAAAAAAAAAGACCTTTTTTTTTTTGGTGTTTTGGGAAAAATCTATATGAATTTTTAATCATTTGTCATGAAATGTGTATATCGCGAAATTTCAAAAAAATCAAAATTTTATGATATCAGAAGGACATCCTCGTTTTCAAAATGCAATTCGATATGTCTGATGTGCTCTCCCACAAAAAATATGTGGAAACTTTGCTATCCGAGCCCTTTAAAGTCAAGTAAACCTTAACATTTTAATTTGTTTGAATGTACTCAATGTAGAGAGTGTAGTCACTAACACAAATTCAGTCAGTAGTCCTGCCTTTTTTAGTTCCAAAAGTTCACAAAGGTTCAAATGTGTTTTTTGCAGTATCGCTATCATCATAAGATAGAGCACGCAAGAGATTGGAAGTAGTATGTAGGCCTACTATCAACGTAAAAAGCAGCCGTATGTTTCTAACTTGCTAGCAACACAAGAATAAGAATATAAATATACGAAAAATCATTTAATAAAGATATAAATTACAGATGACAGATGGAGCAGAAACTGTGTAAATATGGCCATCACTGATTATATCTTGTCTCAAATGTGTTATATCAGGCTCAAAAATCTAGTGGCCCACCGGGCCAGCATTGTTGGAAGTTTACTGGCCCGACTCAAAATCCACTGGCCCCGGGCCACCGCTTAAATCTGTCCCTGCTGACATCTCATATGTGTAAATCACCCTTTCTCAAACCATGAACAATAAGAGAACATATCATGTTCTCTTTGTCTAGCATTCCCAACATAAAACAGTAGGTATTTATTTTTTTAAATACTGTAATAACCTGACTATAATCCCTTTAACTACAACTTGGAAAAAAGTTAGAAACTGGGTAAATATCAGACCATAATACCATGGTAAGTTTTGGAAACCTCGTTGAATCAACATGGATTTTATGGATTGTAACAAGTATGCATACAACATGTATGAAGGGACTGTTATAAACATACAATAATAATTTATGTTTAGAAAAACAGAAGGTCATAAAACCAACTCAAAAATGTCACAGTCATAAGCAACTACTCTGTACTGTGTACATCACACAAGAGTTTGGTAATTTGCAGACATATGTTTCCAATTCAGATTACATACCATCATAATACCAGTGGCACTAAATAATTGGGAGATGACAATATTTAATTTTTTTTTGAAAATGAACTCAAAACAAAAACAGATCAAAAATTACAATTTTAGCCCCTCCCCCAAAAGGAAAAAAGTATTTCTCAACACTTGCAAAGATTTTATAATCCAATGTGGAATGTTCTTCGTACCCCAACTCAAAAAATTACATTGGCCAATTAAAAATTTTCTTAGAGACAAATGCACACAGCAGCTTTGAGACATGCCTTACCTGATGTTGGTTGAGTTTGAGAACTGGATGTTGTGGCATCACTAGATGCAGTTGGTGCTCCCAACAATCCTGCCAAACTTGTACCAGTTGCACTTGGTTTAGACACAAATGAAAATCCTGATGCGGAACTCACTGCACTAGTAGTAGATGCTGTTCCACTGCTGACAGAGGGAGTAAGCTTGACAGAATCAGTAGCTTCAGCTATTACAGGAGGACTAGGGAGTCCTGTGCCAGCTTCATCTACTCCAGCAGGTTGGCTGATTCCCACCGGCTTTCCTACTACAGTTCCAAATAGTACACCTGCTGGTTTAGCAGGTTGGCCAAATAAGTTTGAGGGTGTGCCGGTAGTACCGGCCTCATCCACGCCTGGCGGTTTAGTGTCATCACCCACTACTTTTGCACTTTGTGTTTGTAATAAACTACTAAGCGTAGCTTGCTCAAATACAGCTGGCTTAGTTTCATTGCTAGGCTTGGTGGCAACTGGTGTGCTACTCGCGGTAGGCTGGGGAGGATCCACAATATTTGCAGGAGGGCTGACTGCTTGTGGAGTGACAGGGGTAACCACGGCAGTGGTGGTGCGAGTTGGAGATGAGGTGTTGGGTGGTGTATCATCTGATGGTTGCACTGGTTTACTTAGTGTGGATTGACCTACACAAAAGAGATACAAAGAATATGGGTGAGTCGCTATGTGAACTCTGCCAGTACTTCCTGTGCAATGATACCATCTGCCTGTCTGTCTCACACTGTCTTCATACCTATCTTACCCATCATGAACAAATTCTCCAGTTGTGGTGGCAGCCATTGATATATTTTTATCCAATGGGCACTTCCGGCCAAATTATTGGCCTCTAAGAACTATTTTGATTGGTTACAAAGAGCGCTATATCATGTACTGAACCAATCAGAGACATGTAAGAATAGTCAGTGTGCTGAAGCAAATTAAAACATTTTCTAAGAGTTATTATTTTGATTGTTTACTCATAATTATGATTATGCGAAATATTGTGATTGCAAGCACGATTCTTGTGTCTCATGACATCCACATCAGGTGGCGCAAACCAGCGTGTATGTCCAAACAGTCAAGTTGCATTCGATATATTGTTAACACCAGCAAATGTGTGTAAACAAAACAAAGATTTGAAGTTAAATGACACTCAGATTTTTAATTTATTTTGAATTTTGGTGCACTACAAGCAGATATTTTGGATTAATTGGTACAAAAGGATGCAAGGCTACACAACCTAAAACATGTACAGTCCAACCTCTCTTATCCGAACCTCTTTTATATGGATCTCTCTGTTATCCGGACATGTGATCTTCATAGAAAAACATGTTTTTCATGTTTTGAGAACTTGATTTCATGTATTGAAGCATTTAGAAGGACATAACTATGTGGCATACATAACTCAAATACCAAATTTCAGTGTTATCTCCATTTTGAGTAACCTTTTGCTATCTCAATATTAGCACTTCAGACATTCAATGCAGAATTACATGTAATTCACTTATCCGGATTTTTCACTTATCTGGCCAATGCTTGGTCCCATCATGTCCGGATAAGAGAGGTTGGACTGTACTACCAAACTCAAGACAACACAAGGTATAGTCCAGCCACATTTACTGGCAATCAGTGATGGGCTCAGGGGTACTTGTGCTGGCAGCCATTGCTGTCCTATACTTACCTGCCATAAAGAACCCTCCAGGGGTACTTGTGCTGGCAGCCATTGATGTGCTATTTTTGAAATCAAACAAGTTAGGCTTCACTCCAGGACTAGTAGTGCCGCTTGCCCGGCTAGAGGGCGCTGCTGTGGAATCATCTGATGCTTGCAGGACTGCTTTGCCTTGATTAAGTGACTGATTGGTTGCTAGATTGGCTGTAAGAATAATGATTTGATGCCATCATAATCACACATTATTTAACATATTACATGTTATACACGCTTTCTCGATGAATCTCATTATTCATTTTATTTTTAGTTCAAATATTAATTACAGACAAAAACTGGAAGTTTTGGAGGACAAATGTGGGTACAGAAGTAGGTTAAGTTTGATGGCCAAAAATCATCAATTCTAAAGATAAAAGAAATGTACAACCGGCAAAAAACAACAGTACACAATATTTATTTATTTGTTTGTTTCACAATATTTCAACAGGCTAACCCGTTCGATAAAAATTGATTTTAACACATACACTAAAGTGCAAGAATCACTGTGTACCTGAGTATACTATACCCAACCAATAATACACCAAAAACAGGCCTGAGAGTGTGTCTTTGAAAAAAAAAACACCTTTGAAATTCACACTCTCTGTGTGGGAGATTAAGGTCATGTCTTTCATAGGGGGTGTATGGATTGCAACTGAAATAACCCCCATTGTGTTCATATTGCTCTATTATTCTGACCCCTACTTCAGTACCTGGTTTAAACTTGCAATGGTCTTCCTTTGAAAGCCTAATCTTCAAGAAGTGTCTGTGATTATTAGCAAATCAAGGGACCAGGAATAACATTCTTTGAACTACGTGTCTCCTGGTGCAGATGATTGCAATGAAAGGCTTGAGAGAAAAGCTTTTGAAATTTTGGAAAGGACCTCAGTGGTAACATTGTAAAAAGGTGTATCGTCTATTTATATTACTAACAATTGACTTCCTTTTGGTTGAGGTGAACTTTTCTATTTGAAAACAGTTGTAAACATACAAAGATATTAAAATATATTAATAATTCTTAGTCAAAAGAAAGATCATCTTTTGTTTTTACGAGCTACATTCTTATACCATGTCAGGGTCATTGAAAACAAAAACCTCAACAAGTAAAGATAAACCCTTTGACCATAGTAGAGCCAACATGTGAATGGATACAAATCTGCCTATGTAG
Source organism: Amphiura filiformis (assembly GCF_039555335.1). NCBI lineage: Eukaryota > Metazoa > Echinodermata > Ophiuroidea > Amphilepidida > Amphiuridae > Amphiura > Amphiura filiformis. The sequence goes on along the minus strand of NC_092645.1, from coordinate 60,084,471 downwards.
TTAATGTTGGTACTTACCTGATGGTGCAGATGCCACAGTAGGTACAGGAACCTTGGCACCAAACACAACACCTGATGTTCCTGTCCCTCCAAACACTGTTCCTGCTGCTCCAAATGAAAACCCAGTAGACCCGCTACTAGATGCACCAAACGAAAACGAAGTCTTTGCACCTGCCATGCTAGGGAGGGCGCTTGTGGACGCCGATTTGATCATTGAAGATGGTAGTTTTTGAGTGAAAGAGAACCCAGCTGTTGGTGTGGTTACAGGAGCTTGTAGTGACATGGTAGACACAGCTGTGGCTCCCTGTACAAAGATGGTAATATTAGAGAGTCATGTCTGATAAGAAGTATTCAATCAAATGGTGTTTGGGTACATTTATTATAAGTTCAACATAGAGTGGCCAATACTATCAATTTCTTACCATCAAAACCAATGAGATTTCAATGGAACACTGTAGCATCGGAAATATTTGTACAGATTTCTTGCATCCATGATCCAGGCTCTACAAAATACTGACGTCAAAAACCTACAGACACCCATTATGGAGCACAAAATACTGACATTAACATACTTCACAACCTACAGACACCCATCGAGCAGACCATGGGTCCTGATAATGATGATGTGATCCATGTAAACATGACAAAATGCTATTCTGTGGTGACAATCCAAGCTTATGAAGGGGCTATGAGAGGGGAGCACTATTTAGATGCCTTCTGTGATGACAATCCAAGCTTATGAAGGGGCTATGAGAGGGGAGCACTATTTAGATGCCTTCTGTGGTGACAATCCAAGCTTATGAAGGGGCTATGAGAGGGGATCACTATTTAGATGCCTTCTGTGATGACAATCCAAGCTTGTGAAGGGGCTGAGAGGGGAGCACTATTTAGATGCCTTCTGTGATGACAATCCAAGCTTATGAAGGGGCTATGAGAGGGGATCACTATTTAGATGCCTTCTGTGATGACAATCCAAGCTTATGAAGGGGCTGAGAGGGGAGCACTATTTAGATGCCTTCTGTGATGACAATCCAAGCTTGTGAAGGGGCTGTGAGAGGGGAGCACTATTTAGATGCCTTCTGCAGTGACAATCCAAGCTTGTGAAGGGGCTGTGAGAAAGGAGCACTATTTAGATGCCTTCTGTGATGACAATCCAGGCTTGTGAAGGGGCTGTGAGAGGGGAGCACTATTTAGATGCCTTCTGCAGTGACAATCCAAGCTTGTGAAGGGGCTGTGAGAGGGGAGCACTATTTAGACGCCTTCTGTGATGACAATCCAGGCTTGTGAAGGGGCTGTGAGAGGGGAGCACTATTTAGATGCCTTCTGTGATGACAATCCAAGCTTGTGAAGGGGCTGTGAGGGGTGAGCACTATTTAGATGCCTTCTGTGATGACAATCCAAGCTTGTGAACGGAGAGGGGAGCACTATTTAGATGCCTTCTGCGGTGACAATCCAAGCTTGTGAAGGGGCTGTGAGAGGGGAGCACTATTTAGATGCCTTCTGTGATGACAATCCAGGCTTGTGAAGGGGCTGTGAAACAGGAGCACTATTTAGGTGCCTTCTGTGATAACTATCTAGGCTTTTGAAGGGGCTGTGAAACAGGAGCACTATTTAGGTGCCTTCTGTGATGATAATATAGGTTTGTGAAGGGGCTGTGAAGGAGAGCACTATTTAGGTGCCTTCTGTGATGACAATATAGGCTTGTGAAGGGGCTGTGGAGGGGAGCACTATTTCAATGCTATAGTGCTTCTCACCTCAAGATTGGTAGTGATCGATCACTGCATGACTTAGCTTATGTAGCTGTGAAACACATGCACCCTTCTTTGAATCGCATTATAATACCATAGAGTATAAAGGTGCAAATATTGAAACACTATCTAGCATGTCAAGACACCTTTTGATGTCACTAACAATCTCAAAGTGAGAGGATTTATAGAAGCAAGTGGCTTCCCCCTCTGGTTTTATTTGACTTGGGTGGACACACTTAGTGAATCATCCCATTTGACATCCACACTCCCTAAGACATGACCTTCAATTCCCATACACGATGTGTAGATTTCAAATGGAGCCACCCATTCATGTAACCCCATTTGAAATTCACACTCCCTGTCTGTCATGTGTGGAAGATTAAAGTCATGTCTTCCTTCGAATTCCATAGGGGATATAAGGAATTCAGCAGGAATAGCCCATTTTTGGTAAACTTTTGGCCACTTTTCATCAGGATCATTCAAAACCCTTAGATATACACACACAAAAGTGCTACTTACAGCAGCAGGAGATCCTGGTGGGGGTACAGTCACACCGCTTGCAGCAGCCATTTCTGCTATGACTTGAGTCACTACTTTAGCTGTCCCTGCATCTACAGAACTGAAAGGAAAATGAACAATTAACTGTTTATAAGTTTAAAATGAACAGACATGGCATCTGTATCCAGAGCTTGTTTCTTGGGAGATCCAAAGCTATTCACTTCTTGCATGATCATCAAGTTTGAAGGTAGAGCCTTGATCTGGCAGCATGCATGAATGGGAATTGAACAAGTCATATAACATTGTGTAAAGTGACGTAATTCTTTCTTTCATGTCTATTACCAGTTTGAGACTCTACCCAATATAGCGGAACCATGCAAGGGGTGAATTGATAGTCTTGATGGCATGCAAAATGTGTAAATATAAAATGAGATCACTTACCTTGCCACGGGGGCAAAGGTCACAGGAGGTGGCATACTTTCCCTCATCGTATCCAAATTCTTGACGTTCACAACAGGTGGTGGCGGTTTCACAGGGGGTGCTGTGCTCGCAGGTGGCTTTTGCATGCCTATCCTATTGAGAGCAGCGACACCTGCAGCCTGTGATGGACTCAGCTTGGAGGGGTCAGTAGCACCCCATGCAACGGTACCTAGTCCTGTATGTGAGAATCCTGAACTGGGTGCAACGCTACTTGGTGCTGTTTTAGCTGGAGCAAAACTTGTAGTTGATGGCATAGTGCTCGATGGTGGTCCTAAACTAGGTGGTCCAGATGTGAATGTAGGTGGGCCAGTAGTTGTTGGTTTAGTGATAGGTGGTGGCCCAGCAGACATATTAATGGGTCTGGAGGCAGGTAGAGGCACTGACACTGGTGCACAAGAGACTAGAAATGACAAGAACAAAATATTGTTTGTTGATAAAAGCATGTACAAGAAATGATCAAATGTTGACTTTTTGTGCCCTTCAGTACAATCATACTGTGCCTGCGCAACAGCCTATAGCCATCAGCAACTTTCAGATCGTGCACGGGTTGGACTCAGAAAAAATTTCATTCCATGGTATTACCTCGACTCGGTTCGAGGCAACAGGGCTCTGGGATAGTGTTTTTTTTCTTTCTTTTCCTTTCTTTCTTTTTGCAAATAAGTGTTTAAGGTTATCCATTGCTTTGTCTGCGCATGTCTGTGTAATTGCATGTTGTAACTTAGGTCACTGTAAGGGGGTGGTCGCTTCATTAGGTCACTGTAAGGGGGGTGGTCGCTTCAAGCCTCCTGAGCATCTCCTCATTGTATGTTGTAACTTAGGTCACTGGAGGGGGGTGGTCGCTTCAAGCCTCCTGAGCATCTCCTCATTGTATGTTGTAACTTAGGTCACTGTAAGGGGTGGTCGCCTCAAGCCTCCTGAGCATCTCCTCATTGTATGTTGTAACTTAGGTCACTGTAAGGGGGTGGTCGCTTCAAGCCTCCTGAGCATCTCCTCATTGTATGTTGTAACTTAGGTCACTGTAAGGGGGTGGTCGCTTCAAGCCTCCTGAGCATCTCCTCATTGTATGTTGTAACTTAGGTCACTGTAAGGGGGTGGTCGCTTCAAGCCTCCTGAGCATCTCCTCATTGTATGTTGTAACTTAGGTCACTGTAAGGGGGTGGTCGCTTCAAGCCTCCTGAGCATCTCCTCATTGTATGTTGTAACTTAGGTCACTGTAAGGGGGTGGTCGCTTCAAGCCTCCTGAGCATCTCCTCATTCAAATTGTCTGTCTTTTTATATATATTTTGTATATTTGTTTTTAATGACATAAAATGATGATGTATGCATGTAGGGTGCGTGTATGTATGTTAACAATGGTTTCTGAATTTGCTGGCCTCACCAGCACAAGAATAAAACTACATATCCTTTAATGTACTTTATACAATAAAAAACATGAAAATGGTGATGATTGCAATGCACTCTTTGCAGGGCTCGTGCAATGGAGGCATCAACATCTCAGCGTGCATGTATTATTACGGCTCATTTCACTTTCAAGTTCTACACATTTAAAACCTATTACTAATGGCTAGGTCCTTACCTACAGCAACAGGCCTACCAAATCCCATTGTCGTCTGCACAGGTTTAATCCTGTCATCGCCAACTCCCGATGGTTTATCTAACAGTGCACCAAGAGCACCCCCACTTTTCGCAACTCCCATCATCACTGCACTCTTCCTGAAATCTCCCATGCCTTGTCTCCCAGCAAATATTGCTGCATCATGTTCATCTTCTGCGAAGAGTTCCTCGCTGCCTACATTGTCGGCTGTGTACAGATCATCTTCATCTAGCCCCTCATCTTCCTCTGTGAGGAAGAGGCGGCGTGATGGTTGCACTGTGAGTGCATCTTTATCATATGTGTAGCTTGACGCTTCCGAACCAACATCTGAACGTGATTCTGCAAAAACATGTCAAATGGACAATATTATATTAGCATGTTTGGAGGGGTTTTTTGGGGGGGGGGGTGGTTTTTCTGTGACATGCATTTATTGTCCTGGTACTATTCAATGTGGACTCCAGCCATACAAACAACTGACTTTAATGCATTGCTATATGCGACCTGCTACCTCTAAATGAGTGTTAAGCTGTAAGTTTTGAGACACCCTAACTGCTGGGTTGGTGTTTGTGTTTCACACGCACCTGTTCAAGCCAAAAGTGTGTCTGTATGTCCTTTGTGAATGGGGGCACAATGGGCCATTCACAAAGGACATACTACTGGCTTGTGCAGATGCGCAGCAAACAAAGAACATCAACAACAGCCAGGATGTCTCAAAACTACCAACTTGTGACTTTACATTAATTTTGTAATAGCAGGTCACATTACGCTGTTGTTGGATCTACAAACACTGTCTAAGAACCATGGACATCAGCAGTTCGCATTGTACCACAGAGAGACTTGTGTGTTCTTTTTCCATTTTCTATACATGTAAATATACTTTTTGCTGCTTATTTTTGCCTATAACTCAATTCCATTCCTGCTGGCTTTGGTCTGATTGGATTGGATGTGCTTACCCATGGGAGCTGCTCTGCGTGGAGTATGAGTTCGTCGAGACAACACATCCCTTAGCTTGGATTGCTTCTTAGCTGAAACTGGGGTTGCTACAAATAGATAAAAAATAAAGTCACATGAATTTAAACATTATGTAACACAACACATACATGTAGATCCTAATCTTTGTTTGTTACTACACAATAAAGTCCCACCTTATGCAATACACAAATTGTGTTCATAGAGCAAGCCGATTCATGCAAACTTGGCGCAAATGATTTCTGGAATGAAATTAGTTACAAACTCCTCACAATAAATATAACCTATTTCAGTAAATTAACCCAAATAGAATCCTTCTTAACAGCTGTAAGAGGAATGCAATATAAACATAAAGCTGTACATGTCCCAAATATTGGCACATATAATACATTATTCTGCAGGTATATGTGGTATATGATATTCCGATATATGCTCATGTTAGTTGAAGGAGTTTTTTTCAGTATCCAGTATTTATTACAAATTATATATTATGGTCCAAGACCACACAATTTTATTAATAACTAGAAACGCTCAGTTTTATAAAAACATCCATATATCAATATCACAATATTCATATATACAAAGCAATTTTGCACAATAGTATATAAGGCAGCCGGTAATTGCAATTATGTAAATCTCCACAAATATTATCTGTGGTGACCTGCCATAAATGATTTACTGAAAATTAAAGCAAATTTACAAAACATACTCAAAACATACCCGGTACTTACCTGAAATACTCAGACGTGATTTTTGTGGTGAGCGGATTCTTGCCTTGGCCATAGTGTCTGCCAATGATGCTAAGTCAGTGTCATCTCTGAAATATACACAATAGTACAATGAGCATTACATTTAAACAGTAACATGACTACTTAACATTCTTTAACACATATTGGCACTTGCTTGCTTTGCACACAGAAATTGGTTGATTTTACATCAAATTCACTAGTGCAAGTGAAAAAAATGTTAATTTCCTGGGAATTATAGGATATTTTGTAACATCATAGGAAAATACAGGAAGAGTTTTTGTGTCTCATCTCTAAAAAGAAGTCAAGCTGCATAGTGTTAGATCACTCTTTCACAGCAAGATATTTTTCAACAATGCACACATGGAAAAGAAGCAATTCTTAGCTTTAGATCACTCAATACCTTTGACATTGTTTATCAACTTTTAGAGAAAAAAGACAAAAAAATACACAATTGTTTAAGTGGTGACCAGGAGTAACTTTTTATGAATTTAGTAAATGATCAAAACATATGTCCACATCCTCTTTTTCCCTGTGATTTCAACACAAAGTCATAAATTCAATCAAAAAGCATCAGAAATTTAAATTTTTAACTCACGATTCAAAACATCTCTATACAAACTTGAAATACAATCTTCACTAATCAACAGTTTATTAATAACACTAACTTCCCAGATGCAGGAGATGGTAGCGCCCCCTGTTGCCATGGTGCTGAGCTGATGTCATAACGCCTGGCTTGTTTTAGACGGCTCCTTTGGGCCTCCAACTGTCCTCGCTGAGAGATGATCACATTGTAGTTGTTGCTGAGTGTCTGATATATGGCTTCCATGGTAGGGGTACCCATTTTCCTGAAAATAACAAGGACATACATGGATAGCACATTGTTAGCATCACCATAAGAAATATTTGGATTGCTTACAAAGAAGCCTACATATCAGAGACATGGTAATAATGTCTAATCTAATCTGATCTCCTTACTCATTATTAAATGTCCCTTTAATCCTACCTTCCTCTTCTACTATTCCTCTTCTGTTGTAGATCCTCCCATTCAGCATCCAGGCAGCTATTAACATCCCTTACTCCTGTCTCTATATAATGATACATTGATCTTATCTCCTTACTCATTACTTGAATGTCCCTTTAATCCTACCTTCCTCTTCTACTATTCCTCTTCTGTTGTAGATCCTCCCATTCAGCATCCAGGCAGCTATTAACATCCCTTACTCCTGTCTCTATATAATGATACATTGATCTGATCTCCTTACTCATTACTTGAATGTCCCTTTAATCCTACCTTCCTCTTCTACTATTCCTCTTCTGTTGTAAATCCTCCCATTCAGCATCCAGGCAGCTATTAACATCCCTTACTCCTGTCTCTATATAATGATACATTGATCTGATCTCCTTACTCATTACTTGAATGTCCCTTTAATCCTACCTTCCGCTTCTACTATTCCTCTTTTGTTGTAGATCCTCCCATTCAGCATCCAGGCAGCTATTAACATCCCTTACTCCTGTCTCTATATAATGATACATTGATCTGATCTCCTTACTCATTATTGAATGTCCCTTTAATCCTACCTTCCTCTTCTACTATTCCTCTTCTGTTGTAAATCCTCCCATTCAGCATCCAGGCAGCTATTAACATCCCTTACTCCTGTCTCTATATAATGATACATTGATCTGATCTCCTTACTCATTACTTGAATGTCCCTTTAATCCTACCTTCCTCTTCTACTATTCCTCTTCTGTTGTAGATCCTCCCATTCAGCATCCAGGCAGCTATTAACATCCCTTACTCCTGTCTCTATATAATGATACATTGATCTGATCTCCTTACTCATTACTTGAATGTTCCTTTAATCCTACCTTCCGCTTCTACTATTCCTCTTTTGTTGTAGATCCTCCCATTCAGCATCCAGGCAGCTATTAACATCCCTTACTCCTGTCTCTATATAATGATACATTGATCTGATCTCCTTACTCATTATTGAATGTCCCTTTAATCCTACCTTCCTCTTCTACTATTCCTCTTCTGTTGTAAATCCTCCCATTCAGCATCCAGGCAGCTATTAACATCCCTTACACCTGTCTCTATATAATGATACATTGATCTGATCTCCTTACTCATTACTTGAATGTCCCTTTAATCCTACCTTCCTCTTCTACTATTCCTCTTTTGTTGTAGATCCTCCCATTCAGCATCCAGGCAGCTATTAACATCCCTTACTCCTGTCTCTATATAATGATACATTGATCTGATCTCCTTACTCATTACTTGAATGTCCCTTTAATCCTACCTTCCGCTTCTACTATTCCTCTTTTGTTGTAGATCCTCCCATTCAGCATCCAGGCAGCTATTAACATCCCTTACTCCCGTCTCTATATAATGATACATTGATCTGATCTCCTTACTCATTATTTGAATGTCCCTTTAATCCTACCTTCCTCTTCTACTATTCCTCTTCTGTTGTAAATCCTCCCATTCAGCATCCAGGCAGCTATTAACATCCCTTACTCCTGTCTCTATATAATGATACATTGATCTGATCTCCTTACTCATTACTTGAATGTCCCTTTAATCCTACCTTCCTCTTCTACTATTCCTCTTCTGTTGTAGATCCTCCCATTCAGCATCCAGGCAGCTATTAACATCCCTTACTCCTGTCTCTATATAATGATACATTGATCTGATCTCCTTACTCATTACTTGAATGTCCCTTTAATCCTACCTTCCTCTTCTACTATTCCTCTTCTGTTGTAGATCCTCCCATTCAGCATCCAGGCAACTATTAACATCCCTTACTCCTGTCTCTATATAATGATACATTGATCTGATCTCCTTACTCATTATTTGAATGTCCCTTTAATCCTACCTTCCGCTTCTACTATTCCTCTTTTGTTGTAGATCCTCCCATTCAGCATCCAGGCAGCTATTAACATCCCTTACTCCTGTCTCTATATAATGATACATTGATCTGATCTCCTTACTCATTACTTGAATGTCCCTTTAATCCTACCTTCCTCTTCTACTATTCCTCTTCTGTTGTAAATCCTCCCATTCAGCATCCAGGCAGCTATTAACATCCCTTACTCCTGTCTCTATATAATGATACATTGATCTGATCTCCTTACTCATTACTTGAATGTCCCTTTAATCCTACCTTCCTCTTCTACTATTCCTCTTCTGTTGTAAATCCTCCCATTCAGCATCCAGGCAGCTATTAACATCCCTTACTCCCGTCTCTATATAATGATACATTGATCTTATCTCCTTCATTTTACGAGCTGTCTGAGGGTCCAGTCCTCGTGTCCGCAGCAACTGGACATAGCGTGGGTCATTGTTGCGCTGTCTTCGCACTTTGGCTTCCTCCAGTTGGCTGAAGGTGCTAAAGAGTTTGGTACGGATGTCATGAACTTCTTCATTTAAAGACTATAGTATGGAAAGAAGGCACAAAAAGTGAATGTGATGCATGAACTTGATTCAATCACAAGGACTGCCATGGTTGCCTAATATCAAATCCTTTATTTCTACCTTGTCTCCTGTAGTTGGCAGTGTCATGTAGTCTATAAATTCTAGAACTATTTTGTTCAACTTGTAATACACCCGGCTCATAAATATTTATATCATCATTTGATATAAAATGGTATACATGCTGTTGGGTGGAGTTCAGCATATTGCTGATCTTCTGTTAAAACCTTGGATGTAATCATTTACTACCCCGTGAAAAAACTTGCTTTATCAGCTGTAATTTTAATTTGTTAACATCGCCCTTGCCCAAATTTAGGTCCAGATTTTGTGTAATTTTTTCTGCACTTGCTTTATTAAACTGTCCAATTTGCTGCTTTTATGTACAATTTGCTTTTTTTAAATGACATATGGCTCTTTGGGGGGGGGGGGGCAGCTAAGCCTTGACTGTGCTGTGTGCTTACCTTTGACCAGTCCACCAGTTCTTTTCTATAAGATGCCAACTGGTCAACATTGAAGCGAATATCTCCTAATTCATCCTCTTCTATGTTGTCATCTGAATTAATCATTCCATCAACCTGACCCTTCAGCTCTGCCATATCCCTCCTAAAATGATCCATCTATAAAGGAAAGAAATCATATTATTACAGCACTATCGGTGTACACTTTGCTTCATCTCAACTAGTAGTGATGTCACTTGTCTTTACGCCGTTGTGCAGCCAGCAAGTGCGCTACTAAACCACCTTTGTATGTGTGTATATACACTCACAGGATTAGGAGAGTGCACACAAGATTGATACTGCAACCAACCAGTCAATCACTTTATAAAGTGAGCATCAAGTAAGTTAGCATCATAGACTACACTAGCATGCTAGGGAAACGTACAATAGCTGCTGGATTCAACAGGTTCACTATCTGCACAGCACTGTTGAGGTTTCATCAGGGTGTGCTCAAACTTTTTCAGGATACATGATAAATTAGTATTAAATAATGAAGAATGAAGCGGCCTATATGCTTCACCCTAGCAAGGCATAAGACAATACAAGACACAAATTAATATATGCGAGGATCAGCAATAAACGATGCAAGCCCGAGAAATTATGATTTAAATGATGTGTTTGGGGGCTCGAGCAAACTGACATATGAAAACTTTGAGAGAGAAAAAATGAGGACTTAGCGGGGATTGAACCTGAGAATGGCCTGCAAGTAGGATACCCTTGGTTTACCATGGCATGGCTCTAAGAAGAGTCGTACATGACATAATCTGATACACTCAGTCCCAGGTTGGGAATCTGGAGCTATTAATACTATTTCTAACATGCTCAGTACCTGAGCTTACTGATGTTGAAATACCCAAATCCCTGGCATTCTTGCTTGCTAAGTTTTGTTGTTGTTTTTTTATGTATTGTTGCCTATAACTCAATTTCACTATTGCTGACTTGGCTCAGATCCTGTTACATATAGAGTAGACTTTTTAGAAACAGTTTTACTTACCACTTCCTTTATATTGGAAAACAATGCAGTCTCAATGGCTGCATGGTCAGCTTTTGGGGTTGCTGCCTGTGTTCCCTCTGATCTGGGAAAAGGATGCTTGACTGCAGTCTTGACTGCAGCAGGAGTAGGTTTAGCCACTGGAACAGCTGCAGGTTTTGCAATTCCAACCACAGTATTTGTTTTCAAAGGTGAGCCACCAGATGGAGCGACTTGATTTGGTGGAATGCCGGGAGGTCGCATACTCGCGGTCATAGAGGGCGGTTTTGAAGCAGCTGCTGTTGGTTGATTTTGAAGGAACTGGTTTATTGGTGCTCCAACCATACTACCTCCTGATGGTGCCACTGCATTAGGGGGTGCTATTGCCCTTACTGGTGGTACACTATTAGGAGGACCACTTGGACCAAGAAGACTTGAGAGTGAACTTGCTCCTAGTGGGGCAGAGGGAGTAGTAGTTGTAGATGTGGTGATGGGCTTGGTCTGTACACTTGATGGAACAGCTTTTGCATCTGGGGCATCTGGAGCTGTGGAAATAAAACATGTGTTGCATAAAATATATAACTACAGGTAAATTAGGTAATTGTTGGCCAAGATCAAACACTCGGAAAGCTAGTGTCTCCGCGACAAACACACACACACACACACACAAATGATTCTCATGCCTGATATAGCTATTGTGAGGAAGTTGCAGCTTTACTCCTTCATCTTACTTTGGTATTTCCTGACCTTTAATTCCCAGCAGCCAAGCAGTACAGTGCTGAGATATTGCGATAAAGTGGCTCTAATTTCTTTGCAGACACGATGTCGCGATTACGATGAGGAGTATACAAATGACTTTAGAGCTGGATTTATACCTTAAGCTGCTAAAAAAGCCAACATATAAATTTATTGAAAATCACCAACTCACCCCCAAGACCTCTGTTGAACATCGCTGCATACTGTACTGGCTGGTTACCAACACTTGTGCTTGTCACAGTTGTTGTTGTCTTCGGCAATGAAAAGGAAAAGGCACTTGCAGTGGTACTTTGCGGCAATGAAATGGCAGCCTGCGGTGGTTGTGGTGTCCCGAAACCAGCAGTTGCTGCGGATTGTTGCGTGAACGAAAATGCCGACTTCGCTGTTGAACCGCTGCTGGTTGCACCTGCTTGGAAGGAAAACGCCTGTGCTTGTGGTTTGGCAGGTTGACTAGGAGCAGCCAGTGTAGTAGCTGTTGGGGTGACAGGTTTGGGGCTCACAAATGAAAATGTTCCAGATGAACCCGCACCACTCGAGGCAATGGCAGGTTTGGTAAATGAAAATGAAGCTGGTCCGGATGTTGATGCTATTGGGGTGCTACTAATTGGTTTACCAAATAAACCTGTGCTCTGCGTTGTTGTTGCTGCTGTACTTGGTGTCCCGAATGCTGCAGTTGCGGTAGTTTTCGGAATCGTAAATGAAAATCCTGATGAAGGTGCTGTAGGTTGTGTGAATGCAGAGGAGGAAGGAGTGGCGAAACTGAAGCCAGATGTACCAAAGGTGCTGGTTGCAGTAGTGGTGGGGGCTGGTTGAGGAGTTGTACCAAAGGTGCTGGTTGCAGTAGTGGTGGGGGCTGGTTGAGGAGCAAAACTAAACTGTTTCTGGGGGACAGTTGATGAAGGGGCTATTGGCTGGACTGTGGCTGGGGCAGGTGCAGGGACTGCTACTGGCACTACAGGTTTGGCTTGAGGAATCACTGGTTGAACTTGAAAGCTTGCACTTCCTGCAAAAAAACAACAACACAGTTGAAGGTATCTTATTTTGATTTTATTTATGATGTTATATTATTAAAGCACTTTTACAGAAACTACAATTGGCGCAATTCATACTTGTAAAACAGTGGCTTTTTTCGACGGGAATAAGCAAACTAAGATGCAATTTTATCAGTTTCGCCGTCGAGCAATGATTAAAGGAGGAAATAGGAAAAGTGATCCCGCCTGGGAATTGAACCCAGGACTTCTGATTTACGAGACCAACGCCTTAACCACTTGGCTACAGGAGCTTCATGATTAGGCAGACTGGGAATTCACTTCTTATTTCCTCCTTTAATCATTGCTCGACATCAAAACTGATATAATTGCATTATAGCAGTTTATACTATCTATCAGAATCAAAATCAAATCAATTCCTTGATGATGGTAACCCATGGGGTAGGTTATGTTTAGACTTATAGTAGGGATGCCCACTGTCCATACAGTTTCCACTAGAACGATTTTTCATTTACTGTGTGCGTGCACTCACACACGTATTGTCTATGGAGAAACTGATCGATACAAGAAATCCCAGGCCTGTTAAATGGCGTACATACTTGTTTTTGATCCAAATGTAGGCCTATATCAGGGTGTTTCAAGAAATTCCTGATTCCACGGAAAACATTAACCAAACTTTTTCCTGATTGGTCAGTAAATAGAGAGGACCTTCCTCCATGCAGAGATCAACTTTTTTTAATGAAAAATTTAATGAGATGAGAACTACAACAGGTTGAAGTGACACCATTCCGTGCATCAGGTGTTCAAATGCAATTATTTCCGAATTTGGAGTGAATCAGACAAGCAAACTTACATAGTCATAAAATGTAACTATTTTTGAAGACAAAATGTACAGGATGTTAAGAAATTTAAGAATGTTTAAGCCTACCGCATGCCCATCTCAAATCATGCACTTCTCACTGCCATGTCCATTTCATATGCTATCCATCATGGCTTCCATGCACACACAGTGTATTGCTCAATGTATTAAAGATAACCTTTGAGTTGGAGCAAATTTCTCAAAATTGGTAGTGATTAATATTACCAAACTTATGCCATGATGAAATATAATAATTTTTGAAGATAAAATGTGCTGACCGTAAAAGATTGAACAATGTTTAAGACTACCGCCATTCATTTGAAATAATGCACTTATTGTTCATCTCCTCTATGGAGATATTTTCCATGGCGGCCATCTATGATCATGCTTATGGTTTCACCAAACAAACCATGGGTTTTGAGGTCTTATATTTTTTGTTGTATGTCAACAAAATCGATTAAATTTTCAGGATGATCTTATTTTCATGTTGTTATAAGCAAATATAATGTTCCAGATAACGCTAGTTAATAAATACATTAAGAAAAAGTACCTTAAAATTGCACTTTCTGTTAGTAATCCTTTTGGACTTTAACTTTTTAACATGTTCTAGCAGCCCTATATAAAACCGTAACACTCAAAAGGCCATATCTCTGGAATGAAACGTCCGATTAAGATTATTTAAACGCCAAAATGTTTCTTTCATCAATTCCCAGCCAATAAGTTAGGTCTGAATCAATTTAAAAGTACTTCAATTTTTAGTGGACATGCCTACTTATAGGTCCATATGCACAAAAGAGTTAGACCGGGTCTAAAGTTATACCTGGTCTAAGCAGAATTTAGTTCCACCAGGAATGGACCTTTACTATTATTTCCTTCCTAAAGCAGCTAGCAAATTTTAAAGATTTAAATGCAAAGTTAAAAAATAATGCAAAAGAAAATGTAAGGGAAAATGTCCTTTCTCCTGGTATTAAATTTCACTTAGACCAGGTCTAACTTTAGACCCGGTCTAACTCTTTTGTGCATACGGACCTTAGTGAATATCCACCATTAATATGGACAGCGTGGGTTTAACACCTTTCCTATGAGTTACATGTTTAATTATGGCTTTCTGTGAACATAACTGACATGTTTACATTCCCTGCAAAGGATGACTCTAAATCCTACACACTGCCCACATCTGGGGATTCCCCTTCCCTGTACAGCCATGATGCCACTATAAGACAAGAATGGTATTCAATTATTCACAATGTCCGTTTTGGTTGAATTACAAAACCGTTTATAAGAAATAACCATATGAACTGTCTGGTGAAAGCATGGTTAACCCTGTCTTCAAAAAGGTTTCTGAATGCCTCAAGTTACTCTACCGGCATTCTCACATTCTCAATCAAACTTTGCGCAAAAATCTTAGTTCCGCTTTGATTCAGTGCCACATGGATTGCTGTTGCACATCTTGGTATAGTGGCCTCACTCAGAACCACAAAAATAAGTTGCAAATTGCTCAAAATAAGGTTGCTTGTTACATCTTGAAACTTTCTCCCAGCGATCACATTGGGCAACATGAGCTAAACCTTGTGAATCTCTTGAAAATTTGTGACAGAGTTAAACAGCTGAGGCTTAATCATGTCTTTAACATCTACCATTGTCAAGGTGCACTTTATCGTAATCAGTATTTCACTAGAATATCAAATGCTCACTCTTATGGAACCAGATCAAGTGAATTTAATTGCATTGTTCCTAGGGTAAAAGGTATTGCTTCAAACACATTCTACTATAAAGCCATTTTGGACTGGAATGCACTCCCATCAAACATCAAGGGATTGCATACCAAGTCTGCTTTTAAGCAAAGTGTCAAACAATATCTGACCAGTAACTCTCTCAGTCAAGAGATGTTTGATTTCACTCTGAAGGCATTTTTTTGTTTCCCTTTTGTTCTCTCATATTTTCTTGGGACCCCATCGCAAATAAGCTTGCCTTTTCTGCGGGCTTAATGGGTTATCCCGGCTTGTCATTTTTTTTGTCTGTGTGTCCTGATCCTAAATGGCTTTGTGGCTGATTATAAAACCTCACAACTTTACGACCAACTATATTTGGGATGAAATAATTCTTGCAGCTAATGGCAATCTTGATCCTGGGCAAGGAAATCATGATGACAATAACTATTGGCTTAAATTGCCTCCTTGGCCTGATTGGATCACATTGTGTCGCATAATGGGCTACCAACTATGGAACAAGTTACCTGATGAATGCATGATTTAATTTGTTGTCACCTGTTAGTGAGATTAATGTCATGTCATCCATTGGGGTGTATGAATCAGGGTTGGCCAGTTATTTGACTGACTATATGAGTTTTTGCCACTTTGCTGGCAAAAACCGTACCCTAGCCAGGTGGGTGTGTAAATCTATATAATTTTCTTAATTAATGATTTATTTATTTATTAATTAATTAATTAATAAATTATATTATTCTATTATTATCCGAGTAGTGATTATTATATAAAAATACGTATACATACATGATACATAAGTACATGTATGATACATCAACTTCATTTAACTCTAGAATACAATATCGGGTTTTGACCAGATTTGACCACTTTTGTCCGGTTTTGACCGGTTTAAACCTGGTTTTAACCGCTTTGTGAACAAAACAGGTATTGACCAGTCAAAAGTCCAACCCTGGTATGAATTTCAACTGGACTAGCCCCAATAAATCACTTACCACCAATCCTCTCCCCTCCAACAGGTAATGGAATAGCCCCTTATAATAAATCACTTACCACCAATCCTCTCCCCTCCAACTGGTAATGGAATAGCCCCTTATAATAAATCACTTACCACCAATCCTCTCCCCTCCAACAGGTAATGGTTCCGGCTTTGTAGTAATGCCCTGAGTCGCATCTATGTTAACACAATAAAATGGACAGAGTAGGCCTTCAGTAGACAGAACCAGCAACAGAGGCACAGGGGGAAGCTGTTTCTCACCTGAGGAAAGTAAACATCAAAATTGGATTTAATCCCTTGAATTTATCACAACTGTAAATGTGACATGATCTGGTCCATGGGGGCCAAAGGAGGCATATTTGAAAATTGAGTTACTGTAATTATTACATTATACATTCAACATGCTATCATTTACTGAAAACACCAAAGGTCTAGCATACTTGGTTCTAAAGTTATGAAGCTTTTTGATGTCTGTTTTTTATGTATTTTATTGTTTTTTACTCCATATTTTTACCTGTATCGCAGTTTCAAATTCGCCGCCTTTGGCCCCCATGGACCAGATCGTGTCACAAATACAGTCCAACCTGCCTTATCTGGGCCCTTTAATATGAATCTCTCTGTTATCTAGCCATACCATCTTCATAGTAAAACATGTTTAAACCATTCAGCAAATTACTTCAGCGGTGTCCCTCTGCCCTGTCTGATAATCACGTATAAAGAACAAGGTCATGCGTTGCTACGCAGCTTCACCAGCAAATGAGGTGCCGATGTGATGATGACATGATTTTTTTTAGCCAATCAGAATTTCACTTCCAAAAATACCATAAACTGCGCAAAATTTACAGACCGCTGAAGTTCTCTGCTGAAAACTATAAATATAATTGAATACCTGAGTGGAAGAAGGGCCCAACTCCAATTTTTTACAAAAATGAGTTAGACCCAGCATTTTATTGCCAGCAGACCTTTCTTCCTTGTGTGTGAAAGATGAGCCAAAATCCCCTCTCTAAATAATCTTCCACGTACACTTAATCATGGTTTTCATGGAAGAAAGGCCCAACTCCATGGAGTTGGGCCCTTCTTCCACAAATATAGGGTTAAAGAGGAATTTTGTTCATCCATGAAATCTGCTTTTCACTACAATAAATTTTCTTGCTAACATATCACATGAGTTCTACTTGTGCAATTAATGGTGATTACCTAATTTCTGTAGCTATTTATAACACAGAACTGGCACTTGCAGTATATTAGTGGAAGAAGGGCCCAACTCCAGCTCAGTATTAAGACCTGTACCGTTGCCATGGAAACATCATATATAATTTTGAATGTATGTACTATTGTATGTTCATGTATTAAAGGTCCCCTGAAGATGAAAACATTCTGTCTATAAAACTTTTCCAAATATTAAGTTTTTTCTTAATATCTCAAAAACAGTTTTGATGGAGTTGGGCCCTTCTTCCACTCAGGTATTCAATTAAGTTACCATCATTCAGTGTTTTTCTCCCTATATTAAATATTCTTTTGTGACATCCCAATGTTAGCACTTCAGACAATCAATGCAGAATTGCACATAATTCACTTATCAAAATGTTTACTAATCCAGCCTATGCTTGGTCCCATCATGGCCAGACAAAAGAGGTCGGAGTGTGATGCGAATAATCAAGATTTAATAAAACTATGTGCATTTTTACATGAACCTTATATTCTACATAATTGTCTACTTATTTCTCACCCATTTTAATGACCACATGTGAGTTATATGACAGTGCCACACCCAGAGGAAAAGTATCTTCATTATCACACAAAGGCATCTCAACTCTTGCTGCATCATCCAGAGTCCAGATCTCCCATTTGGATTTGTCTGTTTCTTGCTTGCCTAATACAACAGCCTCCATTGCATTGCTGGAGCAGGCTATCATCAGATCCCTGCAGGAAGGAAGAGAGAGACAAACATAAAACACATTCCTGGCACTAATAAAGTTTTCATATCAAGGCTAATTATAATCCTGGCATTAAGGGATCTGGAATGAGCATTTTGAGCGTTTCGACGGTATTTTTTGTGGGACATGAGAGCACATCAGACATATCTAATTGCATTCTGAATAAGAAGAATGTCTTTATGATATCAAATAATTTTCATTTTTTGAAATTCACGATATAATACAAATTTTATGGCAAATTATTAAAATTTGATATTTTTCACATTTTTGATATAACAGTCCTCGAAGTAAATTTTATAAATCTAATGACACTTTCTTAAAGTGTATGTAGCTGGGAGGAAAAGCAGACGATCAACTGAAAATTTTGACCTTTCATATTGAAGATATGGATTTTTTTCCCAAAAAGACCTAATTTTTTTTTGATGTTTTGGGAAAAAAATCCATATCTTCAATACGAAAGGTCAAAATTTTCAATTGATCGTCGGCTTTTCATCTCACCTACATATACTTTAAGTATAAATCATCAGATTTATAAAGTTTACTTCGAGTACTGTTAAATATCAAAAATATCAATTTTAATCATTTGCCATAAAATGTGTATTACATTGCGAATTTCAAAAATCAAAATTATTTGATATCAGAAGGACATTCTTCGTATTCAGAATGCAATTCGATATGTCTGATGTGCTCCAATTAGGCAATTAGGCAGTTTGCTCCTGGGACGGGCAAAATTAATGCCTTTTGACAGATGGTATATTATAAATTTTATGTTTTGAGAAGCTAAATGACCTTTTAAGTAGACCAAATTTGTAGGAGAAGGCCATATCAGCACATATTTGAACTATTTGAACCCCCAATGGGCTTTAGATGTCTGATAACTGTTTTAAAGGTCAAATTAGGACAGGCAATTTTATTCAAATGACGGGCAACCCTCAATTTCTAGCTAAGACCCTGATGCTGATGAATTAATTGGCATAAGGGTACATGGATGTAAGTGGGCCCAAGAAAGAAGGTCAAGGTCAAAATTTGGAAGAGAGCAGAACACATTTCAAAGATCTGTGTTTGAGGAAAATGACATTTGACCTCTGTTGACCTCGATTTTATTTCGGGCATATATTCGCCTGGTATCAAGGATTCCACCCACCAAGTTTGGGCCCGATCAGAAATTTGAAATTTTGACCTTTGACCTTGACCTCCGATGACCTTTCAAACCACCCCATAAACGTGGATTGCCCGATATCTATCTATATCCGAAATATCGGAATGATGCGTCGAAGTGTGGCGAAACGCATAGCCGGACAGACAGACAGACAGACAGACAGAGCTCATTATTTTATTAGTAAAGATATGTAAATTCATAATAAATGCCCCTTAGGTAAACCACATAAAAAATAAGACTTTGTTAAATGCCCTGGGCGCTTATTAGAATGAATACGGTAAGCCCTTTTTGGAAGCACGAAATACCTAGTGTATGCAGCTTCCACCAATAAATACCCCCTACCCCTCTGACCACCAAAACAGAAAAGAAATATTTTATTTTGCTTTCCCTATAAGAAAGCCTGCTTTCACGCCCTGGTTGTATGCGTGACGTACCATTTATCAAGCAGCTGCATGAAGTAGTGAGGGTATCTCTCTTCTCCACTCCCAAAACAGACATCCTCAAAGTTCATAAAAGATGTGGGTTGATCTTTCTGGCATGGATAAGAAGAAGGAAAATCACCATTAACATTCATCTAAACATGTCAACTGTCTTCTTTTTGGATGTCATAAAAATTCTAAATGTCAGCATTTTTGCAGATCACAAGTCTTTGGTAAGTTGATTAATATGCAAATAATAAAGTACCTGAAGTCATCATGTTCTATGATGGTACTGGTGGAAGAATGGTTTCTTCTGTATGACAAGGCAGGGTTATAATATATTTACATATATGGAAACCTACACTAACTGATGTTGAATCCCCAGGTCTCCTGAATACTTGGTTGTAAAGTTATGAACCATTTTTTATGTTTTTTTATTTATTATTTTTGCCTATATCTCAGTTTCATTATTGCTGACTTTAGCCTGATTGGACCATATCTGGTCACAAATGATCCAACTAAATCATATTCTACCATAAGTTGACAACATGTCGTTTGTCCCATTTGTGATAAATCCATGTATTGTGACATATATAGGTCAAGATGCATCTTATACTGGACTGTCTGGTCAGACTATAATAAGCAGTCAATATTGTATCTTAAAATTGAAAGTAAACATAATTTATAATTAATTTATGTTTCTTACTGGTGCTGAAACAATAATCAAGTTGGGTTGAAGTGCGTCTTCTGCATCAATATAGGCTGCAGCAAAGATATAGGTAGACAACCAGGAGATATCCACAACTGAAAAGAAACAACAATAATCATCAAGAATTAATTCACAAAAAACTGGAAAACAATTCTTATCATCTAAGACTGAATTACAAACACTAGTTTGCTTTTGCAATCAGGACAAAGGAGCGGCATGATTAGTTGCTGACCTGCACAGTATAGTATTTTCGGTCTGGTTGACAGGACGTCATACGCAAACTTGTCTTTTTAATTTGGTCTCAAATTATAGTTGAATGCAGCAGTCATATACCATATTGTCTGCAATAAACGCCCCGGGGTGTTTCATTTTTCCAAAATGGGAGCATTTATTAGAAGTGAATTTTCAGTTTAAAAAATTAAAATCAGGTTCAATTTCCCGATTGTGCTCCTGTAGACAGGAGGGATTTACGACTATACTACTACTGACGGCGGCACCCACAGAATCGTGTGGAAAACGATATTTTCGAGATAAATACAACAAAATTACACCAGTAAAATAAATGCATCATCAAGCAAGAATCAGATGAAATTAATGAAATTCTACCATAATTAGGCAATGAAATGGATGGAAGTTTGAGTCATAATAGGTTTTGTCCATGCAATTTAGCTATCGTCACTGACATGACTGATGCAAGTTTTAAGCTTACTCACATGATATGGCATGGAAATGTTTGCATTTTTGTCAATTTTTCATTAACAAATTGGGAGAGGGCCGTGTGAGGGCGTTTATTACAGACAATACAGTAGGCATACCATGGCATGTTTTCAGTGTTATTCCCTCAAATAATATGGTGCCAATTTCAGCACAATGCAATCCAAATCAGAATTACTGTCACACTTATATAGCTATTACTTGGTCCCACAATGGTGAGGTTAGATTGTACACAATCATTTGTTCTGCAAATTACTTGCATTATCCACTAAATGAGTTACCCAAGTAACAAATAAAACAAACAGCGAATACCTTTGACTGGTTCATCAATGAAGTCTGGTGCTGCTATGTGTTTCTTTTGCTGCATGCCGTGATTGTATTGCACCAACGTCCCAGCTGCTGTACCAACTACTATCTGCTTGCCTTTGGGGCTCCAACATACTGTACAACAAATAACAAAATGCTAATTAAAACACTGAATGCACATTTATTTTATTTGTTTAGATTAGGTGTGGAACATGGTGGCATATGTTACAAGTAGACCAACTTGAATCAATGACAATCTTTTTGCTGAAAATTTCTTTCAGAAAGCTACCACATTGTTGTTTGCTCTCTGTATTCTTTGGAGTGGCAAATCTCAAGAAAATCTGTGTCAATGCCGGCACACAGGCTTTGCACCCTGTTGCTGAACCGCCATGATTGTTGTGAAACAATCAACAATGTGCAATTTGCTATGCTTACTAACAAGATACGGCACATTGATGCACCCTCAGCAGTTATACATCATGTCAGTAAAATGGTAAAATACTTGATGATATGATAATCATTTGCATGTCTCATCTGTCAAACACAAGTTTATCAACATGGGGTGCAACACTGATTAATACCACATCTGATGGTACACATTTATCATCTTGTGGAATTAAGTATTCAACTTTATGCAGACCATGCAGACGACATTAGTCTAACAGTTGATGTTTTTATAAAATAGCATTAATTTATAAGGACGGCTTCAAAACTCAACCGCCCATTCTGCCTGGTTGGAGCTGGTTACTACTGTTCTAAACAATGGAACGTGGTTCAACCGTCATCAACCGGCAGTCAAGTTTTGAAGCTGCCCCTAATATGGTGCTGAAAAATATGGTCTACTCACTTGCTCTACATCCATTCTCTTTTGGTAAACTAGCAGTCATTTTCAAATCTCCTGTGCAATCCCAAAATGCCAAGCTGCCATCAGAGAGACAAGTAGCAAACATAAGGGGTACCCCAGGGTTCCATTTGAGGTCCACCATAAAACAATCAGTCTCTTTGGATAACGTGGTGCTTGCAAAAGGGGCTGTGGTAGTACTCTGTGATAGACAAAATTATTTAATTTAGTAACTTATTGTACTGGCAACAATGGCTGATCTTATCCCTCTATAAAATCTTACAACTTGAAAGCAAAACCACTGTGCATGCATGCGACCCATGTGATGCCATGACAAAATCCGCCCAAGTCATACAGGCATACTTCTCAAACAGTTCTCGTTGGCCAGGTCAGCAAGACATGTGGCTACCGGTTGGTCATCTAGTGCTTGCCATACGAGGGGTCTAAGGTTGAATCCCGGGGGTGCCAAGTAACTTCTTTGTTTATCTTCTCTCCTTTTCCGTTCCTTCTCGTTAGCCCAAAACCACTTTTAGCATTAAGGTTAAATAATATGATACACTGTAATGATACTTTTTCCTGGATCACATTAAAAATCTAGCAAGAGTCAGTCACATCACTAAATTACTGAAAACCACCTACTTGAGGGGTTAATGGAGGAGCCCCCTATCTGCATTATGTCAGCTGTACAATATAGAATACAGCAATTGTTAAATGTCTGCAGGACAGCTATTGTACATAGACTTTGATGTGAGATGCATTCTTGTTTGTTTACTGAAATTAGAACCGATGGCAAAATATGCCCTAAATGAGTCTTAAAAAGTGATTTTTTGCACAGAATTGTACAGAATTTTACCTTTTTTTACACTTTTGCTGGGATCATTGAATGGGCTTTTAAAGGAGGTCTTTTTTCATAATTCTAGCGTCCTATTGTCTGATTGTGATGATTCACCATGGCAGCGAAATTACAGCGCTTTGAATCCTTCAAGATCTAGCTGGAAAAAGGCGCTATATTTATCTATATAAATTTATTTTATTTTAATTTTATTTTTATGACATTTATCAATAGATATCCACGAAAAAAGCTTATTCCCAAAATTTCAGTTGATTCAGATTTTTGCATTTGCGACTTATGCATGGTTATGTGTATTACACTGATCCAAAGGCCACTGTGTTGAATTAAGTTCTGGTACACCAGAACGTAACCCAAATATAGCGATATTTTTGCTAAACAAATTAATCTGGAAGTAATTTTTTGTACATAAATATTACATAGCCAGTGGTATAAAAATCTCAACGTTTTTTGACATAAGTGGGGGATGAGGCTGTGGATCACGAAATGCCCTTTTAAGCATCTGCATTGATAATCAGGTTGAATACCATGCACCTGCGTGTGAAGTCTTACCTTTCTGGTGAGTACTCTAACATCATAGAGATCTAACTTGAGTCCAGTGTGACTGGCATAGCACACAGATAATATCAGGTTGAATACCATGCACCTGCGTGTGAAGTCTTACCTTTCTGGTGAGTACTCTAACATCATAGAGATGTAACTTGAGTCCAGTGTGACTGGCATAGCACACAGATAATATCAGGTTGAATACCATGCACCTGCGTGTGAAGTCTTACCTTTCTGGTGAGTACTCTAACATCATAGAGATCTAACTTGAGTCCAGTGTGACTGGCATAGCACACAGATAATATCAGGTTGAATACCATGCACCTGCGTGTGAAGTCTTACCTTTCTGGTGAGTACTCTAACATCATAGAGATCTAACTTGAGTCCAGTGTGACTGGCATAGCACACAGATAATATCAGGTTGAATACCATGCACCTGCGAGGGAAGTCTTACCTTTCTGGTGAGTACCCTAACATCATAGAGATGTAACTTGAGTCCAGTGTGACTGGCATAGCACACAGATAATATCAGGTTGAATACCATGCACCTGCGTGTGAAGTCTTACCTTTCTGGTGAGTACTCTAACATCATAGAGATCTAACT
This sequence comes from Amphiura filiformis, assembly GCF_039555335.1. Classification (NCBI taxonomy): domain Eukaryota; kingdom Metazoa; phylum Echinodermata; class Ophiuroidea; order Amphilepidida; family Amphiuridae; genus Amphiura; species Amphiura filiformis. The sequence continues at coordinate 60,060,088 of NC_092645.1, read as the reverse complement.
TGAGTCCAGTGTGACTGGCATAGCACACAGATAATATCAGGTTGAATACCATGCACCTGCGTGTGAAGTCTTACCTTTCTGGTGAGTACTCTAACATCATAGAGATGTAACTTGAGTCCAGTGTGACTGGCATAGCACACAGATAATATCAGGTTGAATACCATGCACCTGCGTGTGAAGTCTTACCTTTCTGGTGAGTACTCTAACATCATAGAGATCTAACTTGAGTCCAGTGTGACTGGCATAGCACACAGATAATATCAGGTTGAATACCATGCACCTGCGTGTGAAGTCTTACCTTTCTGGTGAGTACCCTAACATCATAGAGATGTAACTTGAGTCCAGTGTGACTGGCATAGCACACAGATAATATCAGGTTGAATACCATGCACCTGCGAGGGAAGTCTTACCTTTCTGGTGAGTACTCTAACATCATAGAGATCTAACTTGAGTCCAGTGTGACTGGCATAGCACACAGATAATATCAGGTTGAATACCATGCACCTGCGTGTGAAGTCTTACCTTTCTGGTGAGTACTCTAACATCATAGAGATCTAACTTGAGTCCAGTGTGACTGGCATAGCACACAGATAATATCAGCTCATCACCATTCAATGCAATGTGAAGAGGTTTGTGGGCAAGAGGCACACGCTCACATCCAAAGGATTCCACAGTTACTGTAATTATATAGCAAATTCAAATATATGTTATTCAGCTGGCTACAAATGTTTAGGTAGTAGTTTCACCTAAAGAAACACATACAATGTACCCTTTGTTATTCACCTTTGGAATAGGAAGGACAGATTTTTTGAAAAATTTAGAAAGAAAGATCAAGTTACACCACTTTCATCACACATGGAATGGATGGAGGATTGTAAATTGTAAGTGCTGACAGACAGCATTGTGATCAATAACCCTATAAAGACACAATTTGCATATTGTATTTTCAAACAGGGGCTTGTCCCTTCATTGTCACTTACAATGAGGGGTAAATTTTCATGAAATGGACCCAAGGTTTGAAGTGGTCAAGTATTTGGTACTTACCTATGCCAGATGTAGTATCTGTATCCTCATGCAACTGAGTTATCACAGATGTTGGTATCACAGCAAGACCTGCAATAATATGAAAGGAATCAATTGAATGACTTTATCATGCTACAGTATGTCTTCTTCCTACCTTATGTCTGTCAGTTCTACAAGTCTGTCAGTTGACACCTAACTTATTCAAAATGCATTTCAATATGTCTGATGTGCTCTCAGGGCCCACAAAAAATATGTGAAAATGTATCTATCTGAACCCTTAACAACAAAAAGTTATTCAAATAAAATCCACCGAGGAAGAACTAACCATAACCCTAATCCTTGTTAAAAATGTGACTGACATGAAAGGTTTGTCAAGTATTCAAGCACAACAGCAACAATTTATTTTGTCTTTCATATTAGAAAACCAATTTTGACACTGACCAGACTCCTGAAGCGATACTAAGGCATGTCTATGACATTGACGCTTTCCTCAATAACATGCCAGTTGGCCACCAAGACATCAGCTGTATTACCACCAGCAGAGAGGATGATGGGATACCTATCACTCTGAACACAAGTATGTCAACATGCCATCACATCACTGTCAGGTCTGTGTCAAAATTTGGTTTTGTATATGAAAATTCCAAAATATAATTATCTACAAACCTGATGAATCTCTTCACAAATTTATTTTGTGATTGCATTAACGACCAATGCCTTTCTCTCTACACTTCTATTTGCTTAAAAATTGCTTAAAATAAACACACATAATGCGGCCCATACACAATCAATTTGATTATCAATGTCAAAGAACCTAGATACAAGAGTGGATACAAAATCTATGATTGTCCACTGTACACACGAACATATAATAGTAATTTTATTGTCCAACCGTCAATAAAATCAAACTAGTTTAGATCTCTTCAATAATATTGAAGAGAAATATTAAATTGAATACCTGAGTGGAAGAAGGGCCCAACTCCCAATTTTTTTACAAAAATGAGTTACACCCGGCATTTCATTGCCAGCAGATTGTTCTTCTTTGTGTGTGAAAGATGAGCCAAAATCCACTCTCTAAATAGTCTTCCACGCGGCCACGTATACTTAATCATGGTTTTTATGGAAGAAAGGCCCAGCTCAATGGAGTTGGGACCTTCTTCCACAAATATTGGGTTAAGGGGGTACTACACCCATTGATTTTTTTTTTCTTTTTTTTGCATTTTGTGAAGAAATTACAAAAAAAAATTGGACAAAGTGGTATGCAAAATGAAGGGGCAAATCTTCTCGTTTATTGGTGGCATCGGTATCAACGTAGCTTACATGCTTTTAAAAGTAGAAGCCAAAAGGTGGTACATCACTGATGATTTAAATTCACTTCATTTTGGAAAGCTTACTATCAACGGATTTCGTTAAAATTTTGGATATGTGTTGCTAACACGTTAGGGAAATAAAGTTGATATGTAAAATGGGAATAAGTGGTTCCTGATTTCTTTTATGACTTCATGAACTTGGTGCTCCACAACTATCAAAAAGGAACTGGTTAAAATGCTTCTATTTTCAATGTTGAGCTATATTTTGTATTTTTAACTTGCGACATTATTTCACTGAAACTTAATTAAGCCACAGGTAACAGGTTACCACAACCATACTACAGCAATGTTGAAAAAAATTGTATTTCTTGTCACCTATACCACCATATTGGGTAGTTTTCCGTAAGCTTAACGTTTGTGATTTTGGTAACTATTTTATATTTATTTGTGAAATCCGTCTCAACTAGGCATTCTAAATTGTACTCACCATTTACATCCCAAGGTATATTAGTATATCCACCTTGCACTTCTCGATATATATCCAGTTAAAGACAGAATATCAAAATTATTCCTCATTATGATATCACAAACTCTCACATGTGTATTCAAAATTGATGCTTAAATTTGACCTGAACCAATTGACCTATAACCTGACATACGGTGACCTAATAGCCTTTTCTTCTCCTAACAACACATTATAATATTATTGACTAATGACTATACATCCATTGTGTAAGTGTTTATATATTTTGCATGCACCACTAGATTTTCTATAGAGAGTATAACAAAGGATTTAATGTATTCTATTCATGTACCCTACTTGAACATGCTGAATAGAATAAATCATGGTTTGTTATGAAACACGCATCTGAGTAACTAGGATACAGTAAACAAAATATATATAGGGCTAAAATGACTTACTACAATTGTTTAAAAGCACTTTTTTCTTCTTTTTTTCATATTTTTTTTTATTTCACATGATCCGTGCATATATCGCCTAGCTATAAATGAAAAAATATTTATTTAGACCAATCAAACCAGTATATGGGTGTAGTACGCCCTTAAAGAGGAATATTGTTCATCCATGAAAGCTGCTTTCTACCTGTGCAATTACCAAATTTCTGTAGCTATTTATAACACATCTGTTTACGGATCTGGTACTTGCAGTATATTAGTGGAAGAAGGGCCCAACTCCAGCTCATATTAAGACCTGTACCGTTGCCATGGAAACATCATCTATAATTTCGAATGTGTGTAATATTGTATGTTCATGTATTAAAGGTCCCCTGAAGATGAAAACATTCTGCCTATAAAACTTTTCCAAATATTAAGTTTTTTCATAATATCTCATAAACAGTTTACATGGAGTTGGGCCCTTCTTCAACTCAGGTATTCAATTGTATCCAGTCCTGCATCTAGGGTCCCCAATATTGATCAATGGGTCGCATAAGAAATAATTAGCTCTCATATAATGTGCTCAAAAACCAATAGGAACTAATTTCTTTGCAATAAAATTACTATCTTGTTGGTTCTCTTTGCGGAAACCAGGAATTCACCTTATAACAGATTTTCCATTATCAGCCTTGAACATACCTCTAGTTGTGCCAACAAATGTGTAGCCATATTTATTGGATGTAGCCAACAATTGAGACCTCTCTTTAGGAGCAAGAGTTTCCGGTTTATCCTCAAACACCTTAAGGCGACACAATTGCTGGAATTTGAAAGTCTGCCATAGGGATAAAATTATTTTAAAAATTAGCAAGAATACTACCAATGTCACATGTATATGAGGAGATGAATACATGTCTGGCATTGACACAGCATTCCTAAGAGATGGACTTCTGCAATTTGTGGCAGAGAAGAACGACAGTTGTTTGTTGTTTACATTTTGAGAGCATGCACAGCGTAAACACGGAAATGGGGTTCTGATTTGCTGATTCAATCGTCTGACAATCATAGAAACAGACAAATAATCTGATTGGCTGATTACGTTGGTCGGCACAGATTAGCATGCTTGAAGGGAACACAAAGCTCCACGTATGTTGCTCATTAACAGGGCACTCAACCCCGCGTCAATCGAGCAAGGGACTGCCAATTCTTCTCAGTGTAATGGAACCATGGGGTACCCTTATATGTATACATAGTACACACATATCACACATTAAACCATTTGTAGATATTTAGTGCACCTAATATGGATAAACATGCAGTACTGATTTACATATCAATGAAAACAACTCCCCCACCCTTATTAGAGGACCCCGTCTCATGTTCACATGCTAAAGTAATCAAGCTCAAAGACTTAAATTAGATCCCTATTGACCACAAATTAAATTAAGACAAAGGACTGTAATCAAGGCAAATGATGTATCTTTTCTGAGTCACATCTTTGATCCTCTGCTCAATAATGAAAAATAAATGTAGGATCTGCTGTATGGGTACATTTATTATCATTATCATTATCATTATCATTATTAACATTTAATATTATTATCTTAATTCAAGAGTTCCAGTATGATATACACTGCTTTCAGTCATGCAAGGCTCATAAAATGTCCTGATCCGGGCAAAAATGTAACCAGTCATATATGATATGCTTGCTTGAAATATTTTTTGTACTTGTTCTCAAAATTACACACAAAAAAAACCTTTTTATCGTAGCAGGGACTGGTGATGATATGCAAACGTTTGCTAAATGGTGAAATTCAAGTCTTATTCCCAGTAAGTATAATTCTATTATTTTAGAATAAGGATTATATACTGCTACTTACTACTACTTCCCTCTCTGGTGGACCTGCTTCTGGATCAGACATTTTGGTTGACTGGTTCGCTGAATAATACTTGGATTTAACTAATAAATACTAAATTATAAAATGAAAGAAACAAAAAGAGAAAAAGGAGATCTGCAAAAGGAGAATAGGAAACAAAAAATAAAAAGTGATTAAAAACATGGAATTTCAGTCATCACTGACCAGCTCAGTACATCTTGAAACTTGGGTAGTTTATTTGACAACTTGCAATGCTGCAAAAAAGCAATACATGTACAGTAGTTGATAGTTGTTGTGCTGCAGAAAGGCTATACATTGATTCACTTCAAGTTCGGTAGTGACGTCAATGCATTTTCGCGTTTGCGCCTCAAGCGTGCTGATAAACCACCCTTGTACGCTCTGCACGATTAACTTTACGTGAGTGATTCAATACTGCGGCCAGCGAAATACGCACATACGTCACTACCAAACTTGCCGTGAACCAAATCATACACATGTATTTCATTTTCAGCAACTGCATGTATTTCAAGAAGTGCTGAGCACATAATTAGCTACCCAATACATACACAGAAAGCATAAATAAAATCATTTATGTATGACAAATCTAATCATCCACCACAAATGGACTATAGAAACAAAGTTGGTATCACTTTTTGAGATCTTTAAGATGCAAATCCCCCTCAAAATAAATTTGCATCTAGAGATACATGCAGTCCCAATTACATGTTTACACAATGGTATTAAATCCTGGGAATCACAAGGTTTCCTGTGCTTAAATATTCCATGGTCTGTACACTCACAACCAGCTTTAATTTGGTGACTTTGCAGCACCATTTGTGGTGAATGGTCATAAATGTCGTCAACATACATGTAGTATGTGATAAGAACCACCAGCGAGTGACTACATCATAACAGCAGCATTCTTGATTACAGTTCCATTCATTTACAATGTAGTGTACGTATGTATTTTTATGATGATTAGATGCGGTACAGGTGAAAACATGCATATAATAAACAGACGGTACTTACTAAGACTAAATATCATACATGTAATTTTAGAAATCAGATACACTTAATCTTAATTGAACCAAGATACCCACTACCGGGCACTAGCAATAGAATTTAAAAAAGAATAAAGAATGGTGTGCACATGTACCATATTAGTTCCATTAACCGGAACTGTTAACCGCCCAGGGTGCTGAACAAAGTCATTTCAGGTGGGTGCTTATTTTTTACAGTGTTCACATATTTGCGCATGCAAAAAAAGTCATCCATCACCATCTGATAGTACTTAGGTCCAATTGATAATGAAAACTTCTTTTTGACCAATAGGCATGTAGTTCTCATGGGGTTAAGATACGTTTAGTAGCACCTGTCACATGATCAAACAAGGCTATAACTAAAAACAATTCTTTTGCCAAAATTGTGAGAATATGGCCAAATGTTTATTTGTATTTGATTGCTTTCAGCAACATAATTGTAGCCTATGGCATATGGCATGTATTGTTTCAGACTACGACAATTAATATTAAATCTTTCAAAGGAATGTGGTCAAAAATACTTGGTTCTTGTAAATTATCCATGCAGACTTTAAATATTGATGAATAATTACTACATTTTATAAAATTTTCTTTAAAAGACAGACATCAAAAAATGCACAAAAAACGCAATATAGACTTTCAAAAAACAGTTGTCAGTGCAAATAATGTGACATGCAATTTAGTCGTATTTTTGCAAATTGGCCTGGAAAACTGAAAAATTCGCACAATTCTTCTCAGATTTTGTGTTGAGATCTTACTTTTTTTGCAGTTTTCACAGTAGGCTACATTGTACATTTCAGATTCAAAACAACAAATTAATAAGCCTGCTAATATATTTGACCATAGGCCCAACCAGTGTTCTAAATAGGGCCGGTCAGCCGGCCATTTGCCTGTAACTTTTTGGCCGGGCCGGTAACTTTTCCGACTGGCATCTAGTTGTCGGCCCGGCTGGCCGGTAACATGTTAAGGTCAAGCCTGGCTGGCCTGTAACTTTTTGAGGCATATTTCGAACACTGGGCCCAACATAGTATAATGCTCAGGTCTTTGAAAACAAGAAAGAAATAAGACTATCTAAAAAGTTCAGAAAACCCACACTTTATGCACCAACAAGTTTGAGCTGTGTCCAAAAATTAAATTCATGATCACATGCAAGCACTCAAAAAAGAAAATTAGTCTTTATTGTCACACAAAACTGTACAAGTAAACACCACTCAAGACTGCTCGGGCAATATCATGTCTCACCTGACCACGCCACGACTAAAAATAAACGATGAAAAGCGCCCCCAAGCTACCAATCCACGGGGCGAAGCGTGACTCTCCGTGACAGGAAGTAAGCCAGGATAAAAGTTGAAATGACAACAATGAATGCAGTCCAGTAAAGCGTGGTTTCATCAAAATATCTTGAAATTTGGGAAGCTTTTGTTCTAGATCAACTAACCAGGTGATCGGGACTTTCTTGCCTCCTCTTGCCATGGCAACGTAAGGTCACAGGTGAAAGGTCACTGGGTTAGTGAAGGCCACTGATGATGCCTATAAATCTCAGCCACTTCCAACAGATTGAAATAGATCCAATGTCAAGTATATCTTCTGGTTTTAGAGTAAACAACAGGATTGCTGCAAAGAGTAAACAGATTTGAAAAATCAGTTATTATAAAGGTAGAAACATCAGCTACGGTGTCATGCACAGATTTGGTTTGAAATGATACAGAATGTGTAGATGGGTAAGAAAAACTTGCCTGAATTTTAAACTTTTTTTAGCGTTTTTGACTTTTATCATTGTTATATTAATGCGCAATTACCATAAACAAAGCTTGAATGTTGTGTACTTATTTTCGTATTTTGGAATAATAATAATTTTAGCACTGCTTAAAAAATGCTCCGAGGTTTCTTTGCTTGCAAATTTGTGATATTTCATAGTTTCCATTTCGCCAAGCTGCTTGTCAAATTTACAACCTTGGCTTTTTAAAGTGAGACCATTGCAACAAATAATTGTTAAAATATTAAATAATTCTTTTTGTCAGTCTTTGTAATATTATATAAACATCAAAAATGAGTATACGACACATCAATTTGATTAGAAGCAAAGATCAACAACAATGTAAAATCAACTCCCATGTGAACTTTATTTCATTTCTTTCTAGTTTTCTTGGTATTTAATTCGACCCTTGTTTATTAGGGTTTTAAGGTGGTACTACAGCTACACCCCTGATAAATTTTGTGACTAATTTTGCATTTTTCTCAAAAAATAAAGTCACTGGTAACAAAACTTATTTGATTTGTTTGTTTGGGTTTTGACAACCCTGGATAACCCAAGAAAGCCTCTATTGAAGCTTATTTCCATCAGGGTCCATTTGAACACCGGGACGGGTTGAGAACAGTCAGGGGTTAACACCCTACTCTTTTCGAAACTGGCTGTGAAATACATGTACAAGTATGGCTCTCTGCACAAGGGACAGACGGCTTAACATCCCCTCCGAAGGATGGAGTACTTTCATGATTCGTTTACCCAATTCTAAATGAACCATGGGGAGAGCGGAAGTCTGAATTTAATCTACAGAAGTTGCCAATTAATTTCAGACTTTTTTTTCCCAAGCAAATTGCCACCGCCAGGAATTGAACCCGGGACCTCGTGCACTAAAGGCAAGTACTCTAACCATTGCGCCACGCTCTCCCTTAATGTATGTTATAGGGGCAAGGAATCCATTTACTTCACTGAAATTTTAGTGATTCAAGACAAGTGGTTCATTATATATGTTAAGAAATGAGGTATTCTAGCAGTACCTCTTTTCTTATCATAAATAACATGTATACCGCTTGCCTTGAATCACTAGAATTCTAGTGTAATAACAGGATTCCTTGCCCTATAATATACATAACTTTTGTTACCAGTGTAAATAAAGGTATTTGTGATATTTTCGGCTACCATTTAGGGGGATGTAATATTTGTATTTCATTGTCACCAGTGCTGTACGGTGCGACTAACATTTGGCCCATGCGACCAAAAGTCAAATTCTTACCGCCAATGGCAACTAAACATTTCACATGTTAGTCGCCAGGGCTAATCAATATTTACCTCACAGACTAAACAAAAAATATACAGTGATGATGAGTGATCCATAAAATGGGAAAATGGAAGTAAATAGTCAAATATTTGCAACAAACTGAGATGCGGTGCGATGCAATACCGGCGATCAGGAGCCCTGTAAACTTGCATCGTCTGTTGCCCAACACATCAATATACATACGGGCGTGCATTTCACGACCAGGTTTTACAGTTGTGCATCCGATCGGAGGCAGAGCTTTTGAAGGCTAGCCGGAGCCCTGTCTCCCACATGCTTCGATACCTACCACATGCAATTTTCAATATTTAAAAAAAATCATTATTTCCACAAAACAAGGCTCTGAAACAAGATTTCAATTCAATTTCTGGAACCACAGACTCAGACTGCTTGTTTTACGCAATAAACAAGGGCAATTCCACACCAAAGTGGACATGAGATTGAGAAAAAAATGAAAAAATTCTTAGAACTTTGAAACTACAAATGCTACAATGACACATTTGGTATTGAAAGAGTTCAATGTGCTCTGTCATTTGAGCTATCTTACACATAATTTTTAAATATGTTTACAATGAAATTTCTTCAAAAAACCTGTTTTTTGGTCAAATTTTGTGATTTTTAAAAGAAAAACTGCCTTACTTTGGATCCAATTTACACATCCTCATTATGTTGTTACAGGTTTTTTGTACAAAATTGCTCAATGAGAGTTGAAAGTTTTACATTCTGTGGTGTTATTCATGATTTTTGTATTTCTTGTGTATTTTATTATCCCCTAAAATTTAGTAAACCTTTGTCCTTCTGTTACCGTCCTTCCGTTACCATGGCTAATCCACTTAAGGCATTGTAATTAAATTACCGAAACACATAATTTCAAATGAAAAGTGATATTAAGTAGCTAACACTCAAAGGATTGCATTTCCCACCTTGAAAACAATGTTGCCTTACAAAATGCACATAATTTATGCAAAAGAAATTTAGGTAAAAAATCCATGTCTGTTTTACCGTCCTTCCGTTACCGAGCTCATTAATATTCATATTTCATACGCGAATGGCGAAAGGTATACTGTGAAAAAAAAGATGTGGAATTTGAAGGTAGGCCTATAAGTAAAAGTAATGAAATGGTAACATTTGTTTAATATAACTAATAAAGGTGTTTTTGATTCCCAAGTTTGAAATGTCGTTTTAGAGTGCAAATGTCCTTCCGTTACCGTGGAATTGCCCACAACATCTATAATCAAATGCAGCAAACCTTTGACGAGCACGACTACCGTGATGTTGCAAATTCGGAGCAAACAAAGCATACGGCGCACAGTTCGTTCGTAAATTTCCACTCAGCAACTGCAGATTGCCTCAGCAGACAGGTGCGTCCAACACAGTAAATACGCGATTTCTACTTTAAAAAATATGCGCTCATCAAAGGTTTACTGAATTTGACTATAGGGCCTCATAGGGTCATGAGTATGAGTATTGATGCACAAGTACGAGTACGAGTACCAAAAAAGTACTCGTACTCGAGTACGAGTATTGTACCTGCTCCCTAGTATTATAATAGATTCGATCTGTGCTAGGTATGTCCACATTGCTTATTATAGAGGGCGGCGTTCAACTCAAAAAGCTCAAAAAGTTGCAACCACCCACAGTAAATGGCTTAACTGTGTAATCCCCATAGGAAATACAAAATTTTGAAATTTGGACACCAGAAACTTGGAGACGCACCGGTAGTCTAAAAAGTGCGGGTCCTTTATCCTTGATACAGAAGTCATCATGCAGTGATAGTTAGATTTCATGAAATAAAATCACCTTTGTGTAAAACGGATCATCGTGGTAAAAATGATGCATTACTGGCTCTTTTGTACAGTAAGTCATTGTAAGGCATTGTCAATGAATGCTGCAGAAAAAAACCCAGATATTTGCCCATAACTTTGTTGATATTTGAGCTACAGACATGGTTGCCCCCTCATTTTTTAAGTTAAATGATCACCTTTTTAAACAAAGTAATATCCATGTGAAAAAACCTACTTGAAAATTTTGTGATCATGCCTATCTGTGCACTCATGAACGACACCTGTCTGTTCATTGCATTCACTTAGCTTTCAATTCAAATGAAAAATAATAATAATTTATGAATAATTAATGACAATGTTAATGATTCTATGAAAAACTGATGCATGTCATGTGTACATAACATTAACATGGTGTATGTAGGCATATACCGATCGTTCATATAGGGCGGTGCACTCACTCAAGTCACTCTGTAGTATTTGTGATTACGCATTTGGACAGGGTCGGCGCCATCGATAGATAGATAGATAGATAGATAGGTTGGACATCCCGTCTATTATTTCAGGCGCACCCCTGATGACAGGGTAACAAAGACATTTTTAAGTTTAATACATGTGAGTTCACAAAGCAGTCTTTCTGCGATAAACACAACAATATCATAATAGATAACATGCAAAAGTACATGGCTCCAGTCCCACTTCGTTGTAAGCATCAAAGTGTCAAAACAGTAAAAACTGTGACTGTGCAATGAGAGGAGCACATCCATAAAATCCAATTAGGCAGCTCACTAGCCCAGATCGATCCGGGAAATCGATCCGAGTTGGAATTACAAATACCATAAAAAGAAAACATAATAAAATTAAGAGCACATCCAAATTTGAGGCAGCTCAATTAGCGTACAGTACATTTACACATTATGAGTACATTAAATAAGTTTAGTTCACAATCATTTTGCTGCAAGCCGTTCGGTGAATTTTCCAGTGCGCGGCTTGACACTCCCTGCTGCAATACTTGGCAACAGAGCACCGGGTGCATTTTTGAGTCCTCCTGGAACCTCTGGTTCTGGGGTATGACAATTTAAGTTAAACGTCCACCATACAAACTCAAAAGTATGAATGTAAGGTGTTATTGCTGACAATAGAAACATTGTTGCAACGTCATTAAAAACAGGTATGTACTACAGACGTTCTTTCCCTGAAACGTGATACAGGCTAAGCCGGCACAGTCTGGGACGCAAATATCTTCTTCTTCTGTTCTGGGTAACATGCTTAACATCTTAATTAACTTTCATTCCCATGGCCTAATACTTGCTCACCCACGCGGCCACGCCCTTCTCATCTGATCCCACATGGGCTGTTGGGAAGTATCCAAATGAAGAACCTACATGATGTACCAGAACCAATGTCCAGAATCATCAATGGTGCCGAATTCGGAAACCGGCGCAGCGAAGGCAAAAGATTAAAAAAGCGATTTTAATGCGTTTTATTCGAAATCAGTCACCTTAAAATTGATTAAGATTAATTCAAATAGTAACATTATAAATTTCATTGATATTATAGGTAAATATAATGCAACCTGTACCCACAACATTCACTTTTTTACAAAAAAATTCGTACTCACAAATTTACCGTTCACGATTGCAACAACAATATGGGACGAGTGTTGCCATCCTGTTTTAATGTAATGCTCGAAATAAAACTTGGCAAAATCTCCCACCTAGTAAATTCAACTTGACCATTGACCCACCCAGTAAATTAGTTTGCCCACAAAAAATTGGGCACCATATTTTTTAGGTGCTGTGACGTGCAATTTGGGGGAAGGCCAAGATTCTGAATAACGGGCCGAATTTATACTCAATCGCCGAGCGATTGCGATTAAACGTTTTTGAAAAGCGATGAGCAATCGCCGAATTTTGCGATGCATCGCTCGTCGCTTTTGCATTCTAAATGCCACAAAATACATTTTTAAAACATCGGTTGCTGTCAATAATTATTGCTTTGAATTAATTCATCACGAAAAATTAATAATCGAGAAAGGTAAATTAATTAGGAAAATAATAGATCCAGATGGTTGTATATGATTGGTTGACGCATTCACGTGTCAAGCGATATCGCAGGGAAGTTGAGATTTCTACAAACTTGCAAAATCGACGTTGTTTTTGCCTCGGCGATTTGAATCGATTGATCGGCTTGAAATCAGTAGTGAATTTAGCACTTTGTGGCGACATAATAAGTTTATAGTACAATTGCGCATGAAGCGCACAGAAAATTTTGCCATTTTAAAACTAAACTGTTGAAATATGTTACAGAAATGGAATAAATTTGCGCGAAACGTGAAAAAAATTGCACTTTTGGCCTGGGCTAAAATGGCAAATATGAGGTTAAATTGAAACACATACATCAGGCGTCAACATTGGGGGGATGATATTGTATGGACCATCCCCCTTGGCAAAATATTGGTAGGGACGTGCCACTGAGAATTTGAAAGAGGACCCATAAATATACCAATTTTTCAAGAAATTGAGAAAATTTTGAAAAAAGGACCCATTCATATACCAAAATAGGCTTTGAAAAAGGGGTCATAACCAAATAACGTTCTCAAAACGTTCTGGGAAAGTACCGTTGACGTTTTCTAGACGTTTCGATAAAACGTTTTAAACACGTAATTTTGTTGAAGGTTTTTTACGTTCTAAAAACGTTATTAAAAGACGTTCTAAAAACGTTTTCACAACGTAAACAACGTTTTAAAAACCTTTCTTTCTGTCACCCAGGACGTATCCAGGACCTACAGAAAACGTATCGGACGTTGGAGCACGCAACGAACGTACTACGAACGTTGTAGAAACGTCCAAAACGTCCTGAAAACGTTATAGGAACGTAAAAACGTATTGTATATTTTGTTTTTTATTGCAGGACGCACTTATGTTCGTTTCTACTACGTATTTAGAACGTTATAATGACGTATTGAAAACTTTTATTAGTACACTTTTACAAAAGTACCAAAAATATCATACATAATATACAAAACTATAAGTCCGGCTTCTAGAAGAAAAAACGCGGTCCATGGCAGTTTTACAGTGACCAAGTGACGAAAACTCCGGACGAAAACTGTAGTATAAACACGAGAACCGTTTGTAGTGATACGTCTACCATGATGATGATAGTATTCACACCAAAGGTAATACGTATGACCTCAACAGTTACGTGTTCGACAGCAGCAGCAGGTTCTTCATTTTACCGGCAGGAATATCAGCATGATCCCGGGAAAAATATACACGATAAGCAGAAACACATCCCTGTATGCATACCTGTTTGGGATAATTATTATGTTTGCACCTTAATAATTCCGCCAATACATGTACCGACAAGATACTTGCATTACAAACACTACAACACACTTTCCGTTTTCACAGGGAAGTGGTTAGTCGGTAACACAAATCAAGGAAAAAACATCACTATAGGCCTACCTGAAAATGTCACTTCTTGGAAAACGTTGATGCTTTGATAATATACAGAGGAGGCTTAAAGGCATTCCTACAATGCACTATGATTGGGAAATGTGATCAATATAACCTAATTTTAAAGGCAAAGTCCCCATTGCCACACACACAAAATGGTAATTTTAAAACTGCAGCCAACGAGCTAATAGTTGAGACTTAGGACTGATATTTGATTTTCTTACAGGAAACATTCATATTGTCCCACTGCATTAATTTGATTCCAAAGTCTCGATGTTTTGAATGTTAAATAATAGGATGAAAACACCAGATATTTTCACACAATCTCATTGCAAGGTATGGACAACTATACCACATGTGTACAAAAGCCAGACATACAAGGTCAGAAACCCCATTGGGTTGTGGGAATGTCTTTAAACATCCTCTGGATAATATATATAGAGAGAGAGGAATTATTCCCGGAGCCATGTGTCACAGTGAGATTCCGGCATACATAATAATACAGTTGATACATACACGTTGCACATAGTACTGTACTTGCTTTGGTGAGTGACCGTTAAGGTCAAGTTCAACCTGATGCATTCTTTCCATATTCTGCGTGGGTGCTATCATAGTCTTGCTCTTGAGGTCAAGACACAAAGTGAAAGTGTATGTGTATACGCACATAATTATACACCGTTTTCATGGGACCATTTGAAATCTTACTTCCCTTTCAGTTTTTGAAATGTTTGCGTTCTACGTGTACATATAGGCCTATAGAACTATTTATGCATGAGTATATAAATACAAAATCGCAATAATTATTTATATTGACTCCATAGGCCTATGCAAAATGCAAATAAACGCGTCATCTTCTTGTACACGTTTATGAATAAATTAAAATCAAATTTCTACTTGTAGAATTTAAATTCTTCTTTTAGGCCTACATTCTATTGTACATTTCCAATATTCTATTGATAAAGAAACGTTTAACAGACGTCAGCACAATATGTTTTGAGAAAGTTGCAGGCGAATGTTTTATACACGTCGCGAAATAACGTTCATTTTATAACGTTCACAACACGTCCTGTGAACTTACAAATAAAACGAAATTAAAGCTTCAACATTATAACCAAATCGCAACGTTTTAAATACGTTTTAAACACGTTTTGGAAGACGAAGACGTAAAAGACCTAACCAGAACCTAACAAAAACGTTTTGTAAACGTTTTGTGTTTGCTGGGTGATATACCAAAAAAAGGCTGAAAATGCTACCCATATTTGCGGCACGTCCCCGTATGGTCATTTGTACTGAGTACTCCCCAGGGTTAAGAAGCCATTTAGAACTAGAAATTCGCGATTTCGAGGTCGCTGTGGCGTGTTTTGGCTCTCACCCAAAGATTCTATTTTACAAAAGGTCATGTTCTCACCCAGTGACCCCATATTTTTTACATTTTGCTCTCACCGAATGCCAACTGAAAATCATGCTCTCACCCAATGACCCCGTATTTTTTTACATTTTGCTCTCACGAATGCCCCTTAGTGCAAAAGTGCCAGCCCTACACCTATATCCATTTCATATTGATAAGAATTAAGTAAAAGTTCAAAACCTCATTTGAGCATTATCCTTTCATTCATGTTAATCAACCATTAACCCGGGACCCGTGAAGACAACTCATGCTGAAGGACTGATGATCATTCTGGTAGTAGACGTATAGGCCTATAGAGATTGAAAGAGCTGTAGAGTGGAACCCCGGGGAGATATTGGTATGCGTCATGTGCCTGTAATCATGTCAATAGACCCCCTTTTTTGAGGCAAATCTGCCACCAAGACCCCTTTTTTTATCAGCTTATACCGCTTTTTTCAAATCTACCACACAATTACCCCCTTTTTTATATCAGCTTTCATCACCAATGATCTGCAAATTTTTCGCGCGCCTCACGCATTTTTAACAAAGTTTACATTTTTGCAGCCATTTAGGCCTAGGCCTATACCTGCAAAATTGCTAATTTTTTAACATTTCATGCCCATGATGCTCAATTTTTAACATTTCACCACTGAATTTCTTGGAACCCAATGACCCCCCCTTTTGCTTGCCCCCCCCCCCCCCTCCCCTCTTCGGCTCGCCAAAAATTTCTTTCCCCCAACCAGGCCTCCCACCAGGGCTCATAATTATTGCACAGTCCCTAATATAAATATCTCAATTCAGGTAAAACTTATAATACAGCAACACTTTTATTTTGTGAATAGCGCCATCAACGGTATGTTTTGATCCTTACAGAAAATAAATGGACGTGGAACTGAAGTTCACGCATTTATAAGCTTACCACTTACATATACAAAATGCTCATGATTTTGTAGGCTACGAGTACGAATTTGAAACACCTTGAAGAAAAAGTCCGGTCACATCGCTGTTGTATTTCGCCACATAATCTGCATTGGTAGGTGTGCATATTCTGCGTTTTTAGTGTCGTACTATTAGGCTACGCTGACTTTCGTATTCGGCGAGGAGGACGATTTCGACCTCTGGTTTGTTTACAAACAGAGAGGTAGACAAAAGACCGTTCCGCTTGTCCAAACACTCAAGTCAGAAGGATGGTCCACAATAGCGTGATTCACGTAAACATGAATAGGGATTAAAAAGGTGTCACGTAGAACCATGTTCTTCTATTGTCCAATTTGCCATCAAGATTTCATATGGAAACAGTTCAGACCCAGAACAGGATCATGTCAGAAATTAATATTTTGTTCTGGGTCTGATTATTCGGACTATTCTGCGTTGTGTTTTCATCTTTTCTTTAGTAAAGACTTTAGTTTACATGATTGAATCATGGAATGAGATTTGCCATTTGGATTGATGATCAGTGTTCGAAATATGCCTCAAAAAGTTACAGGCCAGGCGGCCCTGTAACTCTGAAAAGTTACAGGCCCGGGTGAAAAGTTACCGGCCAAAACTGTTTAGAGCTTTGAAACGGGAAATTATATGCTGATGCTGGGACACATATCAACATATTTCCGTCAAGTTACACAAGTTCAATATCCAACTAACACAAAACGTTTTTAAAACGTTTTAAACAGGTTATATTTTGGGTTTTGGTAAAAGCGTTTTTTACATTAAATGTCGGGTTATATAAAGTTCATGAAAAGCGATTTAAAAGCGTTTAGTATGAAAACATACTACAGTATTTTCAAAATGTTTAAAAATGTTATTGGAAATATTTTTTGCAAACAAGTTATCAAAAAATGTTTATGAATGTTATGAAAAGGTTTTATACCCTTTATAACCCAACACATTTTAAATATTTTCTGGCAACCTATTCTAACCTTTTGCGAATGATGTTGAAAACGTTTTGTGTTTGCTGGGTAGTGATGTCTTAAACCAAGGAATTATTTGGCATGCATATTTAAAATGAACTGTATAATTATAATTCTGAATAGGTACTTTAGGACGTGTTACCCTGTGTAAAGATAGTCACTTGTGCTGAGCATGAAATTGGTCACTTATCGCTCACTGTTCAAAATGTAACATCTACACCAATTACAGTCCCGAAACTGTCTACTTTTTAGCCGACCTCAATTCGAAACATTTAGTGATAGTTAAAAAATGCGATCCCCAACCCTTTGGTTACCTTTGGACGAATTTTTCGTATTTTCCGCGGAGTCTCCGTGTCTGAAATTCCCCGGTACAAACATCTAAAATGTCGCAATTATCAGTTCTCGGTGATGATACTATATCCGCATCGCTGTGTTCATACATGAATATGCATATCTCTGACCCCTGTAAGGTCAAAAACGTGGCGTTGATTTCAACCAATCCGATCCACCGTTTAATAAGCAGCTTGATACTGACGTCATATCTGAGGTGACCAGGAGGCAGGAGCTACCATTTTGGTAAACTGAACTCGACTCGTGCGTTCTTTTGGTTCACATAAATCGTACAAAATTTTCAATAACGGGTAATAGTATGATTTCAATTTTTTATGAATGAAGTTACTTGTAGTTTTGAGGAATGACAAAGTTGTTTTTGAAAACTTAGATGTTTGTTTCAACTGATGATGTAGGATCGCAAGGTGAGTGAATTCGTGAAGAGATTTGCTTGTTTGAGTGATAGTAGGATACGGGATGTAGGCTAGTCCTCTGTGTTTGACCGGCTCCGACGTCTCAATTCACAACGTCTCAATTCGTACCTGCTTACCAGACAGCAATACTGCGTATTGCTGTATGGAACCAGATATAAGGACGTGTCTACTACGGGTAGTTTTACCCCAGTTCCCGGGAACTTGTCCCATGCAGCTGTAAGTTTTGGGAGTCTGAACTAAAGTGGCAACTGAAACAAATCTTTAAACATGGGTCCCGATTTGAGAAAAAAAATCCCTTAACATTGGTCCTGATTTGAGAAAATTTGGTCAAAAACTGTCTAATCAGCCGTTTTGAGGTAAAAAAAAGATCAAACATGGGTCCAGATTGGAGAAATAAGATGGTCAAAAACGGTGAATCAGCCATTTTTTTAGGTTTAAAAATCCGTATAAATACTGGTAGGAGTTTCAGAGTTCCATCGGCACACCCTGTCAAATGTCAAAATGTAATTCAGGTAAGCCCCTCCATCGTTAACTACTTACATAATTAAGTTATGATCAATATTTCTGATGTCAGAGACTGTAGCGTCCAACTCAGGCTGTTCAAAACGGGCATCTCGTTACTATGACGAAATACGTTGGTACTAATTCAAATTTTCAAAATGCACAGAATAAAACTTAGGCTGGTAGAAGCGGTGGTTAAACCGTTGAAATGTTTCTGGCAAGACCGGGACTGAATTGTTTCGGGTTGAAACTTCGTAACTGATTTAATAAATAATGACAGATAGGCGATACATTATTCACGAATCATGAAAAACTAAAACTTTGAGCTTTAAAAGTTACCGGCCAGCCTGGCCGGCAACTCACCGCTAGTCAGGAAAGTTACCGGCCAGGCCAAAAAGTTACAGGCCAATGGCCGGCTGACCGGCCCTATTTCGAACGCTGTTGATGATGCGTGGGGGGGCTGTGCAATTATGCAGCTATACTAGTCTCAGCCCCGGAGTGGTGAATTCTCAAAATGGTCTGCCAAAAATTGCTTTTGCCCTCTGACTGTGCCAAAAATCTTTGCCTACCCCCCCCCCCCCCCCTGATATCAGTTTCACCACCCTGCACCCCAGCTAGGGACAGGCATAAAAATTTCTCAGAAACAATTTGACACCAAAACCAATCTTCTACTTTATTGCTAAGTGAAATTATGATGAAATTACTGTCGGAACATTAGGCCATATTTTCTGATAAGACTTACCATAGGAGTGCATCATGAGGGACTTTTTGTGCCCCCTGTCAATTTCTTGTTTTCATTGTAATTTAACCTAATTTTTGTTGAATATTATGTAAATATCATTTTCAACATATCTGTGAAATTTTGTATGAAAATTCAAATTAAAGTGGTAAAAATTTTTGTGCTAATTTTGGTCAAATTTTGCCATTTTTTGGCCATTTTGAGCCCATTTTAGCCAAAAACCATGATTTTTACCAAGTGATAACCAAAAAGTGCATTATCCCAGGAAATAAGTAAACTGGAATTGTTATGTGAAAAGGGTGAAAGTTTTTGTCAATCCATACGTTTCCCTTTTGTCAGAAGATGAATTTTGGGTAAAAATTGACTCTTTTCCCAAAAATGCCCATTTTTGACCCATTTTTTGACCAACATGATGATTTTTCCGAGGGCATAACTTTCGGAAAAAAATATTAAAAAGTGAAGTCAATGTTGCATTCTGGTTCCTAAAGCATTGAATCTGTTGTCAATGCAAACTAGAGCATATCTGAAGAAGATTAATTTTGGTTTTATTCAGTGGCACAGATTTAGGGCCTTTTTATTATCAAGTAAATAAATAGCACTCTCGCTCAGATGTGCCTGTCCCTACCCCAGCAGGGCCAGGGGTACACAACTACACATTACACGAGAATTTGCACACGATAGTTATTTACATCATTTACAGCCTACCTCTAATTCAATGGGGGTTTCTGCAAAATGTAGCTTAATTTGCAATTATGCTGTACTAAAGGGCTGTAATGAGGGGAGCGTGGCTGAGCGGTAGTCCTGCCAGCAAGACTTCAGTCTTTATCATAAACATAATGACATCTAATGCCAAGTTACAGTTTAATACTGGAACTAGGCTGAGTGGTTAAGGCATTAGACTGTGAATCCAAGGGTTGAGGGTTCGAAATCTGAGTAAGTCCGCTTGAGCTTGGCTGTCTCTTTGTGTCCTTGAGCAAGGCACGTCACTCTACTTGCTTCAGTGCTTTGGAGGGCATTTTAAGCCGTCGGTCCCATGTACATGTAAACTAACATTAATGCAGTGTGCATGTTAAAGAACGTCACAGGCTCTTTGAAAAGAATACACTCATCTACTCTAGGTTCCAGATTAAAAAATAAGTACAGCTTGTCTGTACGCAGTGTGATAATACATGTACTCAAATATATGAGGTAGGCACTAATATAAGGAAGAAGAAGGGCAGTTCCGTCAACCAAAGAAAAAGTCAAAATTTGAAACATGTTTTTATCTGATATCTCAGTAATTTGACATTGCAGATAGTGCAAACTATTCTTTTTCTGAATCCCCATTTGCTGCCAATTTCAAGAAAATCGGAGCAAGTTTATTTTTTACGCTTTTTAAATATGAAAATTTACCTCTTTTGCGGCCTTCTACTCCCCAAACTGCCATCATTAACCACCTTGTTTAAAGTCGTCTCTTTCAAACAAATAAAGTTTGCATATTTTGGAAGTTGATACCTGACTTTCTCTGCATGAAGGGTCTTGCTGAAATTGCATCCCTGTTTCGTATTTTAAAGAAACGATGTCATTTCATTGTTGCGGACGCACAAAGTACAAATTGAAATATTTCAATATGTCCACAATGAAAAAAATGTATGTACGCAACGAAGAACATCATTGAGAAATTTTGACCAAAAAGACTCTTGATTTTTTTCTTTGCTGGTTTTCTTTAGCTTTGTCCCTCTTGCAAACAAAACTCTACCAGTTTCCATCAAAGATCTGAACACTACAGAGCAATAATTGTAATTGAAACACATACATGACAAGTAACTCAAAAAGTTCACTTTCTGTGAATATGTCAGCAACGGAGGTGATTATGTGACCTCATGCCAAATTTCTGAGAATGGGATTAGAATTGAATTTTCAGGTTTTACACTTCTATCAGAGATATTTCAAAAAGTTCAAAATACAAAACCTCAATAATTTAGAAGTTCTGGGTCCTCAAAGTCTTCTGAATGTACCGCAAACTAAGGAACTGCCCATTTACAATCCTATATTTTATAAGAAACCGAAAATTGAAAATGTCCAACTTCAGACTGATTTTGCTTGATCACACCACAATTGACCACTTTGATGAATAGCCTGTTGTCAAACCACTTTCAGCGTTACGTAATCTAATTGTGACTCGCATGTATATTAACGTCCTTGTATATAATTCTAAAACTAAACATTTCTGAATTACTAGCACAGTTGCATGTACTGCCGCTTCACTGTGTGCACATTCGTAGCCAGTGCCATGCCTGACTAGTCTACATGTACATCTACACAAATGACAACTCCTGAATGAGGAATGAATATAAACTGTTTTCTTTGATTTCAGGAGAAGCTAATGTTGGTAGCATTGCATCATGCCTCCCAAATTTAAGCGTCATATGAAAGACCAAGATGTCTTGGCTGCACAGGCACATGAGAGAGTAAGTTATATATGCACACCACTACCCTCTAAATGTGATTTCAGTGAAATTGCACTTTATCACTACATGTATCATGCACTCTTTGTTTTTGTGGGGGGGGGGGGCACTTGAGAAAGTATTGTGCATATTTATGCACAACCAACAACAACAAAACATTAATTTAAATGGGGTATTTTGGGGCAATTGTATAACTTGTAATGATGCATTTAAAAAGGCTCAGTGTTTTCAAGAATATATAATTTCTGAATTTAATAAACACACACAAAAAAAGAAAGTCCTCACTCATAGTGACCCATGATAAATCTAAACCTGGTCATATTATGACAATTTGATTGCTATGGTCATGTACAGAAATGTTTTAGCTCTAATTTGATACCATATTTGCTCTGAATTACATAGATTTATACCAATAAATGAAATTTGGTGCATTTTTAAAAGTTGCAAATTAACAGGACCCGAAACAGTCACTAGATAATATTGATTGCACCAATCAGGATGATCTATCGCATCTGTTTCCAAGAAATTTTGGGTTAATAATCATGCACATCTCAAATGAATAACCCATGCTCTATCTGTATGCACTTGGGATAGTTTGCAATTTTATGTGATTGTTTTGATTTGCATTCACACCAAATATCAAATATCAATCTTTTCAATTTAGAGCACTTGGTAGCCAATGTGGAATCAAATTTGAGCTAACAAGATTCTGTATACAAACATATCAATCAAATATAGGTTTAGATTTATGACAAATCAGTGGAATGAGAACATGTTTTGTGCTGTGTTTATATTAGGGTGCTAGTTTATCAAGACATAAATTGTAAAATTAATTGAGTCCAAAGAGGGTCTAAATATTACTTTAGGGGCATGATGTAGGTGGTGATGTTAAAATTTTGTTGAGGAATAACTGAAAAAGGGAATATTCTAAATTTACATATATTTGTGACTTTTCTAGGTTAATCTTCTTGGTGAATACCATGATGACGAAGATGGTGATGAAGATGATTTCTTTCTCAACCAAAGTCCAGTAAGTCGACAAGGAGATGGAAAAATTCAAAAGTAAGAACAATATTAGAGCTGGGAGAGTGAATGACTGCCATTGTGGAGGATATTGTGAAAAAGTTTAACATTTTGCCCTCAGAACTGATAATTTCCCCTGGGGAATTGCCCAAAGGGAAATTCTTAGCTCCAAGTAACTGATCAATGTACATTCACTATAACCTCATTCATTAAACTGTCATGTGTCCATGGACCCAAGCGTGTGTCCCTTACAGGCCAACTGTATCGAATGTATGGAGCTTATATAAACCATATACATGTAACTAAGGCGTTTTGGGTCAAGCTGGGAGAAAAAAATCCCAGGTCGACCAAAAATAGCGTATCGCACACGATAGACCACCTAAGTTATTGTAAATCGGTTTCTCCCAGGTCGACCGTAAATTTTGGGTTACCACATTCGGCCCATAACGCCAGGATTTTTAGCCAGGTCGACCCATGACAAGCATGCAAAATAGCCTACATACATGCGTGCCCCGACCATGGCGATATACATGTGATGAGTATAACCATTGTACGGCATTCATTCATAACTTTGTGCAAGCGCCGTGTGACTTTTTTTTACGATATCAGTTTCAGTGTCTTGACTTGGCATCTAACTTAATTCAGTCATGGGCCTACTCTCATTCTCGTATTTATTTAATAGAGTAGGCCCTATTCTTGTTTTAGTTTGCAAAATACAGAGGCAGATATAATCCCGGGATATAATGTAGTCATACTTCCAAGTTTTCTACTTTCTTGAATTTGCGTCAACGTGTAGGCCTAAACTCGCTTAAGCTTACATCCAAGTTCGCATGGACGGTACTACGACTCGATGTTTCAGACTTGTGAGAAAAAAGGAAAGAGGTCACAAATAGGATCAAATAAAATGTCCAACAAAGAATCACCCTGCCTAAGTGCCGGACATAGGCTAGGCCTACATGTTTTAAACTTTATTATTATCCACCACGTAATGGAGTGCCAATTTCTATTAGCCTAAGCTGTCTTTCTATCAACAAACGTGGAATCTCCCAGCTTGACCAATTTGGCGTAACTAAGCCTGTCCAAATGTCAAAAGCTGAAACTCACACATACAATGTTGATGGGTGTACAGGTAAACAAGCAAATAAACATGTAGTAATGTGTGTACTGATTGATTGGTTGATTGATTGGATTACGGTACTAACAAATGAATCAAGATATTTGGTCAGAAATTATGATTGAGCTTGTGAATTATTCTGTTGCTTGCTTTTATTTGATTAATTGACTTTTAACTGATTGGTTGATTGATTGATTGATTGATTGATTTCAGGGTACAAAGACAGGTAGATGAAGTTGTAGATATTATGAAAGACAACGTTGATAAGGTGCTTGATAGAGGAGAAAAACTGGAGGATCTACAAGAAAAATCAGGTAAGCCTAGAGTCATCAAAACTATTAAAGACCAACATTGACTTAAACCTAATGGAAATTCAGTGTGTTTCCATTGATATTCTCTTACTTAGCAGTAATGGATTTGTCCATCAGAAAGATCATGAGGCTGACATGACCCACAACTACTGTGGGACGGAAATCCTGGTACAAACATGAAATGCAAGTCTACCAGAAGGGTATACATTTGACTCACCTAATCACCCAGAACACAGATCAAATATGTGTATGGTCCTGTAAAGCCACCCCCTCAAGATGTGGAAGGTAGTTGGTCTGCTAAAGCCCCCCCTCAATATGTGAAAGTTAATTGGCCCTAGTCAGGATAATTTGAAAAAATTAATTTTGAAAACAGGGGCTGTGCAATAGTTATGAGCCCCTAGGGGGTAAAAACTGGAACATGTACTACAGCTTTGATACAACAACAACTTGTTTCTTTGTTTTATAATTGCAGATGAATTAGTTTACAGTGCTTCCATGTTTAGGGTCAGTGCTAAAGGCTTAAGATCACATTTCTGGTGGCAAGAATGCAAGGTAAGCCCACATTAATCCAGATTTTTAGATTCACTTTTCTGAGAAATTAGAAAGCAATAGAACAAGTTACTGACATCGCTGCAAAGCCTACAAATCATCAAAATATTGTAAGAATATTTATATATTGTCATTTCTTACACATGTACATGTTTGCTGTGATAGCTTTTGATGCCTTTTGGCTATCATTAAATAGATGGTCAGCTGCAACTTTCCACTCTCCTGGTAACTCTTTATCTCAATTGAAATCTTTCCTATATTAGTCCAAACACCCTAGACAGGTTTCATTAACAGATTGAAAATTCTTGACAGCCCGATTGCATATGAATAACTGAAAAAATCATGCATAGACATAAATTTTTTGTATTGTAACTTGTCTATGTATATTGTTTTATTGAATTTGATTGTCAAACCCTATTGTGAAACACAGAAAACATTTCAGAAAGCATTGTTATTTCATGAGCTCATCAGATATCAAACATTGAAACAGGGCCATTGTAATTGGGCTAATCCATTTAAATTCCACACTCCCCCTGTGGAAGAGTTTGAAAAGATTTTCCACAGGGGGAGTATGAATTTCAAATGGAATTAGTACATTGACCAACTCTATTGGAAACTCAACCTCCCTGTGAAATATTTGGATTGGATTTTTCTCAGAGGGTGTATGAAATTCAAATGATGCTGCCTAATGTGTTGATTGCATTTGAAATTCATACTTCCACTTCCACAGGATTTTACATGGAATAGCCCATTTCAGCTTACACTCAATCTGAAAGTTATGAGAGCAGACAGTGCTCACATTTTTGTGGAATGTGTATTGTGACCTGGGGGGGGGGGGGAGGTACATTCAACTTCAATTTTGGTAGAACTGATTTTCGGGGCAAAACAGGGGGTTGAAGAATTGAAATTAGGGCCAAATTATAGGCTGTGGAGCTAAAAAAATTCCATTTTTTTCTAAATTTGAGGCTCAAAGAACTGGAACAGAACCAAATGTAGGTCTTAAGGAACTGCTGGAGAGGCTGAAAGAGGGACCCTTGACCCGCACATACCTGTATTACCTTTACATGTGAGTACCCCCGGACTGTGATATGTTCCTAATCAATATGATAATTATGAATGTGTTTAATTTCAGATGAGATTAATATTGCTGGCTGTGGTACTCATAATTTTATTAGTTATATTCAGTAAGTATTATTAAGATGTTATTGTCATATTTGCATGGGTAAAATTGCCATATAAACATTTTGCTATTGAACTATGGTGTGGAATAAAGTTCTGGATCTGGAGCACTGCAGAATTAATTAATAAGGAAAGACAGAGGTAAAAAGACTTTATCGCGTCTGACATTACTGTCAATTGCGATCCTTGATTGGTTAATAGTGATGTAAGTAAAAGGAAGGCCGATTTATCTGGTGCCAATCGGAGAAAAGGAGTAGCAGAAAAATTACATACTTTTACAAAGAAAAAGCAACGTTCCTGGGCATTGTTGACATGGTGCCTTCAGCAAAGAAAGTGTCCTACTATAAAGACCTAACTTTTGAGATGGTTTGTATGTTTGAAGGTGCAAAATTAACAGTAAGGCTCCTGGTTAGGCCATGAAAAAAAAATTGTTTGCTTGCCCTCTATTGAATTTTAACAATAGGTCGGTTGGTCGGGATTTCTTCTTCTTTTTTTTTTCCATTATACTAGCAAACTCTACTGTTTGTATTAATTAAGGCTCAAAATATGAAAAATCAGACAATTTTGGTGTCAAAATGAATCAACTAACATTACAAAATAATTTAAATGTTGAACACAAGCTCAAAAATACATTTTTTTACATCTTCAGAATGCAAAAATTTGAAAAGGAAAAAAAAAGCTTTTTCAGGAATTTCCAAAAATAGGGTCGGTATTCTTTTGTACAGTAAATAGAAAGAAAAAAACCTTTTCTCTGATTTCCAGAATTAGGTCGGTCGGTTGAGGGCAAGCAAACATCTTTTTTTTTTGCCTTATACTGGGGCGTTCAACAAGTCATCATCACAAAACTTGTAAACAAACCATGCTCAAGTTTGATTGACAGATGTCAGATGCGATAAAGTCTTTTTATCTCTGTCTTTCTGGACAAACATTGCATACATGTTAAAAACAGGACTTTGACCAAAATTGAGGGTGCACTTTTTGTGAAATCTCACAATGCCCCTCTAAAATAAGCTCTGACATTGCAAACTGATGACAAAGAGGTGTCAGCAGTAAGGGTTTATAAATGTGATATGAGCTACAAACAGTTACAAATCTATACTCAGTGGCGTAGCCAGGATTTTGGAACCGGAGGGGCACAACTTGTAAATGTACCGACGGAAATATTTTTGCCGACAGAAGGATAATAGCCCGTAACAACATAAAAACACACAAATTTGATGTATAATTCACAATTTTTCATCATTTTTTTACAATGCTTCCCATTTTGTGTCACCCTGCCCCCCCACTGGCTACGCCACTGTCTATACTGCTGTGTCTGCATTCAGTGATGTCTCTTTTTGCAAACACAACCGTCTGTCTGTTTGTGTGTGTGCCAGCACTAAACCCTTACAGAATCTGCACCAAGTGAAATGCTCATTGATGTCGTTGCAAATTTGCTGTGTTCTGTCTTTTGCCAATTCTTACCTAGCTGGGGGGTTTACACCCCCCAGCTACAATTGTAGGTATTCTAATGCTAATTCAAAATGCTTTTTCTCCTACATGTTACACCCTACAGTTACGTAACTTGCACATATGTATCGGCTATGTCCAGTGCCCGTAGGGTCTAAACTGAATTGGAGTCAAAGGTCATTAAAGGGGCATTTCTGGTATATAACCAAATACCTTCAAAATGCTTCTCTTGCCACATATTAAATAGCACAATGACGTAATTTGCACATATGCATCGGCTATACCACACGCCTAAACTTGTTGACAGAATCGGGGTCAAAGGTCATTAAGGGGGTAAAATCTTACAATTGCATTATCTGAACATCTGTAAGGGGTATGGGGCTCAAACTCCGTGACAATAAATCTCATGACCAGGGAATATTTTATGGGGGTCAGGTCAAAGGTCATGCAGAGGTCAAATTTTAGAAATGCATTTCCTGGACATCTGTAAAGGGTACGGGCCTCAAAATTGGTGACAACAAACTTAATGATCAGGGGAACATGTTGGAACACTTTGCAGGGGTCAGATCAAAGGTTATCTGGGTCAAATCTTATAACTTCATTTTCTGAATAGCTGTAAGGGGTATCGGGCTCAAACTCAGTGACAACAGATCTCATGAACAGGGGAACATTTTGCAGGTGTCAGGTCAACGGTCATGTAGAGGTCAAATTTTCTAAATGCATTTTCTGGACATCTGTAAGGGGTACAGGGCTCAAACTCCGTAGCAACAAACTTACTGACCAGGGGAACATTTTGGAACATTGTGCAAGGGTCATGTCAAAGGTCATCTGGGGTCAAATCGTAGAATTTCATTTTCTGGATATCTGTAAGAGTGCACGGGCTGAAAGCAGGTGACAACAAACCTCAAGACCAGGGGAACATTATGGAACATCATGCAGGGGTCAGGTCAAAGGTCATCTGGGGTCAAATCTTATAATTACATTTTTTTACTTATGTAAGGAGTACAGGACTCAAACTCGGTGACAACAAACCTCATGACCAGGGGAGCATTTTTGGAACATTTTTTAGGGGTCAGATACCTCCACAACACCAACATGCCCCAGCTAGGTTTGTGGTCTATGACCACCATTTGCCAGTAGTTCTTCTTTCTTTCTGGCAACCAGCTTCTTCTCTTGCATGTTACATGCTACAGTGACGTCACTTGCACATATGCATCGTCTATAATATAGACGATGCATATGTGCAAGTGACTCTATATCATGTGATATAGACTCTATATCATGTGTCTATAGGGTGTTCACAGATTTGGGGTCAAAGGTCATTAAGGGGTCATTTCCGGTGCATAAGCAAAAAAACCCTTCAAAATGCCTCTAACATGTGACATTTTACGTGACTTGCCACGTTTCGCCCTAGCTCTGTTATGCTTTGACCGATTTTGACCATACTTAGTCACAAACACCACTGACCATGTGACTTGACTTTGGTCTGTGTCTATAGGGTGTTCACAGATAAGGGGTCAAAGGTCATTAAGGGGTCATTTCCGGTCTGAAAGCTAAAAATATTCAAAAAATCATTGTTTTTACAAATTACTTAGCAGAGTATTGTCATTAGCACACATGCATTGCTACCAACCAGGGTCTTTGGGGTGTCCACAGTTTTGGGGTCAAAGGTCATTAAGGGGTCGCTTCCGGTCAAAAACCAAAAATCATCAAATATATGTTCATTTTATTAAATCTCAAAAAGGAGCAAGACCAGAGTGACATAAACTTCATATATGCATTAGTGTTACCCGATGTATGCACGGTATTTTTATTTTTTGGTCAAAGGTCATTTAGATGTCATTTCCTGTTTTAAGGGCAATAAGTTCACGAATTTTTATCTCCATATCTAAGCATAGTAGATTTTTTAAATTTAAACTGTAACAATGCATTTTCTCGGTGTAGATGAGGTTTTTTTTTATATTGGGGTAAAAAGGTCATTAAGGAGGTCAAAACGTCAAATTTGCAAAAAAATGTTTAAAATTGGCCCAATCGAGCTCACATTCAACAGGAACGATTCTTACGACATTCTAAACATGTTAAAATAATTTATGACCCCAAATATCAATGTTTACTTTGGGGTCAAAAGGTCAAAATGTGGTTTGCAGATAGCTATTCGCTGTGTACCCAGATTCTATTGAATCTACATGTAGTTACTTATGGAGCTTGGGCAGAGCTTTGCACAGATACTGTAATGCATTTAATTATAATTTTCTTGTTTTGTTTTGTCTATTCACAGTTCCAATAATATTGAAGACACAAAACTAGTGGCAGGCAACTCTTATCGACAGCGAGTACTATCATTGTGCAATTTCTTTTGTATGACATCCAGAACCAGATAACTCACAGTAACAGGTGGATTTGATTTATATCTTTAATTGTTTAATTGAAAACATTATGATTTGCAAAAATGGATTTACCGAAGAGAAGAAAATGTCTTGCCACCATCAATCATACATCATCAGTGTGCCATTCAGTCTATTTACCAATCAACCCCACATGGTACCTGACACTCAGCATGGTGCATTACCTGACACTCAGCATGCTCAGTTATGCACAGCGTCTAATGGCAGAAAATTGGCTGCTTTCTGGGGGTTTCCATCACTTTTTAAAACTTTCTAAGTCAAATATTTCCTATGTAATATGAGTCAATAGTGAAAAAAACTAATTTCAGTGAAAAGAACACATCCAGGTCCTCTTTTCAATGAAATTAGTTTTTTTCACAAGTGATCATGCAATTCAAGAAAATTGCATGTTTTACAGTGAAATGTGTACAAAGGAATATGAGGCTATTCACCAAGATGATGTAACCTACCACAATAGTTTCTGTATGGGAAGGGCCTGATTTTGTAACTAGACTTTGGCAATAGAAAGAGCAGCCGATCTGCCAGCAGGGGGACAAAATGGGTTCTGATTACCGATCCTTCGGTCAACTCATTCGGGGGACGAGCATGGGGGCAAGAGCTCCAAGGGGGCCCTCCTCCCCCTGGTTACTACGCCTGTGGTGGCCCCTTAAAAAAATAATAATTATAAAACATGCACAGTTGGTAGACCAGGTAGGGTTCAGTCGATCTCTGTGCAATTACTGGGGTTGTGGCATGACCTATTTATGACATTTAGTTAGTAATTTTCAGTTATTTCTATTATTATTTAGCAGTAATTCCTGAGTGTGTCATTCATAAATTTAAAATCTGCAGAGAAAAAAAAATACAATCATGCTGTACATTCATATAATTCAGATTTAAATTAACATTATACGACACCACCCAGAATTTCTGTGAAAATATTTTGAAATTACTTCCATGGGAGGAAGGAAAGTCACAAAATACCCATGATTCTGTGATTGTATTCAATCTAGGATAGCAGGCATACACAGGTGATGATTGCAACCTGCTATTGCTATGGTAGGTTTTTTAATCAGATTTATTACGTCACTTCGCCAGCGAATAGTCAAATATCCAGACAATATTAATTGTGATATGGCCTTGATTTCACCTTCTGAATCTCATTATGAAAAAATAATATGTATATATTTTTTACAAATATAATGTTATTATGTTTTATTTGGCCCTAGAATGGCAGAACATCCCAACTAGAAATGTTGGTTCTTGTTGCTTTTAGTTAAAGTCATAATTATGTTGCTCTGCAGAAACGCCATCAATTTTTCATGCGAAAGACTAAGCCTAAAGTGCTTTAATTACAGTAACCGATCAGCGTATTAATGATGGCTAAAATGGTATGTGCATGGGTGTACATTTGTCTTGTCGAGTTTTAGTTATACATCTTATTTGGTGTGAAGCTTAGCTCAATAACAATCTGCGACTTAATACACACATTGATGATAATTATTGGTGCTGGAATTAATGATTTTCTTTGTTTTAACTCATTTCTTCAGCTCAAAATTAATAGGGAATGGACATATGTGTACATATAAATAGTGAAACATTTTGTAGAAGACAAGTAAAGAATCTATTCTTTACGGAAATCACACATTATGTAGTTTTTGAACATTGCCTACAATTTATATTAATATATTAAAAAGGGTAGTGACCCAACTTCAAAAAAAAAACTTCTCCCAAAGCAGTACGTTTTCAAGATGGGATGTTTTGCCATGATATGAAGGGCCGGGTCTTGTTGTATACATCAGAAAAATAATTTTATGGTACAGAACATTGTATAGCTTTATTTAATTTATTGTATTGTGGTGTTGGTTTTAACTGTTATTGACAATGTTGATATGCACGTGGTAGCTAAACATTTCTGATGGGAGCAGGCACATGGCATGAAAGGTTATATAGAGAGGTGTAAAGAATTTAGAAAAGAATGAAAAACTGATGACAGATCATGACTGATCCTGGCTGTGATGGTTATTATGCATTTAGACTGACTAGGGTTCTGCACCTGTATAGACTGCATCCCTGAATGATGCTAAATGGTTTATAAGGTGTGTCTTGGGCCATATAGTGGTTAGCGGCTTTTTGTAAAGTGTAGTGAATTATGTAATTGCGCTGTATAAATCTCCAGGATAAATCAGTGGCTTTATTGTAGACTATGCACTACATAAAATGTAGGTATTTGTCCTCTCACTATATTCTGAGAAATAATGAAATAGGGATTGCAATCCAATCCTCCTGTGTTATATACAAGTCAAAATTTGACGCAGATGAATTCATTGATCCCACAACTCATCTCAAATCAATACTTTTTTGGGTTTCTTTAACGCTCGCCACGCGGGTGTCGAATGCAGACGACAAGTTTCAATTCGTTTTTTGAATATTCAAAAATTTCAGAATTGTAAATGTTTATGACCATATTTGGAATCAGCATGAAAAATGCATTATGGCACATACAAGCTCAGTATTGGTTTAATGGTTCTTGAGATAGCTCTTGATATTTTGAGGAAATATCTCAAAACTTTGACTTTTCATGTTGAAGCCTATGGCCAGCATGCAGAGCATTAATACTGAAAAGGCCAGTATTGGGACGTGTGACTGAGAAGGTCGCATTTTACGCTCTAAAGTGTGTACGAGGGGGTATCCAAAAGTTTTTTTAATCACCCAGAAGTGAAAGAGCTATATCAATGAAATTTTGTCAGTATAATCACTGGTCCTTATGTACATTATGGTCCAAAAATGGTCTCATAAGTATGTTTACTTTCTTTACTGGTGGCGCTAGATGGGCAGTAGGCGCATAAACTTTTCATGATAAGATCCTCCACTTTCTTGAGTTTCTTCACTGTGGCCGCATCATCCATAAGTGATGGACGTCCACTTCTTGGCTCATCTGTGAGGGACATGTGGCCAGTTTGGACATTCCTTTTTCAAAAAGCAAAGAGCATTGTACATGTGTAGGGCTAACCCCTCAAATGCAGGAACTTAATCACGCTGCGTGCCTCAATTTTCACCATCTTGCAGGGTATGCGCCTACTGCCCATCTAGCGCCACCTGTAAGGAAAGTAAACATACTTTATGAGACCATTTTTGGACCATAATGTACAAAAAATGTACATAAGGACCAGTAAAAACACTGACAAAATTGCATCGATATAGCTCCTCCACTTCTGGGTGATTTCAAAAACTTTTGGATACCACCTTGTATGTCTATTGCCTACATTGTTCAGAGAATACACGCTTTTTCAAACTTTTTGGTACCGTAACATAAGTGGGATTTAATCTTTCCCCAGAGGAATTCCATTTCAGAGTGCTGATGTGGTTTTGCTACTCTAGCTAGAGTGTCATCTTCAGAGCAATAAATAACCAAGATGGACCTTTACGCTAGGTTAAGAGGACATGTTAACTTATGACAGAAGTGTCAAGTGGGGATATGATAGACAGCAAGTGTCAACATAATTATTTCCACATCCAGGGTTGCCAAACCCTTGATTTGGTAGCCCAAGTGGGTGACTTTTTAGATTTTCTCCATGTAAAAATTGGGTGACTTTTTGATTATTTGACCCCCAATTTGGGCTGAAATCTTTTGCCAACCCTGTCCAGATCAGGTATTGAATTGACAAATTTAAGTGCCTAAAATAAGTATGATTTGAGTATTATAACATTCAAATGAAATATTACATGGTCGTGTCACTATTTGAGCACAGAGTGCATGTAGTTTGTTTCCACATACGTGATAAGATCAAGCAAAATCAGTCGGAACTCGAAAATTTTGATTCTGAGATAAAGCCAAAGAAAGGAAATAATTCCTTTTGTTTCCTGTTGATTTGGAATCTCTTTAATCGCTCATATCTGTGGAACTAGTAAGTTGTTCAATTTCAATAGTTTTCTACAAAATGCAGCTTTGTAAATGCCTTTTACTATCCTATAAAAAAACTTAAAATTTCTGAGTTCCGACTGATTTTGGTTGATCGCATCACATATGGCTGTGTCACTTTTGATCACAATAATGAATAAATCATTTATAAAGAGATATGTTTTTTGCATCATCAACTCCTGTGGAAATATTAATAAAAACACAATTTAGTTTAGTCAGGAACTTGGAATAACAAATATGATATTATTAGACAGTTATGGTATTGGGCAAGGTCCAGCGGTGTCCCACTGCTCTTCCTGATTACCACGTAAAGAGAACTACTCCATATAATTCCAGTAATATACAGCACTCATTTCTTAGGATTAAAAAATATCCTGTTTTGCTAAATGAAACATTGCTTATCCTTTATTTCTATTTGGCAATGAATTTAAATTTTAATATTTGGTCAAATTTTAGAAATAAGGGCCAAAAGCATTTTTGTATGTTGTGACAATCAAGCCCAAAGACTTGTACAATAACTAGCCTATATTCAAAGTTTTGAATGCTTAGGCTTGTACCAAGTCTTAGAATTTTGTGACTACATTAGTAAGAAAACAGGTAAAAGTGCATGTTTTGATCCATTGTTCCTTAAATTGAACAAGCATTAAATTTTGTCTTTTATTGCCAGTTAGAAATTTGGCAAAACATGATATTTTCTTTTAATTCTAAAAAATGTGCTGTATTTGTAATTGCAGCTTGAGGTGCTGATGTGATTAGCCAATCATAGTCCCCACTTCTGTGTTTATGCTGTAAATTGAACCCAAATCCGCAGACCACTGAAGATCCTTGCCAAATACTATAATGAGTTATAGATTTTGTCACTTGTGTACAAAGTGGTGTTTGTAAATGTTATGAAACTAATTCTAATTTTAAGTGTTTATTACCATAGGTAATGTAAAACATTCATGTATAAGAGGAAATACTTGACAGTATATTTATTAATAAAACACATTTGTAATAAAATAACTATTATGATAGAATTATTTGTGAGTTTTGTCGGGAATCTCTCCCAGCCAGAAATTGTGGCATTGCCTAATGCCTTTTGTGTTGTGTGAATGGGGAAAAATGTTGATTCATTGACATTGGAATATCACTTTGGGAGAGCGGGTTTAGCTCAAGTTTCATATTGTACACATGCGTAATTAACCTACCCTAAACAGGATTTGCCATTGCGAGTAAAAAACACCCCATAACAGGAATTAAGCACAATTTCGCAACAATTTTTACCCCCTAAACAGATTTGTACCTGAAAATTTTTATCTGAAAGTCAGTAAATCAGAATATTGTAAATCAGAAAACACAAACTTAAAAAAAGTGGGATCATTAAAATCCCCCCTTTTAACCCCCCTTTTTCTTGAAAACCTTTTTTTTCCCCCCCCCCCCCCCCCCATGGGATTTGCACAATTTGTGTTCATTCTCTGAAAAGGACCTTTTGTGTTTTTCTAGTCATACATTTGTCACTTTGTTCAAGTGTGTCATGTTCATGAAATTTGGTATGAACGACCACCAAAGCAAGACAAAAAATATAGCAAGGACATTTTGGGGTTATCCAAGATCAAATCGCCATAGATAGAGCCACGATATGGAAAAATGGAAAAATTCACAGAATTCAGGGTTTGCTCACGGAAATTTGAAAATGCCACAAAATAGTGAAAAACTGTGTAAAATGTCTATAAACTTGTGTTGATTTGCCAAATAAAACAAAGAAATGTGATTATTTAGCAGTAATCAACCATTAAACAATCCATTCTAGCATTAATTCTAGGTAGTACGATGCAAGATTCTGGCCATACTACAGTAAAAGATAAGACAAAATACACTTTTATAACATGTAAAACTTTTCAGTGCTTTATAGTGGAAAACGGAAAATCACAGAAATCGTCTAATTTGTAACACAGATTTTTAATTTTGTAACACGGAGAAATCGTGGCTTTAGCTACCCATAGATTGTCACAGGTTCATGACATTTGATGGGAATGACCACTTAAGTGAGACAAAGAATGTCAAGGTCATTTTGGGGTCATCTGGGTCAAATCACCATTGGTTGTTGCAGGTTCATGGAATGTGGCAGTGGCTTATGCAAAGGGGGGGGGCAGGGGAATGTGCCCCCACTTTTTTGTTGGTCATGGGGAAATTCAGGGAAAAAATTTGTTAGGAATGACCACCAAAGCAAGACAAAAATGTCAAGGTCATTTTAGGGTCATCCAGGTCAAATCACTATAGATTGTTGCATGTCCATGAAATTTGGTATGAAGAACAACCAACAAAGCAAGACAAAAATGTCATGGTCATTTTGGGGTCATCTAGGGTCAAATCACTATAGATTGTTGCATGTCCATGAAATTTGGTATGAAGAACAACCAACAAAGCAAGACAAAAATGTCATGGTCATTTTGGGGTCATCTAGGGTCAAATCGCCATAGATTGTCACAGGTTAATGATATTTGGTGGGAACTACCACTGATGCAAATCAAAACAGGTGAAGGTCATTTTAGGGTCATCCAGGGTCAAATCGCAATAAATTGTCACAGGTTAATATTTGGTAGGAACGACCACTGAAGCAAGACAAAAAAGGTGAAGGTCATTCAGGGTCATCCGGGTCAAATCATTCAAGGTTTGATTTACTTTTAAAAATTTGCATAGCAATTTTTACCAAAAACATTTATGTTCAAATAATATTATCATATATTATGTTTACATTGTAAAAAATAGTTATACAAGCTGAGATGTGCATAGCAGGTTATCCGAAATGGGGAGCATTTTGCTCTGCTACACCAGGTACATCGATTGCTGGTCAATCATTATAGATTGTTGCATGTTCATGCAATTTGATAGGAAGGACCAGCGACCGCTGTCAAAGCAAGATCAATGTCAAGGTTATTTGGGGGTCATCCAAGGTCAAATCGACATAGATTGTGGCAGGTTTGTGGTATTGGGTGGGAATGACCACCTAAGTGAGACAAAGAATATCAAGGTCATTTTGGGGTCATTCAAGTTTATGCAGGGTTAAGGGACCATTCACAAACACTTGTAAGGGGGCCTGATGCAAAAAGGGGTGCCCTGAAAATTTTTGACCCTCCTAAGGGGGGCCCTGAAAAAAATAACCACAAATTTTCTGGGAAATATTGAGTTTATATGCTTTTCTATGGGGTTGACCCATAATTTTCATGTCAAAAAGGGGGGGCCCTGAAATTTTTGAGGTCTGTAAGGGGGCCCGAAAAATTTTCATAATGAAATTTTTTTTTGCATCAGGCCCCCCCTTACAAGTGTTTGTGAACGGTCCCTAAATCACCATAGATTGTCACAGGTTCGTGAAATTTGGTGAGAATGACCACAACAAGTGAGACAACAAATGCGAAGGTCATTTTGGGGGTCAACCAGGGTGAAATTGCCATAAATTGTTACAGGTTCATGATATTTGGTGGGTACAACCACCAAAGCCACAAAAAAATGTCTGTATAGTCTTGTAAATCCCTTGAATATAGTCCAGGAAGGGTTTTTTCATTTCATTTCTTAAATTTATTTTTCCAATTATTGACAAAATAAGATCAAAAAAATCACAATTTGGTTAAAAAGTAATTTTTATTTCAAAATTGCCTTATTTGGTCAATAATTCTAAAAAATACCCAAGGCCAATATCTAAAAATGATGAAAAAATGTACCATGAATGGAGTGTATTTCAACTTTCACTGGCTTTTAAATACAAGACTATAGAAAATATTGGCTTTTCCTTTTCTGTAGTGTTAACAAAAATTTGAGGGGAAAAATAGGGGCTTTTTTGCAATTTTGGCCAAAAACACCAGGTCTGTTTTAATAAATATTTTGATTCCTTGGCTGATGTCCATAATATTAGATATTAAGCACAAATTATTAAGAAGTTACAAGAATTTAATTACTTTATTGAGTTGAGATTGCACAGCTACATTAAAACATCACATTTATTTATAAAGCAAGAGCAGTTTGACAAAATACCAGCTTCTTTTGTGCACACCAAAAAACAAAACAAAAATACAATTACCGGAAGTTAGAATTATTACAAGCCCACTGATCACCAGGAATGTAATGAAAGAATAAATGTTGAAATTTTCCCTATTAACTAATTACTTTCCCCTGGCCCTACTGTCATGAGGATCTACAGATTACCAGGAGGATATTGTGTTCATTTTTTTAATCAAATATCATCAGAAAATTGATTTTGTCAAAAAACAATTAATTTTTTGCAAAAAAAGTACCAATATAGAAGCAGGTGATGGGGAAACTTAAAATCCAACTTTCAAGGGCCTGAAGTGTTTCTGGGAAAATTGTTTTAAATTAAATGACATTACAGGGCACCTTTTAAATAATATGCTCTTAAAAGGCTTGGGAAAACAGTACAGAAACATTCAAATGAACAATTTCCTGCTGTCACTCATCACACATTTATATCAAGACCATTTGAGGTTTGATAATTGGGGAGGTGAAGCAATTTTTGGCATGTCATTTGGAAATCACTTTCCCCCCACCCAGGCTCATAATTATAATTGCACAGCTCCTTAATCTGTTATTGAACTTGTCTGCAAGAATTCTTCTTGAGATATTTTCAATATTTGTAAGGTTTCTTCTTTAGGCGATGAAAAAAGAAAACCCTGTTCTACTGGCCCAACCGAGATTTTGGATATTTTGGGGGTCATTATGTGTAAAAAAAAGGAGGGGCTGACCGATCCTACTTGAAAGGTCTTTCTGCCCGTGAAACAGAGATTTTTTTTGTCGCCTTTATATTGCTGGGATCCTCATCAAAAAAAATTATTGACCCTTTGCACGGTCATCCCAAAATGAGGTTCTACCCACAAAGTGTGTGTTGTATGTGCGTAAGCCTGTTTAATTATCACATGTATACACTTTGCAAAAGCCTTCTGGCATATTGCTAGGAAAGTGCAAGAAATATAAATGCACTTTTTGTGCATGCTTTTACAGGGAAAACCTTATGTTTTCATGTTGAGTCTTGCTTGATACCTGTGTGAAATCTTTGTTGCAATGTTTACATCAGTGAGGTTTCTCTTTAGTGTGACTCCTTTCATGACCAGTCATGTGATCTTGTCGTGAGAATGTTTTATTGCAATATTTACATTTGTAAGGTGTCTCCTTGGTATGAATCCTTTCATGTCGAGTCTTGGTGTCTACACGTGTGAAACTCCTGTTGCAGTGTTTACAATGGTAAGGCTTTACTTTAGTATGAGTCAATTCATGACTTTGTTTGTGAGCCATTCGTGAGAAACTCTTATCGCAATGATTACATTGGTAATGTCTCTCATTGGTGTGAGTCCTTTCGTGACTAGCCTTGTGATCAGGCCGTGAAAAACTGTTTTTGCAATATTTACATTGGTAAGGTTTCTCTTTGGTATGAATTCTTTCATGTTTATTCTTGGTATATGAACGTGAAAACTCTTTTCACAATATTTACATTGGTAGGGTTTCTCATTTGTATGCATCCTCTCATGTCTACTCTTGTGACCTGTCTGTGAGAAACACTGGTTGCAAAACCTACATTGGAATGGTTTCTCTTTGGTATGAGTCCTCTCATGTATTGCCTTGTTACCTTCTTGTGCAAAATTCTTGTCACAATAGTTACATTGGTATGGTTTCTCCTGGCTGTGAATCCTCATATGTGTTGTCAAGTTACCTAGCTGTGAGAAACTCTTGTTGCAATACATGTAGTTACACCGGTAAAGCTTTTCTTTGGCATGAGTTCTTTCATGGCTAGCCTTACAACTTCGGTCTGAGAAACTATCATCACAATATTTACATTGGTAAAACTGAACCTGGGTGTGCATCTTTTCATGTCTAGTCTTGTTACTTTGGTCTGTGAAACTCTTGTTGCAATATTCACATTGGTATGGTTTCTCTTTGGTATGATACGTCCTTTCATGCCTTTTCTTGGTATCTGAAGCGTGAGAAACTCTTCTGGCAAAAACTACATTGGTAAGGTTTCTCTTTGGTATGCATCCTTTCATGTACAGTCTTGTTATCTGCACGTGAGAAACTCTTGTCGCTTAATATTTACATTGATTTTCCTGTCCTGTATAACTGGTTGAGAAACTCCTTGGAAATAATTGGCATTGATGTTGCCTAGCATTGTTTCTTGCCCTTGTAGGCTGATGATTACCATGTAAAAATCTTACAATACTTATCGTTGTTGCTCTTGCTTGCTGAAAGGAGCCATTTCTGTATGGATGTAGCCAGTTTTCATGGCGTCTTAAATGAAGTAAATATCGACTAGTATCATAATAGAATCTTTGTCTACAATATGGGCATATATGGAATGGTAAATGGTCCATCCATTCAGCTGATAACTTCTTCATAATTCTGAAAAAAAGAAAAAAAGAGTGAACATGGTGAGATGCAGTCGAGTGAAAAAACATTAATTTTTCAAGCAAAGTAGAATTT
Source organism: Amphiura filiformis (assembly GCF_039555335.1). NCBI lineage: Eukaryota > Metazoa > Echinodermata > Ophiuroidea > Amphilepidida > Amphiuridae > Amphiura > Amphiura filiformis. Next base: position 60,019,511 of record NC_092645.1, on the reverse strand, counting down.
TGGGTTGAATGGATCATATTTTGTTAGTGCTCGATAGTCCCATGATAGTGTAATTCAGGCATGAGAATTATCAGGTTTAAACCTGAATTCAGGCTTTTTTGTTGTCCAAATGTCTGCACTTTCTTTTAATTTCAGCCCGTTTTTTGGCCTTTTTAGCCCAATTTCAAACACTTTTTCAGGCTTTTTTTTCAGACACTTCAGGTTTTCTCATGGATGATCATTCTCATGCCTGGTAATTGTAATTAGGGATGTTACTTCACAGGCAGGCCCGTGCGCAGATTGGGGTGTGGCCCCCCCCCCCCCCATATGTATAAATTGTGTACCCAGGTACCCTATGTAATTTACAGTGGGGTACCTGTGGTGGTGGTCAAAAGTCAAAGTGGAGTGAGAAATTTTTAAAATAAATCCAAACAGTTGTAAGTAGTAGCAATGGTTTTAGTGAAAACATGTCGTACCTGCAAGATATGTACACAACAAGTACAGGTCTTGCCATTTGCCCAAATTTGCTAAAAATGATACTTTACTTCAGGCAATAGGACAGGTTAGTACTTCCAACTTAGATTGATGTCTGGCGGTCTGGCCAAACACAAAAAATAAAAATGTTTGTAACTATTCCATCTTATTTGATGTACCAATTCACGAATCACGGCACATGACCATATTAAATTACCCGGTACGGTACTTAAGTAATAACATGGATGCACTAAAGCTTGTTCAATATAGTCAAATAACGCAAATTTGTTGCTAGTGTTTCTCGAGTAAACTAAAGCTTATTTTATGTCCATGGTACAATAATGAACCCAGAAGTGACCATGAAATTTGTAATATCTAGCAACGGTATTCAGCTTGACAGTTCTACAACATGTATAAGGCCTGTAATGAAATTATCAGTTTCCTGTGACCCGCCCGCATCACCTTTTCAATTTGACCAAAACTTTCATTATTTTCATAAAAAAGTCAATTATCTGAAAATTGAGATGGAAATAATCAAAATTGAAACATTGTCTGACATCCCCTGCTGATAATAATCAGCAGTTTTTTTAGCTGTAGGGGTAGAGAGGATGTGGTAAATAATGGAAATTTAAGGAATACATGTACCTCATCATGTTTCTAGTGATTACAAAAATTGCACATTTCTTTTCATTTTAATAAAAACAAATTCAAATCTTATCTCAATCTGTTGCAAAATGTCTGTAATGATGATCTATGCATTAATACCTGTTTTGAGATGGTCTTTCATCAAAAATAAAAAATTATAGGTAATAACTATGTAAATGAAAGTTTTGACAATAATGAAATTTTCCAAAATAATGAATAATGAAATCATGACATCATATTTCACTGAAAAAAATGTGACAGGAAACTAATTATTTCATTTCATTAGCCAACATGTAATGCTGTAAGCTTTGGTCACGTCTGGTAAAGTGTGGGGAAAAATAAAGAGGTGGAGGTTTTACCCCCTGACAAACAGTGAAAAATTGGTGATATTTTTCTCATTCATATTATTATTAATACTAGCAGGACACCCTAGCGTGTCCCCGCTAGATGAGTAAATGGGAGCGTTCACTCAAACAGAAGGAATTACTGAACAGACCTACATGAGACTCATTAAAAGGTAAATTTATTTTTCTAGGCCTATTCCCCTTTTTTTAAATAGTTGCTGCTTAGCTTGTAATTCTCCATTTCCATGTTATTTATTTACTACCCAGTATTTTTTTTTTAAATACCGGTATTTATTTATTTAACCCAGTGCGTTGCTTTATTTTTGAAATCTGCCCTTGCTTACATTTCCCGTTTTAGATTTTTTTTATTTGCTGCTTAGCTTGTGTTTTTTACGTTTTCATGTTATTTATTTATTTATTTAACCCTGTTCCCATTATTTTATCCCAGAGGATGTTTAAAGACATTCCCACAACTCAATGGGGTTTCTGACCTTGTATGTCTGGCTTTTGTACACATGATGTGGTACAGTTGATCATGCCTTGCATTGGAATTGTGTGCAAATATCTGGTGTTTTCATCCTATTATTTAACATTCATAACATCGAGACTTTTGGGGAATAAAATTAATGCAGTGGGACAATATGAATGTTTCCTGTAAGAAAATCAAATATCAGTCCTAAGTCTCAACTATTAGCTCGTTGGCTGCAGTTTTAAAATTACCATTTTGTGTGTGTGGCAATGGGGACTTGCCTTTAAAATTAGGTTATATTGATCAAATTTCCCAATCATAGTGCATTGTAGGAATGCCTTTAAGCCTCCTCTGATTTTATCCCATCCCATAAAACCATAAACCCTATACGCAAGTCTCAGTACACCCGTGCGTGCGAGTCAAGTGACATGTACACCGGTTGCTAACGACAGCACGCTCTCTGCCAGATATGTGGATGCGTTGGTTGAGATAGCCCGTAAACAAACAACCACTATATATCTGCCCAAAAAACTCACTTTTTTACTGATTTTGAGGCCAATTCTTGAACATTTGCAACCAAATCAATTTTAAGCACATTCCCGTATATTCCCCGATCTCCCGTACCCGGTATGAATTTGGCGACAATACATTTAGATCGAAACTGTCGGAGCTTTTTCGTAAAAATACCCACCCACAAACCCACAAACATACAACATTCCCCTATTTACAATGATTTATAAAGTATAAACTGCGATATATACCGGTACACAAAAGATTGACAGTGATGTTATATTGTTAGGCCCTTCACAATTGATTCTTAGTTTCCTGTTTCATGGTTGAAAACAAGGGATGAGGCAACTTTTAATTATTAATTATTAATTATCTATTATTTTCTTTATTTTTAAGCAAGTGGCCGCAACCTACATCAACCCGTTTCCACAAGGAACATGCATTTAATTATTTTACAACTATGTTTGATTTTATACATAAGTAATGGTACATTTTGTAATTCTCTACTTTGGACGCGGGCGGGAAACAGGAAACTAAGAATTAATTGTAAAGGGCCTTATTATAATATTAGTCCTGCCAGCAAGACTTCAGTCTTTATCATAATGACATCTACGGACCTAGGTATGATGAGTTACAGTTACTGGAACTAATTATAATATAACAAACCAGTCATAGACTTTAAGCATCATATTTCGAGGCGCGGAAAGACACCAAATTGGTGTCGTATGACCTTTGACATTCTTTTGTGGCGAGTGACATGGTCTTTCAATTCATGCTGAGTGTCCTTGACAGGCTTGATTATGCTTAATTCAGTGGTCATGAAAGAATTCAAAAGATAACCTCTGCCCCAATAATCCCAAGCTATTGTCTGTGACTGAAACTGCACCTCGGAAGATGTATGGTAAGAACTCAGTCCTCAAATGATAGTCATGTAACGACCAAAAGTGACCGTTACCTAACGCCAGTTACCCGACCTTCTCGCCGCTGCAACTCCAGAAGTTTTATCCAACATCAGACCAGACTCCAAAGTCACAAGTATTCTTTCTTCCCACGAACAATACCCCAGTGGAATAACCTCAAAGAAAACATAATCCAAGCTCCAAGTAACCAAGCATTCAAAGCACACCTACAGGCTCAGTAACCACGCTTAATCCCCGCACAAGCTTGGCTGTCATACCCAGACGTTCTGGGTCCTGTCAATACCAGAGTTGAAGTTGAAGTTGAAGATAAATTACTGACTATCATTGAGGACTGAGTTCCGCAGTCAAATAACAAACAAACATGCAAAAATGCATGACAAAAGATGTGTCCCGGGATATTATTATGTATGTTTACTTACCCAAAACTTGAGCTACCGATACTTTCTTAGTGGATGATACGGGTAAACAGGTTTCTCGTCATGTATTCTGGCCGTGGTCATGAGTTAAAAATCAAGTAAAAAGCTTAAAATTAATTTCTTTATCAAGCCCAAATGTCAGAGCCCCAGAGTTTATTGACTATATTGAGCTCGTGGGCCAATATTGCGAAAAATAAAAATCCCTTTAAAAGGGAAATGTCGATTTCAAGATAGTTTTAGGGACCGTTCACAAACACTTGTTGGGGGGGGGCGGCCCTGATTTGGTAAAATGATCTATCTTGAAAATCGCTGTTTTGAGAAAAAGAGCTTTTAAGTTTAAACATGTGACGTTTTTCTTTTTGAATAAAATTAATTATCAAACACATCTAATATCTTAGAAAATATAAAAATCTTTTTATTTGCAAACATTTGGCTAATTTGGTTGAGTAATTTTGAAATAACAACCATTTTTAGGGAGATAGATTCTTTTACGTTGTTTTACCTTGTAACAAAAATAAACATAGCGAGACTCATTTATTTGGTAAAATGATCTATCTTGAGATAGGTTGTTTTGCCGTGTTATCATTAATGTGTTAGGCTTTGTCTGGCGCTCCCTAGGGTCTTGGCTAATGCGGTAAAATGATCTAACTTTGAGATAGGTCATTTTACCATATTAAATACACGGAAAGTGAAAAAAAGTGTCAAGATAGGTTCTGCTATCTTCAAAATGAAGCATGGTGGTGATTTGAGGATATCACCAATGGAAAGAGCACCCTCACATTACCCAAGATATGGATTTACTTCAAAATTTCCAAATTTCAAGTTAGATCGTTTTACCAAATCAGGGCCGGGGGGGCCTGATACAAGAAGGGGGCCTGAAAATTTTTGACCCTTCTAAGGGGGGCCTGAAAAAATTACCATATTTTATATGCTTTTCTATGGGGTTGACCAATAATTTTCATGTACATACATACATACATAGGCCTACATATTTTATTTATTTCCATCATATCAAAATACATGCAAGCAAATTTAACAAAACGGCAAAATAGAATTAAAAAAAGATGGCGGAGATGTAACAAATGGCAAAAGCCTGAATTGAGCGTTACACCACCTTAAAAGAAATATTAGGCTAATTAATATAATACTAGAATTACAGAAATTAAGAATTACACTCAAATACAGATACATACATTTACACACACACACAAACAGATGTCTCAAGCAACAAAAGCAAGGTAATGTAGGAAAATAACTCACAAAAATAAATCATTTGATCAATAAGTCAGAATTACGGATGTGATAAGAAAAATAGTTTAAACAAATCCTAAACCAATTATATAGGCCTACATGTACCAAATACTGATACATAATTTACAACAAAGATTATATTATATGCTTAGATTTTTCTCCATGAGAAAAGACGACAAGCGCTTTTTAAAAGAATTTAAATTTCGAGCCGCTTTAATATCATGGGGGAACGAGTTCCAAAGTTTCGGTCCCAAAGTTAATATAGATTTAATTTTGTGTATTTCGAGTCTGTAATCAGTCTTGTTTCTCGCGTATCATATTTGTGAATACAATGTCAAAGGGGGGGCTGAAAATTTTGAGATCTGAAAAAGGGGGGCCGAAAAATTTTTGCGATGATTTTTTTTTTGCATCAGGCTCCCTAACAAGTGTTTGTGAATGGTCCCTTAGAGTATAGCCGGGTCGCCCCTCCCCTGAAGGTTAATTTGCTTTAAGGTCAGGGTTACGGGGCACAGTCGGGGGCACAGTGTCATCGCCCCGATATCTTCATGGCAGAAATCGCCATGGTAGGTTGAATCCACAGCCACGCATGGCCATTTTGTTCCGACCTTTGAGAAGCATAATGAGCCGATGGACTAAGGTTCATTGGCGTAGGCCTACGCAGGGGGGTGTTATGTGTGTGAAACACCCCCCTTGGATCTGTCAAAAAATGGGGGAAAAGAAAAGACAAAGAAAGAGAGGGAGAGGAGAGAGAAGGAGGGGGAGAGGGAGGGAGAGAGAGGGGGAGGGGGAGATGAGCATGGCATAGGGGATAGCAAGGCTAGGCCTATAGATGCCTTTTTTAAAAGGCAACTCCCACACAAACTATCTCACCCCAATACCCGGTATTGACCGGCAACATATGTAAATGTGTTAATTGTTAATACATGTCAACACCCCCACACCCACCCCTACATCACCACACTCCACACCCTTACCCCAGCAACGTACTTGAAAGTTTTAATTGTAATTTTTTTCTGTCAATACACGGTGCAAATACGCTGCAAGCATAATGTACTTCAGATGATTTTTACTTGTAATCCAAATCTAATCGCTTTTCAAAAGAATATAAAATAAAGCATAATTAGACAATTTAACACACTTATAGTGCCAAAATGGTCCACCAAATCGCTTCAATTAGGTCTTCATTTTGCAAAAGTTTCTTACTTCTCAGGGGGGCACATCCCCACTCAGACACCCCCTACATAGTGGATAAACAAGTTACCATTTTCGCTTCTGCTTTCGACATCTACAATTAACATGATTAAAGGGAAAACTTGTTCACGAAAGGCTTCATGGACCGTCATTTCACAAATTTTCGGCTTTTTCAGACTAAAATTTTACACACTAATAGTGCCAAAATGGTCCACCAAATCTCTTCAATTAGGTATTCATTTTGCAAAAGTTTCTTACTTCTGAGGGGGGCACATCCCCCTCAGACACCCCCTGGCGTCCATTTTAAACATTTTTTTATCATAACACCCCCTTGCAAAATTCCTGCGTACGCTACTGCTAAGGCTACTGACAATAGCCGGGTAGGCCTAATTGATTTCTCTGTGTGTGACTTGTATACACCATTGAGGTCAATGGTCATTGACTTTTATACTTCTTCTTCTTAGCGTGTCCAAGCGCAGGGTCAAATGCGTCCTAGCCAATAGCTGACGCAGTGACGAGCAGAATCGTTGAATTCAGCTAGGTCCTCATGTGTGCAGTGTTGCCCCATCTGTGGACACACCAACAGGTGTTCCATAGTCTGTGGAACCGTTCCACACTCACAGGTAGTGTTTTGCCCTTCTGGTAGGTAGACTTTTATACTGCCTCCACGGGAGTAGTGAGTGCAGCTAGCCTACGCGCTGTAGTCCATACAGGACCAACGCATTGAACGCAATATAAAATCAGAATTTTGGTCACTGAGTTTTTGAGTTCAAGATGCACGCTTCTTTCTCAATACCCAGCAAACACAAAAACGTTTTAAAACGTTTTAAATAAGTTATATTTTGGCTTTTGGTTTAGGTAAAAACGTTTTAATAACATTAAAATGTCGGGTTATATAAAGGTCATGATAACGTTTTAAAACGTTTTGTATGAAAACACACTACAACAATATTTTTAAATGTTTTCAAAAAATGTTATTGTAAACTTTTTTTGCAAACATTTTTTCCAAATATTGTGTCAATACTTAAATAACATTATGTTAAAATATATGAACCCAGCAAACACAGAAATGTTCTTAAAATGTTTTTTCAAAACCTTTTAATAACATTTAAATGTCGGGTTATATAAAGGTCATGAAAACGTTTTTAAAACGTTATTGAAAATATTTTGGGCAAACATTTTTCGCAAAATATTTTTTCAACCCCAAAATAACATTCTGTTTAGAATGTTTTGTATCAAGTTTTCAAGAATGTTTTTGGAATATTATTAAGACGTTTTTATACCCTTTATATAACCCGACATTTAAACGTTTTCTGTAAAACATTTTTGTTTGCTGAGCAGTAGATTATCAAAAATGTTTTTTAAGGTTATGAAAACGTTTTATACTCTTGATATACCCTTTATATAACCCGACATTTAAACGTTTTCTGACAACCTTTTATAACCTTTTGCGAATGATGTCGAAAACGGTTTGTGTTTGCTGGGTACTCAAGCTAATGACTATCATATCCTTTCAACACATATGTTCAAGTGCAAGGATCTAAATATGGCTTCTTTAGAACAAAAAAATTACGGGAGATATTCATCATTTTCTACCCCAGTATCCAAAGATTTATCGTCTGAATATCAAATCGTGCATAGCACATTCACGTGTATCGATCCCGGGTATTTATTTTAGTATCTCTGCTCATCATGCAGTTATTGTTAACTACATGTATGCACCCAACACAGGGGCACTCACAATAGGCAATTGAACCCTACTGGTAGCGCTGTGTTGTAGCTATATGGGATGAACTAGTTAGCATCATATATCAAAAAGTATAAAAGCTATGATTTTAGTACTTGCTCTACGTTTCAATTACTTATTCTTTTCCAAATATCTGAATCTTCAACCCGGTACAAGCTTTAATAAAGGGGAACATACATTTTATTAAAAGAAATCCTACCATCTATCCAAACTCGCCGTGTTATTCCAATGCACATTTTGCTTCACCGGGCAGCCATTTTTTGGTCGTATTTGGAAGATTGGTGTCATAAAACCGTCATAGGTACAAATTTAGTACTTTCTGTCAATCAATTATGGCTTATTCTCTACATGTCAATCTTTAAATAATTGGCATAGTCCTTACAATAACGGTGGTCCGCCTTGATGAGTAAATGACAGCAAACGGCTGCAAACCAGTGAAAAATACCCCAATACTCGGTCAGTAGAGCTCCGCTCGTACATGTCAATAGCGTCATTATCGATTGGATTAGTCGTCCGTAGCGGACAATTCGGTCGCTCATTGGATCAATATTATCAGGTGGTAATAAATTTGCATTGGACAATAGATTACTATATAATGGTTTAGTACTGCATATATCGGTTTAATCTTCAACAAGCGGGTTTATGGCTGGAGAGGTCACGGTGAATATGCCGTGGACGACACTGCACTATGTGCTGTACCAAGTTATTATTAGCCAGGCGATGTCGGTGTGCGGGGGTTCAAATATGCAAAAATTCCTGCTCAGGCGCTGTGCTCTCATTACTTACTTAACTGCTTACTGCTCCTACAACCCTCAATGCATGACAGACCACTCCACCAACATCCTCCATCTGTCTCGGTTGTGTGCCAGGGTTTGAGTCTGAGAGAAGTTCATCCCAGTCCATTCTGTGATGTTGTCCATCCATCTCTTTCTCTGCCGGCCTCTTCTTCTCTTTCCCTGCACTGTTCCCTGTAGGATCGTCTCAGATAGCCAGCTGGATCTTGTTACATGGCCATACCACTTTAACTTGCTTTTCAGTGCACAGCATGACAGCGTCATCATCCCTATATCTTCGTGTCAAAAATTGCCGTGATAGTACGGCGAATCCTCTCGTTTTTCAACAGCTACGCATGGCGATTTTGTTCGAGATAGGCCGAGCGACTCAGGCTAAGCATACCATTTACTCTATATGAGATACCACAGAGTTTCTATTCTACACGTTTTTACGATTTGCGCATGCTCAGTACCCCATATGATGTTGCCATTGCAAGAAAATTCGATTTGTTGTCAGGTAAAACCCAGGTTTTGTTTTCAATACACTGACTGGAAATTCAATACACTAAATCAGCGGCGATTGCTGATTACTGTGGATATATTTTACTGCATTTTATACATAACAATTTTTAAATCGTGCATTAAAAATGTGATATATTCAACTGTTTGAGAATTGAAATCAGATCCACGTGCTGTATAGAATATTAAATCACAAGTCTATAATACAAGATCAGATCAAAGGGGACACAGAGAGTGAGAGACTGCATTCTTGGTTTTCCCATTTCCAGCAGCTACTTGGGAATCCACCAGTCATCACGAATGAGGATGAGCCGATAGAGCAGGTGCATCGGGAATTTGACATGCGAACAGATGCTTTCGATCAGGAAGAGTACGAGGCAGCAAAGAAGGTCATCAATGAGGGAAAAAGTGCAGGTGATGATGAAATCACACCAGAAGTTCTAAAGAGATGCAACCTTGATGACATCATACTTTATTTCTATAATGAGGTATTACTGAATGGTAGGAAACCTGAGCAGTGGTCAATACTCAATCTCATCCCAATTCCAAAAAGCGGTGATCTCAGAGAGGGAAGGAATTACAGAGGCATCTGTTTATCATCCATAGTGGCAAAGACCTACAACAGACTATACTACTCAACAGAATTCGTCCCTTCCTGGATCCTGTACTACGAATGAACCGAAATGGCTTCCGCCCTGGAAGGTCAACAGTGTCACAAATATTGGCCTCGAGAAGAATTATTGAAGAGATAAGCAACAACAATCTGCAAGCGGCACTGGTCTTCATCATCGAAGGAAAATGCTAGACATCCTAAGAGCATATGGAGTACCAGAGAAACTCGTGGCGGTTATTGGAAGCACCTATGAGAACACGGTTGCCCATGTTACCACACCAGATGGAATCACCGACGACTTCATAATTCAGGCTGGAGTACTGCAGGGGGACACACTTGCACCATTTCTATTTGTAACCGTCCTCGACTACGCTCTCAGGAAAGCACTACATGGGAATGAAGATCGTCTAGGGCTCACGCTAAAAACAAGGAAAAGTCGGAGGATAAGCCCGCAAACAATTACAGACCTCGACTTTGCTGACGACATAGCACTGTTGGCCGACAATCTCAGGGATGCCGAAGAGCTACTCCATCTTGTTGAGACTGCAGCACTAACAGTCGGTCTCAGCATGAACGCCAAGAAAACCAAGGTAATGGTTTGTAATATGGCTGCATCCCCAATCCGAACACTGGATGGAAGCGAGCTTGAAGTAGTAGACGATTTCAAATACCTTGGGGCTTGGATTGGCAGCAGTGAAAAGGATTTTAACATCAGGAAAGTCCAGGCATGGAGGGCCTGCAACAGCATGAACAAGATATGGAAGAGCAGCCTGCCTAGAAATCTTAAAACCAAGCTTTTCACCACCACAGTCGAATCAGTTCTGATGTATGGTGCAGAAACCTGGACAATTACATCAAAGTTTAAGAAGGCGCTTGATGGTTGTTACACAAGACTACTGAGAAAAGCACTTAATGTTACCTGGCAGTCGCACACCACCAATAAGGAGCTGTACGGCAATCTATCCCCAATCTCCGAAAGGCTGAAAACAAAAAGGCTGAGATTTGCTGGACACTGTGCCAGAAGTGAAACAGAGGCAGCTTCCAGAGTTTTTGCTGTGGCAGCCTACGCATGGTAAAAGATCAAGAGGACAACCACGGAAGGACTACATCAAGCAACTAATCGAGGATACTGGACTAGAGAAACAAGACATTAGGAACTGCATGCAGAACAGAGTTGTGTGGAGAGCTATCAGCGGAGTCCGACTAGACAAGTCGACATAAGCAAGCAAGTAAGCTATAATACAATGCACATATCGAGACACTATGCAACTTTCTTTATCTGCGTCAATAATAGAATATTGATTTCAATAGAATTGAATACATCTCTACATTTTGAGTTTGCGCTTCACCACTGAGCGATCTAGCGATCGATTTCTAGCCAATCATATTGGACTCCTTATCTTGCATTCGGTGAAATACCAAAAGTATTAAGTTGCAGGGAAAAAATATTTATAATACAGGGTATCGACACTGTGCAGTGGACAGCAGGTCCTCGTAATTTCCCATGTGTTGTGATATTCTTCTGCGCACTTCCTCGTTGGTGGTCAGTATATGATATGCCGAGGAGCCTTCGTAAGCATCTCATTTCTACAGCTTGGATCTTATAATTCTCTGTAGTTCTGCCGTCAGGGTCCACGACTCACATGCGTACAAAAAGATTGAGAGCACTAGGACATGAAGTAACCTTTATAGTTTGGAGTTCAGAGTGATAGCTAGTGATGTTTTTGTCTCTCCAAATCGGTTGCAGTTTTGCCAGGGCAGCTGTTGTCTGTGCAATTCTGGAGAGGATTTCTGGTTTAGAACTTAACCTTCTTGGCGCGGCTGATTATGGCCCCTAGATATTTGAATTTCTTTACTGTGTCAAGTTGCTGGCCACTGACTGATATTGGTGTTTTTATTTCTCCATCATTATTTTTTATCAGCTTTGTCTTGTGTCCAGCTGCTTTACGAGGTTTGCCAGCTATTCTTCGTTTCCTGCTAATACATCAATGTCGTCAGAAAACATTAGGTTTGTGATTGTTTGGCCTCCTATGCTGACTGTTCCACAATGGTCCTCTATAGTGCTTCAGTCATGATTCTTTCCAAGAAGATGCTGAACAAGGTAGGAGATAGCAGATAACCTTGACGTACGCCAACTGACGTGTGGAACCATTCTCCGATTTTACCTTGTGCACAACTGCGCTGCTGGCTTTACTGTACAGTTGCTGGATTGATTTGATTAGCTTCTGGCCCATGTTGTAGATCTTCATTGTGGCCCACAGTGCGTTGTGCCATATATACACGGTCAAAGGCCTTCTTGAAGTCAATGAACACATGGAAGATGTCCTGCTGGTGTTGTTTGTATTTCTCACCCAGGACACGCAGATTAAATATTTGATCAGTTGTGCTTCTTCCACTCCTGAAACCAGCTTGCTCTTCAGAGATAAGTTCCTCTGTCTGGCATGTCTGGGGTTTCAGCCTGTTCAGTATAGACTTTTAGCATGACCTTACTAGCGTGACTGATTAAACTGATGGTTCTGTAGTTCTGGCATTGTTGTAGATTGCCTGCCTTCTATTTAACTTTTTCTTTCTCTTCTATCCTTTCCCTTTGCCTGCTATTATATCATTAAACGTAATTGCTACAACGTAAGAGAAAAACAGAGAATCTTCAAACATAGCATAGCTTTTCTAGTTCATGTAGTTAGTCCCCAAACAAATTGGATTTGCAGCCACATTTCCCGGCCACATTTTCGCTATCGGATGATACTGAGATGTTCTACGACGAAATCCTTGATTTCCTAGGTCCTCTTGCTATTATTTCTTTGCGCATATCTTATTTTGATGCTGTAGACATTTATTTCAGATTTTAAAATTTTCACTTGTTTTTCAATTCAAGAATTTAAATGATCGTAACAAATTTTTTTATCTATAATTTCAGGAGTAGATATATGAAAGGTAATTTCTAACGTCTATACAAAGTTTTATATTCGCAAAAATATCCCTGTCACATAAATAAAATAACTTGACTTCGCGCATCTTATTAAAAACCGAAAGCAAGCGAGAGCTGCGTCGTCTTCGAGTCGATTTTAGTGGGGCACGATGCCAGTGCTGATAACACGCACCTTGTATGTGTGTCCGTGTGTGTAATGCGTGTGCTCCATCTTCCTAACCAACAATCTGATGTATGCACATATCTCCCGGATATTTTAACCACCAATTCTATGGACTTTTTCACCACCAGCTAATTGGATTTTATATAATTTTTTCAGCTCAGATTTGGAAACCTGTGATTTTGTTATTGCTTGCGCTTATCTTGTACCTGCATTAAGGAATACTAACCGCCTGCCCGGGCATGTATTTTAGCTCGATTCGTCTATACCAATAATTATAAGCATGTGTGATGCATTTATTTGGAAAATCAGGAGACCTGGCTACCCATGATAATTCGTACTAGGTAAGTCATTCACTGAATCAGTACCAATATTTTATGTGGACATTCGACAGCTACCCCAGTTAGCAATATGCGTATTAATAATTTTGTTTTGTTTCATGCAGATATTTTTAAACTATGCAGGTGGAATATGTTTGAACTCTTTTTGAAGAAAAAAAACCCGGATTTGTTAAATGGATTTTATAAGCTGGTTTTATAATTTTTATTATTCCACCAGGGTTGTAATTCTTTCATATATAGGTTTGTATTGACAAATGTTCATTCTTGTCTTGTGTGTCTTTGTACCATTTTTGTTGCAATTTATGCGTGACAACGTGTTTATTGTAAACTCAAAAGTGCCCACGGATTCTGCGAATCTGTAATAAATTGATTGAGGTAATGACCGTTCACTAAGTTCTTCGCGCTTTACTCATTTTATTTGCTTGTGTGCATTTTGATTGATTCAAAAGATATATCCATGATATCTGCGGCTAAAGTAAGTATATTGGTCATGGGCAGTAGTAGAGAAATGACTAATTTTAAGTAATTTACTATTTAGAAGACTATATGCAACAACAAATGCTGCATTTAATATTATATATATATTAGAAAGCATTTTGACCACAAATCTTCAAATATTTTTAACTATTTCCAAACTAGGCGAACATTTCAAATGGCAAATTCATGACTCATGATCTGCTTCAGTGTTATTGGTACTGAAGTACTTTTTCACTCATATTTTCTAATAAATTTATTTAAAAAATTGTCATAAAAAGAGAACTCGCAATCTTGCATTATACTTATGCCAATTTTGTAACAAAAACAGAACTTGCAAAATTACACTTATACCGTATATCATGCCAATCTTGAGGATCTAGTTCTACACTGGACACAGGCCAGCAAACAGAAAACGGTTTATTGTCGGGATATATAAAGGGTATAAAAGGTTTTAATAACGTTCCAAAAACATTTTTTGAAAACCAGATGTAAAGCATTCAAACATAACGTTATTTAAAAGTTGACAAAATATTTTCAGCAAAATATTTGCCAAAAATATTTTACAATAACATTTTGACAACATTTTGAAAATGTTGCTGTGGTGTTTTTTCATGCAGTAAAACATTTTCCTGACTTTTGTATAACCCGACATTTAAATGTTTATTAAAACGTTTTGAATAAAACCGTAAGAACATTTTTGTGTTTGCTGGGAATACAAATACTCATACTCTGCAACAGGAGGTTAATTTTAAAGCTATCATTGTTGGATAGAGGTCATTGGATTATGACACAGGAGATGAGGCCATTGTCAATAGTGAGAGTGTTTTCCTACCGTCTTTTAACAACAAGGTCAAGGTTGCCGTTGCCTTATCACTTACTGATGTTTGGCCATTTCCAGTCAAATATTTCAATAACAACCATTATTGTACGTATTCGGTTGATTGTAAGGTATAAAGTTATAATGAAATTTTTCCATGGAAGACGAAATTGAAATTTGATTAGCTTCACAACTACGGGGTATAATCATGAATAAATATGAATTGAGAGGAATCTTATTTCCTTTTTGTTATGTTCTGTTTTTGTTTGTTTTTTATTGAAATAATACCGTGGAAAAAGTAAGATTAGAATATTTTTTTATTTTTAATCGTGATATGTATCAGCAAGCAATCTGTTCATGTATTAATTGGAGATAATTGAAAAGTTAAATCAATGATGTAATTATTAAATCAAATTTATTATAATAATTAAATCAAGCATCTTAAATAATTATTAAATTAATAATAATTAAATATAAACGCAATTCCTAAAACGACGAAAAGCAACCAAAACGTTGCCTTTCCACGACCAGGTCCCTCACGCAGGATGAATTCATATCTGACACAAAATCAAAACAGGTGGCACGGTAAAATAACGATGCTAAAAATCACAAAAATATTAGTGCTCAGAATTATCATCATCTATAGAGAAATGAAGTAATAATTTTGTGGAGAAATCATCAAAAGTGTTGCTGTTGTTATAGTGTTGTTGTTCTTGTTTTGAGTTCAGTTGACAAAATGCATATAAATAGAGCTTTTATCGTGTTTATTTAGGTATTTTTAATGTAAAATTTTTTTATCAAATTTTGTTTACATCCAAAACGATAAAGCCTCTCCATAACCTTTTGTTTATTCTCAGGCATGCAGCTAGCTCTGTATGTTGACACTCCATTGTCGAGCAACAAGCGATTGATTTTAATCAATGAGATAACGGCTTTTAACCTTCACTACAAAAAAGCTTGGCACCCATTGGTCAAAAGCAAATCGCTCGTCACTCAGCGATGCAGTGTCATTCAGCTTTATACGTTTATTGTAGTGCATAAAAGCACTCTCCGTTATTGCTTCTTCGTCCAATATTTCTTGCCAATAATTAAAAAAAAAGTATACGGTTTCACCCAGAAACGCTGGCCTTTTCAAATAGCTTGCTAAGATAAAAATCTGAATTCTGATTTACAGCAGAATGGAAAATTTGTATAAATTGAGATGCTTGCTGATCTATGTCAAAACATCTTACAGAAGCTCTGTCCCAACTCAATGTCTAGAATAAAATATGTTAACCATCAAATATTACAGGGCAGTGCTTCTCTGTAACTACCTCTTGTCCTTACTATTTTTAGTATTTTACTTTTATCAACTCACTCATATTTCAATTCTCCCACAATGGATTGAGATACGATAGCTTAGTGTGTTCTCTTTTTTATTTTTTTATTTCTGAGCTCTGTTTGTTTGTTTATTTTTGTTGTGCTTTTGTTATTTCTTTTGTTGTAGTTGCTAAATCAATTCTGTGACTACATGAATGTGCTATTCTATTTCAAACCCTCACCCCTACTGAAGAAGATTGTGCAATTCCAACCAAATGCAATAGTTAAGTTTAAAAATAATTCCAAATCCATTTTTTCATCTATAAAAGTGGGGAATTGAATTCCGAACAAAATTTACTCATTTGTGTAAAATGCAACCGGAATTTATGATTTTCAACTGGACTTTAATATAAAAAAAATATGACATATTTCCAGGTAGCTGGCTTGAACATAAGGTGCAATTAGAATTCAGATGTTGGTGAAATCTTCAACAGGGGGTGTGTGGAATTGAAATAGAATATCCCAATAATGCAAAGGACTTCACTACGTCAACGTGAATATTGATTTACAGAAATGATTTTGAAATATATATATTCCTGCCTTTTTTTTAATGTCACAAAAATATCGTATGTCACAAGGACATCTGACCTCTCACGTAAGTCACGAAGCTTAGTACGTATACTCCAATATTTCTATTCAAAGAAGCTGTGCATTAGCAGTAATATATATCTTTCCCGAGGTGGTTGCCAAGAATGCCCGGGCTTATACGTGAAATTTATTTCCCACTCATAAAATCCCTGCTATTATGTAGCCAATGATATTTATAAACAATATCGAGGCAAAGAGATACAACGGAACAATATTAACAAACAAAATTAATAATCATTGAGATGACGCAGATCTTAATTCTTATGGAATGGCTCATTCATAAAACCTGAAATTATTAGATCATAATATTGAGCTCTTTTTTTTAAACTCATGATACTTTTAACGACACAATCAACAACAAAAGCTACATGTAAAGTAAGCTTTCCGTTGCCGGGCACCGCAACCAATACGAATTCATTTATATATGGCATTATTTTAAACATAATTATAAGTCCACTGATATCATGCTTATTGTTATGCAAACGCATGCTCGTGTTGTGTACATGTGTACACCCCCACAACCTCCCCACCCCACACACCCACCCCACACACCCCTTACCCATGGATTATGTAAGTATATTATATCATAATAATGTGTGGTAAGTGGAGTCGTTGTATGTCTTATGTGCACAACGGTAACATGAAACTCTTTTAGTAATATTTAATTACACTAGAGACAAACATACGAGTAGCATACGTAATTCCTGATATGAATGCACAAAAGCAAACAGAACGTTGACTTTCCCCTTGCAGGAACCTCACGGAGGATGAATCCATCCACACAGCCCGGACATGTAGGCCTATACTCATTACTCAAACAGGTGGATGGATGGATGGAAATAATTATATAGATACATAGGGATAAAGACTGCTTGAATAATGCTGTAATAATTATTTGACCTATCGATTGCTGCATGTATTCGTGTGCAGAGAGAGAGAGTTATGATAGTCGGTCATTCCGCCCACTCTATATCCTCGCTCCCTTCATATGTGAGTCAATGGTTTCAGAACAATTGCACGCTCATTTTGGCTGAACTTTGTGAAATAATAAACAAATCTCATCTGTGAACCGTTGTGGTACATACCGGGTATCATTTGCTGCAAAATTTCATTAATGTTGATAGGAAAAATAATTGTAATGCAATGGCTGTGCGTAAAGTATGTTTTTGTCGCGCGCACAGGGTTATTTTTACTAGTACCATGTCAATATTCAATTTGAGCAGCACGTACAATTTATATTACAAACGTAGGTATGGTATTTCCATGGCGCGTATATAAAATTTATGTATATCCCAAAGTTCATTGAATAACTAATGGTATCTCATGCAGTTTTACATGATTGAATTCTCCATTTGCCTATATCCCATTGTTTCTGGATCATGTCACGCATACTAACTGCACAATATACCGTAAAACCCCGTCTACAAGCATATATAGCGTTTTTTATGAAAGCTAAATTAATTCGAAGCAAGCGTAAATATACCAATACAATAGATTGGTCTTAAAATTATACTGGTTTGTATATGCTTGGATCCGTAATTTATTTGCTCAAACTCCATAATGGCGCCTGGATTAATGTAGCTTTCATCAGAAGGACTCTATATGCTTGTAGACGGGGTTTTACGGTACTGTCGTAAGCAAATTCTGCAACATTTACTCGATTCCACTATATTTAAGAAACAAAAACAAACGATATTTGTGGGGGAGGTTGTGGGGGTGTACACAACACACGGGGGTGCCTGTGCATAACAATAAGCATGATATCAGTGGACTTATAATTATGTTTAAAATAATGCCATAATAATTGGTTGCGGTGCCCGGCAACGGAAAGCGTACTTTACGTAGGCCTACATGTAGCTTTTGTTGTTGATTAACAAGAAAAGGGTTTAAAAGTATCACGAGTTTTTAAAAAAGAGCTCAATATTATGATCTTTGGATAAAACATAATCTAATAATTTCAGGTTTTATGAATGAGCCATTCCATAAGAATTAAGATCTGCGTCATCTCAATGATTATTAAGTTTGTTTGTTACTATTGCTCCGTTGTATTTCTTTGCCTCGATATTGTTTATAAATATCATTGGCTACATATATATAGCAGGGATTTTATGAGTGGGAAATAAATTTCACGTAATTACACGAATCTCATTTCACGCATTCCTACACCTCAATGGCAGCCATAGCTGGGTCCCCGTCGGATATTTTCCACCTAAAATATGAAATGATGCGTCCTTGGCGGGTATTTTAAACTGCATTTCATCACCCGTGCTACACGTAGACAATAGAATGATGAAAGTTTCCAACACAATACAGCATGCCATCGATTTTTAAGCGGCTTTAATCCACCCAATTGGGCAGTCACAACACCGGTTTGGTGCGCCGGGGACCCAGTCATGGCCGACTAAATTCTGACCATCACTTGGCTCGTGATATTCGTCTATAAGCCCGGGCATTCTTGGCAACCACCTCGGGAAAGATATATATTACTGCTAATGCACAGCTACTTTGAATAGTAATATTGGAGTATACGTACTAAGCTACGTGACTTACGTGAGAGGTCAGATGTCCTTGTGACATACGATATTTTGTGACATTTAAAAAGGGCAGGAATATATATTTTAATGAGAATTGAAATATGAGTGAGTTGATAAAAGTAAAATACTAAAAATAGTAAGGACAAGAGGTAGTTACAGAGAAGCACTGCACTGTAATATTTGATGGTTAACCTATTTTATTCTAGACATTGAGTTGGGACAGAGTTTCTGTAAGATGTTTTGACATAGATCAGCAAGCATCTCAATTTATACAAATTTTCCATTCTGCTGTAAATCAGAATTCAGATTTTTATCTTAGCAAGCTATTTGAAAAGGCCAGCGTTTCTGGGTGAAACCGTATACTTTTTTTTTTTATTATTGGCAAGAAATATTGGACGAAGAAGCAATAACGGAGAGTGTTTTTATGCACTACAATAAACGTAAAGCTGAATGACACTGCATCGCTGAGTGACGAGCGATTTGCTTTTGACCAATGGGTGCCAAGCTTTTTGTAGTGAAGGTTAAAAGCCGTTATCTCATTGGTTAAAACCAATCGCTTGTTGCTCGACGATGGAGTGTCAACATACAGAGCTGCATGCCCGAGAATAAACAAAAGGTTATGGAGAGACTTTATCGTTTGGCAGTAAACAAAACTTGATTTAAAAATTCTCAATTTTTACATTAAAAATACGTAAATAAACACGACAAAGCTCTATTTACATGCATTTTGTCAACTGAACTCAAAACAATTAAGAACAACAACACTATAACAACAGCAACACCTTTGATGATTTCTCCACAAAATTATTACTTCATTTCTCTATCGATGATGATAATTCTGAGCACTAATATTTTTGTGATTTTTAGCATCGTTATTTTACCGTGTCACCTGTTTTGATTTTGTGTCAGATATGAATTCATCCTGCGTGAGGGACCTGGTCGTGGAAAGGCAACGTTTTGGTTGCTTTTCGTCGTTTTAGGAATTGCGTTTATATTTAATTATTATTAATTTAATAATTATTTAAGATGCTTGATTTAATTATTATAATAAATTTGATTTAATAATTACATCATTGATTTAACTTTTCAATTATCTCCAATTAATACTTGAACAGATTGCTTGCTGATACATATCACGATTCAAAATAAAAAATATTCTAATATTACTTTTTCCACGATATTATTTTAATAAAAAACGAACAAAAACAGAACATAACAAAAAGGAAATAAGATTCCTCTCAATTCATATTCATTCATGGTAATATTATACCCCGTAGTTGTGAAGCTAATCAAATTTCAATTTCGTCTTCCATGGAAAAATTTCATTATAACTTTATACCTTACAATCAACCGAATACGTACAATAATGGTTGTTATTGAAATATTTGACTGGAAATGGCCAAACATCAATAAGTGATAAGGCAACGGCAACCTTGACCATATTGTTAAAAGACGGTAGGAAAACACTCTCACTATTGACAATGGCCTCATCTCCTGTGTCATAATCCAATGACCTCTATCCAACAATGATAGCTTTAAAATTAACCTCCTGTTGCAGAGTATGAGTATTTGTATTCCCAGCAAACACAAAAATGTTCTTACGGTTTTATTCAAAACGTTTTAATAACATTTAAATGTCGGGTTATACAAAGGCCATGAAAATGTTTTACATGAAAAAACACTACAGCAACATTTTCAAAATGTAGTCAAAATGTTATTGTAAAATATTTTGGCAAATATTTGCTGACAATATTTTGTCAACTCTTAAATAACGTTATGTTTGAATGTTTTACATCTGGTTTTCAAAAAATGTTTTTAGAACGTTATTAAAACGTTTTATACCCTTTATATAACCCGACAATAAAACGTTTTCTGTTTGCTGGCCTGTGTCCAGTGTAGCAGAGGTCATTTTGTGAGTGTTGAAGAACTGGGATTAAAGAACTAGATCCTCAAGATTGGCATGATAGGCCTATACGGTATAAGTGTAATTTTGCGAGTTCTGTTTTTGTTACAAAATTGGCATAAGTATATGCAAGATTGCGAGTTCTCTTTTTATGACAATATTGGCATGCTATTATATTTTGCGAGTTTTCTTTTTTTTTTTTTTTTAAATAAATTTATTAGAAAATATGAATGAAAACGTACTTCAGTACCAATAACACTGAAGCAGATCATGAGTCCTGAAATTGCCATTTGAAATGTTCGCCTAGTTTGGAAATAATTAAAAATATTTGACGATTTTATATTTTAATATAAAACTTAGAATTTAACAATTCTAAGTTTTTAATACTTAAGTAAAATGTTAAAGTTACCTCATAATCTTATTTCTTTTTTTAAATAGACCTCATCGTTTTCCTGGCAGATGCTGAAAACTGCTAGCAATTGCCAAAACACCTGGTTTAATTATTTCAAAAAATTTCTAGAGTCTATAAGTAATCATACGTCTACTTTTAAATTCTATTGTATTAAATCATATGATGCAAAACCCTCAGGTTAATTTTTTTAGCAGTTTTCTATAAACATGATAAACAATCTCTGCCCAAGTGTTTACATAATGCCAATTCTATAATCACGATGTACTTCCTTAGCTATACTTTTTAATTTACTAACATATTATATTGCTTGGCTCACTTACGTAAATATCCACCCCGCTTTGACGCGACTGCACTTAGGCAACGGAAAATAAAACGTTTGGCAAAAAAAAGAACACCACTACCGACACCACCAAAACGAACGATAAAAAGAGCACATCGACTTGCACATAATAAACCAACCATAAAGGTTTGTTTTGTAGGACAATCACTAAAAGGGGGACATTTTAGACATTGTTATGTATTGTACATATTAAAAAGTATACGTTTTCAGTAAGGAAATGATGCAAGGAATCTAACAGGCATGGCAAATCTGTGCCAACAAGCAGTTATTGAGAACAGCGCCAAATTTGATTTTCCATGCCACATCTTTTTCGTCCACTATAACAACTTACCCCATATTTCAAAATCGATGAAATATATGGCATTATTCTAAAGACGCAAACCTAGAATCGGTTTTCTCACATTTTTGGATTAGGGCCTTATACTGTTTTTATATATTAAAATTGATCAAAATCGAAAAAGTTGATCCCTTTTTTACCCATATTTTTAGAACGAAGAAAAAAAAATCAAAATTTGATAGAACCCTTGTCCGATATTTCAATAATACGCCTTAAAGATGTCAAAATGTATAACGTAAACATGAAATAATACTAACACAAAAGGCACCTAATGTTTAACACTTTTCACAATCACTATAAAATGAAATTCAAGTTACCAGTATTTTCAAATTTTGAGTACAAAACAGGTTAAACAGGGCTACTAAATAATTGAACCAATGGGTCATATTCTTGTTGTTTCGTGGCGAGGTTTGTTTGTTTTTCATTTATGTTTAATCAATAAATTAAGCTAGTCTGTGATGTAAAACAGTGCATGTAGTCGCGTCAATGCGGGGGTGGGTGGTTCACATGTTTTATTCACTAGATATTGGCCACAGTGACTTCATTACTGAACTTAATAGATTTTAATTATTTCAGAAACACAAGGGCGGTAATTATAAATATCATGGCTCAAAATGTACATTGTGCATAGTTCCTAAATTAGATTTAATTCTGCTAAGAAACAAAAAGCACGGTAATTATCATACGTCAGATTTTATTGTTGCAAAATTGAAAAAACCCAATCTGTCAGATAAGAGATGATGTGGTTATTGCATGAACGAACAGATTTAATAGAGACACTGCAGTAAGCTTAGTTATGCAGCTTGCGTTGCAGGTGTTCACACACGGCACTGCACAGTTTTACAAGAATATTTTGCTATCGGCTATTGCCTTTGCAAAAAGGCCCGGTGGGGTCACTCAACTTGCAATACTGACCGCACGATCGTTACCTAAATCGCGGAAAAAGGGGTAATTCTTAGGGCTTGTCCGCGGACAAAATTGTCCGTGAAATTGGAAAAATAGGGATGTTTTATCGCACAAATGTCCACGAAATTGAAAAAAGGGGTTCTTATTATTTTCTCCCGATCCCGTGGATAGCTGGCCAGATAAATAAGGAATAAATTTTGTTTCCTACTTCGTTCTCATCCCATGATCAATATTGTTCTCGGTTCGTGCGTAGCCTTAGCATAGATTCACAGAAATTTTGCAATAGCCAATTTATATGCAAGGGGTACTACATGTACTTGAAATCAGTGATGCCCTGTTAATTACTGAAAAAAACATTCATAAAAGCCTTGTCCTTGAAATGTTGAAATAGGGTCAAAATAGGAAATGTGTCCTCGGAATCTAAAAAATAGGGGTGTTTCAGAGTACCATTTTGTCCTTGTTTTGGAGTAAAAAAGGGGTAAAATTTCATGATTTGTCCTTGAAATCGACTGCGAAAGGGGGTAATTTGTACTTGTGGTAACGGTCCTACGTGTCCCCCCTGCCAGGGAGTGACCCCACCGGGCAAAAAGGGTTCACCGCGTGACATAGAATTTATCATAATAGAAGTGAACAAAATACGTAAGAGATTCTCATACTCATGTTAAGGTGCATCTATCAAATACAATCTGCTTGAGAACAATTTTGTGCCATGTAATGCTTATCGAATTTTGCCATTGGAATTTAAGATGAACGTCGACGATAACCGCGCATGTTTGTCAAACACACATTTTTTAAAACGGCGATCGCTTGTACGGTCAAACTGAACCAATATTAAAACGTAATACATGTGCTTCAGTGTTTAGCTTTGAATTACAATAATACATAGGGCCCAATAAAGCCAATAAAAACAAAAATGTACCAGACGAAAGGCGTCTAAAAAAAATCATATTCACTAAACGAAGTTAAAAGTGACTAGTATTTCACAGTACAAATAGGGCTATTGATTTATGTATATTATCTGTCATTTTATTGGTGTTTTTCCGCCATGGCGGTATATAACCCTGAATTTACACTAAAATTATGTGTAATTTGCCTTGGGTCCAATCTCTATCATTGAATGACTGTTTGTACTAGATTTGGAATTTTGCGTCTCACATTTGAAAGAACCAATGTTTTATTGCAATAATAATATTTGACATGACATTTGTACCCCTACTGATAAGCTGTACTCATCAAGGGCTAATTCAACTATAGGCCTAATCATTCTTGTGGGTTGGGAGTGACACTAATCAAAGGGGGTGAATACCATTAATTGGGTAGATTCGGGTTTTATTCCTTTTTGGTGGAGCAACTGAACTGAGTTAGTACCCGGAGTTAATAGTCATAGCTATATAATCAATACCAGGGGCTATTTTAACGTGCCTCCTGGCACGTTTGTGCAGTGAGATCAAAATTCCGTGCAGTGAGAATTAAAAATGCGTGCTTAAAATATTTCTATACATTTTGACAAACTCAATACAGTCAGTTTACTCTGAAGTACAAAGTACTGACGCGGACGCACACATTGTGCCGACTTTGAAGGAACGCATACATGCAGCAGGGACGCAGCACTGCGCACTGTTTACACGCTGTATACGCGCGAGTTGTCACTTTGTACTTCAGAGTGGACAAACTGTAGGGATGCTTTAATTAGAGCACCTATTGTATGGTCACTTTCACTGCGCGCACGTAACACTTCTTCTTTTTTTAGTGAAAGTGGAAGATTTGTTTGTACTAGTTTCGTGGGTGATTTCTTTGTCTGTGTTCAAAAAGTAACAAAATAATAGTAAACAAGATAGTATAATTCAAGAGTGTCAAATGTCCAATCAGGTAACTGATACGGCCAAAAATTAATCACTCAAATGGGTGATTTTTAAAAAATCTCCCAAATTCGAGGGGGGAAACTCCCCTGCAACCAGAGGTAGCCAGGATTTATTTTTGGGAGGGGGTGGCTGATTTTGAAAAAGGGGACCTTTTTTTTTGACATTTTTGATCAAAAAAAACAAAAAAATAACCTCGCAGTTGGGCAAATTTGGACCTTTTGACCGAAAACCATAAAAAAAAAAAAGACATGTTTTTTTTCGCTCGCTACGCTCACAAACTGGATTTTTGCAGGTCTTTGATGATTAGAGGGGGAACATCCCTACCTACGCCCCTGCCTCCAACACCCCCTCCCCGCAAGCTCACCGCCGCTGGTTGATCACCGAGACTTTACATCGCCAACGTGCAGTGACCTTTTTCGCCTAAAATAGCCCCTGATCAATACATTCGGAAAATAAAGATTAGATTTAGTAATCAGTCTTTTTGATTATAATGTGCTTGTATACTATCAGTAAACTATGCATTGCGAATAAATATAGTAAAATACCATGCTTTTATTAAGGATTGTAAGAGCCATATTATTTCAGTTTTAGCCATTTAATTTTTAAAAAAACCGTAGTGTACTAAATATTGGTAAATGGTAAGACAGAAAAGGCAGAAGTTTAGAGTTATGAATGAGAGTGTTGACAGGAAGTTGAAGGAGTTAGATTGTTATGGACATGATGGGTGTAAGCGCGAAAATCTCAGGCAAAAAAGGTCAGGTCAAGGTCATCCGAGGTGAATTGAGTGTAGATTGTCAGATTGTGGATCACCATTCTGCGCCAAAATTGTTAACGGTCATTTGAGGTCGACTATTGTTGGATTGTCAGAATGTTCAAAGTTGTGTCAAGCGAAATTTGATGTCAACTGAGCATTGATAGTCGGATTGTCATAAAACTTGGTGCATGTAATCACAATTAAGCGTCAAAACCTCAAGGTCATATCAAGGTTAACAGTTACTGATAATAGATAGTTGGATTGTTATGGAACTTGGTTGATATGATCACCCTTGAGCAGCAAACATTCTTAAGGTTGTCTGAGTATAGATGTTTGGATTGTTGTGAAACTCGGATGTGATTTCCATTGAGCCCTTTGTTACATGTGTGAATTAAATGTAGACCTATTTAGCACACATTTGTCAATTAAGCTTTCAACATGAAAATTCTTGAGTATTTCCTAGTATGTCATTTACAGTAAATAAATGCAAAATTATGAAACATGATCTTCATCCATGGCGTTGTCTTTTTAAAAGACAGTTCTTGATAGTGTTGGTGGTGGTGATGGGGGTAGCTCTGGGGGTGGTTGTGGTGTTTTTTCTCTCTCAAACACTAGTATTGCATAACCAATTCCGTTAAACAGTGCATGCAGTCGCGTCAATGCGGGATGGAGTCGAGTGGTTAATGTTCCATTGTCTATAGTTACTTAATTTAATATTGAATTACTTCAGAAACACAATAGTCATGCGTCATGGAAAACCAATTGTACATTGTGCGAAATTACATTTATATTTATATTTATTTATTTTAAGAAATAAAAGTAATGTAATTATCATACGTCAGATTTTATTTTTACAAAATTGAGAAGATCTGTCAGATCATGTGGTTGCGTAAAGCTGCTTTATTGCTTCAACGAACAGACACTGCAATAACTATGCAGCTTGCGTTGCAGGTGTTCACACACTGCATAACCTTACAAGACGCTTTGCTATCGGCTATTGTCTTTGCAAAAAGGGTTTACCGTGTGACATAGAAGTTTGTGTGCCTTGTGTAAACAGTTTGGGCTATGTGAGCCGTTGTCACAATTCTGAGAAAATGTGCTATACAATCATGTATTTGTATTCACCGTAGAAGTGATAATGTAACAGGATTGACTACCATAGCAATAGATGAATACAATTTTTGAATGTATGCTCTGTGATATCGCACTGCACTACAAGCAGGTTGCACTCATCACCTGTATATGTCTCCCGGTATATCTGCAATCATAGAATGAATCACCCACCCCCATAGGCCTAGCCTAACACTAACAGCACTATAGGCAGCCATTCGATGATGTCAATGCCTTTATTCGTTACGTAAATATAACGCACAGTCAGATGTATTTCACACCTGCCAAACACAAGTTACCCAATTTCGAAAATTGGACTTTGAATGTACACTCTCATGAATATTGATTGGCAACATTTTCCAATATGTCAGCGCTCAAATCGGACACAATAGAACAATAGACCATGCAGTGCGTTGGAATGAATACAGTACCGCTCTTTTCAAAGATACTAATCTTACAGGTGCGAGTGAACAACATGACATATTCTATAGAATCTATCCCTGTTCTTTGACATCTATGGTTCATTGCATAGGTACCGCGTGAACGTTGTAGTACGTGGCGATATATTCATCTATTGCTACGGATTGTATTGTTTTGTTACACGCAATCATAAAGCTATACGGTATGTTTGTTGCATGTATGTATAGTTATTCGATGTAAGAAAATACGTTTAAATGGTCGATTACGTCCATTGCTTCTAGGCCACTTACTAACTAATGTAGCATTTGGCTTATTAAGGGAGGTGTAATGAGCGTGAACCTGGTTTGGATACAGAGGGAGTGTGCCTGTAACAGACACAGCCACCAGAAAAGGACCAGCTTAGATCGCGCGCCAAATAAGTTTGCAGTCCAGAAATTTCATTTTTTCTCAGCCTTGCAAAAAATAGGCAGAGGTGGGAATCGAACCCGGGACCTCGGTGTTGTAAAACCTACTGCGTTACCACTGAGCCAACTGACCCAACTGACAATCAGCTATGAGAAGTTTGATAGTAATCCTTGATATTGCTGAATAGAATAAATCAATACTGATAGGTCTATTTATCTAATGTACGATGCTATTCAAATTGGCCTATAAACTAGGAATATAATGTGAAATGACTATCAATCGATCAATCAATCAAGTTGTCAAGTTATCAACAATCAATAATAAACCGACGTAGGCCTATCATGGAATATTACTAACTAGGCCTACTAACTAATATACCAAATAAATAAAATAAATAAATAAGTCAGTAAATAAATAAATAGGCATAGGCCTAAATAAATAAATAAATACATAATGCAGAATGCAGTTAGTATTTTAGTTGCAAAATTCCAAACATTCTATTCACACATTCTATTATAATTTTCTGCTATACACGCAAAGGACCTGTGCCTTTAATATGTCCGCGCCTAATCAATAATGAGTCTTTCACCATGCTCACACACCATGTTAAACTATTGTATCCCTGCAAGTATTATCTACTGACCAATTCCTAACAACTCAATGAAATGGATGCTATAACGTACCCAATCAAGCGAACATATCAAGGTCATATCAGGGCGTTATACAAAGAATGGTCAAAGGTCAACGTTTCCAAAGAAGTATAGTAATAGATGTAGACACAAGCTTTCGTGCGGGAAACATAAACACATAGTCGTCAGTCGTGTGGTTTTTATGAGATTTGATACGGCGCTGAAGTCTATTGGCTGTCCCAAAATCAGTACCAGACCCGGTTTCCAGACGGCAATGTGTGTGTTGTTACAAGGAATGCAAACTCATTTTATCAATGAGTGAACCACATAGAGGAATACGACATCTATCGTGAGCCAATCCGCATTCTGTTGCCTGCAAAAGCCGACGATCAGGTAAAAATTCTAAAAGCAGCGTGACTAGATATTTGCGTTAATTTCATGATACGTGTAAAACGCATTGAAAACGCCAAATTGCAGTCATAAAATATATAATATTAGTAAATCACCCAATCGAATGTTAACGTAGGTATGTGGAAAAGAACTGCAATAACAATAACAAACTATGTGCCCAAAGAGTTGTCTTTGGCATGTCGCTTTTTTTGAAATATCACCAAAATATCAAATTTTGGAAAAACGCCCCAAAATTTAAAACAAACACGAACCTTCCAAAATAAATATATATTAGCACTCGGCGGCCCAGTCAGTACCTGCCGCTGTGATTTGGGGTAACTCATTGCTTCCCCTCTCCAGATACCGGTACTTCAAGGTCGCTCATACCCCAGCCCTTAACCTAACAGATTACCTGCAAGGTAAACTTGAATCAGTCCAGATTAGTTAGATTACCTTGAATCAGTCTGCCGAGCTTCATATGAAGTAGGCTAATTACTAGACATTTTGCAAAGCGGGTACTGCTTTTTTTTTTATTTGGGAGTAGGGAAAATATGCATTGCATAATTACACAATGCATTGCAAATTACAATGCCGATTTGGCTTATTAACCTAAGACTGTGTTTTAAAACCTTGAATTAGTCTGCCGAGTCCCAAACAAAGCAATTACTAGTAATTTGCAAAGCGGATACTACTTTTTGTATTTGGGAGGGAAACTAAATCTTTTATAGACTCTTTACCTTGAGCTAACTCAGCTTGCAGTTCGTTAAAGACCGTCCTATTACATCCCATGCTGAATTTGGTATTAATAATTGAATATTCTGGTAACTGAATACACAGCGCTTGCCAGGAAAGAAAAATCCATGAAGTCATGTAAAAGGGTTATAATTTTTTTTATACAAAGGATTTTCTCAATGGATAAAAAAGTCTCACTATCTTTATATCACCATCTCCCAGAACGCAATTCTTTAACTAATATATGCTGGTCTCAGTGTAAAATATAATATAGCAACATATGGCAGAGCAGCCAATCATGATGACGTGACGTATGGACGATTACCGGTAGCTTATGTAGCTTAATTGGTTTAATTTGATATTCATATCATTAATGAAACCGTCTCAAAATACGCCCAAGATTTGTATAATAGCTAAATGTAAAGTAAAGTAGAGATCGAGATTTGGGACATTTGGAAATCGACATAATCATGATATTCAATCTAATAGATTACAATTTGATTTACATGTTTGAATCCAATCCTGTTATATTCATGGCATTATACTAAAATGCAGCAAACCTTTTACGAGCGCGACTACCGTGATGTTGCAAATTCGGCGCTAACAACGCGTACGGCGCACAGTTCATTCATAAATTGTGACTCAGCAACAATATATCGCCTTAGCAGCCAATCAGAGACAAGTGCGTGCAACGCAGTATATACGCGATGTATCCTTACAATACGCGCTCGTCTAAGGTTTTCTGCATTTTAGTATAATGAGTCCGTCTCAAAACACACTCGACGATTGGTATAATAGCTAATGTAAAGTCAAGTATACTGCGCCAAAAAGTATCCTAACACTTGGAAGAAAAATCCTAATTTTAAAACTTAACCATCGAGGTAAATTTATTTATTTAATAGATGCATCTCATCCTGCACATTATGACACCCCATTGAATCCAATGTGACTTCAAGAAGCAAACGAAGGTCCCGTTTTAAAAGTGACAAACTGGCCTATTCAAAACTCCACGGGCTAGACATCTGGTTTGAGAGTGGTGAATAGCTAATTAATGCGTCCCTTTAATTTAAAACAAAAGGAACAAAAGAAAACTGAAACAAAAGAACTGACAAATAAAATGGAAGCTATGAAAAGTACAGAGAAGTAAAAACTGAAATAAAAACTGCTTTAAATAAAGCTCCTTTAAATAAAGCTCCATTGAAGAAACTGTGTTGTCTCTTTGTTGCACTTGTTGGATCTTTTTGCGTCTTGTTGGCTATAGGCCAGTTTGTCACTTTTAAAACGGGACCTTCGTCTATTCAGTTGCTTGTAACTTTACTTCTTGAGGTCACATTGGATTCCATTGGTATCATAATATGCAGGTTTAGATAGTACATCTTTTAAAAACACACTTATTCCAACATGGTTCAGTTTTGGAATTGTGATTATTTTTCCGAGTGTAAGGATATTACTTTTTTGGCGCAGTATAGATACGGAGATTCATACGATTGAGATCAGAGACGAAACTAAATTAACACTGACATAATTATTACAATTCAGTTTAATTTGATATAAATGTTCAGTCAAATTTTGGATTTGTCCCTGATGAAAATCTTATCAATTACTTTTATATAATCTAAGGAATTTAAAGAATATGCCAATCACTGCATTATAAATCTGCTTCATAGGCATGTTCGGTATGCGGTCTATAAATTAGTTTCATATGATGTACTTATAAATTTTATTTCATCGTAGAGCATCCATGCAAAGAAAACAATGTAATGAATATTATTGTGTTGATTATAATAACATATCTGACAGGTTACTCAACGCATATACGTATAAATGTTTTACCAAATCTTAGATCAATTTTCCAATCTCTCCATTATGTATAGTGACACAACGATAATGATGATGATGATCTAGTTTCTTTGGTTCGGTGGAGCTTGTGTTAATATCATATCGCCTAATGACACATATGACTGGATCCAGACCGAAGAGAACACCAACGGTATAATAATTATTATGATTTGATCTACTTCTTTCTACACTCGTACTCATAATTGGCCAGGGTCAGGCCCCGGGGTCAGGCATCTTCGTAAACACAACCCAATAACTTTCCCCGGGGAACTTTCATTCAAGGCACGAAATTGCAAAACTAAGCTTCAAAGCGCAAGAAACTGCAAGACCCAGCCAGTCAAAGTCATTGAAAGCAAACAATGCCGGCCCAACGAAGGCTTCAAAGCAACGAAGGCTTATTGTCTCACGAACACTACGTCAGTTAAACAATGTTAAAGTGGAACAACTTTTGAATCACAGATTATACTGTTTCTTTCCAGGATCTGAGCTTGAATTAAGTCCAGTGCAAGCTCCAAGTCTTCAAATCTACGAGCTCAAAGACGCATTATCCCGCAAAAGCCATGCATGTAGAGAGTGAAAGTTCATCATATTGTATCAACACTCTAAAAACCCTTTTACCTTCAAATAGAGAAACACAATGGTCACTCAGTGTCAAGCAGTAATAGTTTACGAAGATGCCTGACCCTGCTAATTGCCTTACGTATGTGTTCAACGATCATGACGTTATTCTCATAAAAGAAAAGTTAGCATTTTCTGGTATCCTGTTTAGAAGCTTTTAGACATGTTAGACCTAACAATTCACGCCTTGTTCTTTATATTCAGAAACGGGAGGAGGTTAATCGATAACTCGTGTCTCATTCAAATGGATGCTTAATCTTTAGCAATAACAGACTCAAGAAATTATTATTCTATCTGCTGCTTACATATTGCCAGGATCTC